>NC_056735.1:1060873417-1061018417 GCF_019279795.1 Protopterus annectens
ATGCAACAGGGAAAAATACATATAAATTAGAACCTAAAAATGGTGAACATCAGACAAAATTAGCATAAAAGGTGAAATGTTGTGCTGAGTATTGCCAGGATTTAGACAAGGGAATGGGGAACTTTAGAGAGTGATATATAAAAGATCAAATACACATGAACACAGGCATCTTCAGATATCAACTAATAAGGTAGGGCAAAAATAACAAAATAAAGGGCAGGTAGCAGTCTAGATTAGCCAAAGTATGCTATAAACTATAAACCATGTGGCCTATGTCTGACTAACAAAGGGAACCACAGCCATGGTCTTAAACTCAATACTAAGAAATGCATAATTGTACCCTTTGGGAAGTCAACTGTCCTGGCTAATTGCCATTTTGATAATACACCCCTGAGAGTCGATCCTGTGGTCAGGGATCTAGGTATGCACATAGACAGTAGCTTTACCTTCGGTTGCCATGTTGTCACAATAGCAATGAAAGCCTTTTATTTTGCAAATAAAAAGTATCTAGGTCCAAAGAGGTCATTATCCCACTGTACTCCACCCTTATCAGACCAATAATAGAGTACAATGCCCCCTTTGGTATGTACATGACCAGGCATACACAGCAACTACAATGAATTCAATAATTTCTTATAAAAAGAATGCAAACTACAACAAACTTGCCTTGTGTAGAGTGCCTTAAAGCCCTTTCCCTCTACTCAGTTTCCTCCAGACTGCTGAGGGGTAATCTATGCCTCCATTACAAAGCATTCACAAACCCCACACTTATCATCAGTAATGACACGCCTTATCAGTAGTGACAGTGAAACAGCATTACCTGTTGTGGAAATAACAACTAACAACTTAGCGCTAAGTGTGAACAAGACAAAAGAGATAATTGTTGACTACAGGAAAAATGGCAAGGAACATTCTCCCCTCACCATCAATGGGGAAACAGTGGAAAGAGTGTGAGAAGTACAAAGTTTTTGGGAGTGGACATTGATGACGACTTGTCTTGGAACACAAATACAAATGCCATAATCAAGAAAGCACACCATAGATTGCACTTTTCAAGAAGGCTGAGGAGAGCAAATTTCCTCTTGACAGTTCTCACTACCTTCTACAGGGGTACCATAGAAAGCATCCTGACGAACAGCCTTGTAGTATGGTATGGAAGTTGCTCTAACTCTAACCGCAAATCCCTCCAGATAGTAGTGAAGCCAGCTGAGAGGATCATTAAGGCCACCTTACTACCTATCCACAACTTCTACTTATCCAGATGTCTCAGCAGGGCCAGAGGGATAACTAAAGACTGCACTCAGCCTGCTTACAGACTGTTTTTGCAGCTATCATCTGGGAACTGATTCTGAAGCACACATTGCAGAACTATGAGATTCGGGAACAGCTTTTTTCCTAATGTCATCAGGTTGCTGATCTTTAGTAACCACTACACTCCATGATCCACCTGGGTCAGTAGAAACTGTCTCAAATTGTGCATTAACATGGTTACCAGTCTCATCTAATACTTAGTGCAATATTCACCATGACTGTAACTTATAGGCCATCTAGTGCAGTAGCAATGAAGTAAAATATTTCTTCTTTCAGTGCAATACATGCTGCAAATTTGTAAATTAACCATAATGCAATACTCTTAGGTCTATAGTGCAATACTCTAATGTTTACAGTGCAATACTCAAATGTCTCTTTCTGTGCAAGGATCAATGCAATGTCTTAACCAAGTACCTGTGCAATACTAAAGTCTCATGCAAGTAAATGTTCACTTAGAAAAGTGTTAAAATGTGTTTCAAATTATGTGCAATACTAGTTTGTCTACCTGTCTGTCCATGATGTAATAGGTAGGTGTTATATGTGTAAATGTGAAAATACTCTATATTATATGTGGTCTTCATACTGAGTCTGGAGACACGGAATTTCATTCAGTTTTTGCACTTGTGTGATTTCTGAATGACAATAAAGTTTACTTTTACTGACTTTGAAATTGACTATGAATCTCCTGCATATTTATAAGTCAAACAGTACCAGAAATACAAATTTTAGGGACCTGAATTTTGTCTGTGACAAACAAAACATGCTGGAGAGACAGATATGTGTCCCAGAGACTGCTGCTCCTATGGAACAGGCTTCCCATCCCTGTGAAGCTGACTTTGTCTATTACTCAGTTTAAGATGGGGAATAGGAAATTTGTACCAGGCCTGCCACCCATGACACTTATGAACAGAGGTTGCTTATAAATTCCTGGCCCTCAACATCATATCTGGATACAAGACATCATTATTCTTTTGTGAAAATGTGGCGAGGCTTAGAAAGAATGCCAGGTCATTAGCCTAGTAACACTCTATGAATCTTTAAAAACAGAACAAGGAGGGGAGTAGCCAATACACCATCAAAGGTTTGTTTGTTTGTTTGTCTTTCGGCTTTTCCCAGTTAGGGGTCACCACAGTGGAACTCTGATCCGCTAATGATTGGCAGTAGATTTTCACGAACGCCGAGGTGCCAGCTCGATGTTCAACCTTCAATGAAGGCACGCGCATTTACACACATCTTTCAAATGCCCACCCAACCGCGGGGAGGACATGCAGAATCCACAAAGAAGGCACTCCCCACACTCCAGCCGAGAATCGAATAGGAGAACCTCTTGCTGTGAGACAACAACGCTACCGCTGCACCCATACACTATCAAAGGTAAAAAGTCTAATACACCAGACTGAAGAGCGGTAGTAAGCTAGTGCTTAGATATAACACAGCAATCATTAGATGTTGTCGCTCTTCCCTCTCTAACATATATGACAAGCAGGTGGGGTATTTTGTTTAGATGCTTTAATACATAGAAGCACATCAGGATGGATAGCAGCATCATAAAATGTAAACAAACTGGTTAACAGACAGACCTTATTTACATACATGCTTATATCTCAACAACTTACTACAAAATGGCAGTCAGACTTGCACATGCTCAATATTTATACAATTGTGCAAATCCTTGGATAGCTTCTTAAAGATACATACACACACATTGATCTATAAATGTAGAAAGAAATAAGAAGACGAAGAAGAAGATTGAACATTTAAAATGCACAGGATAAGATCGTGTGGTTGGGAAAAGAAAGAGTCCTGTGGGAACTGCAGTCTCCCAGAAAAGCAGGCAGGGTGGTATTCATGAATCTAAACTGGTGAGAGAAAATTACAGGCTGCAATTAGTAGACCGACATGATCTCCCTCAGCTAGTATAGGAAGGAGTGAGGAAAGATTACATATAGTAATGATCGTTGCGCAAACATTCAGTCATTCTAGTTTACCCTCTACAACAGCAGCTTACTTACTAGGCCATCCTGCTACATTAAATTGATAATCACATTAGTAGCAAAGACTAATACTCCGGATGAAATACTTCACATAACCTTGTTCTGTTGTATAAGCATAAGCATATAAAGTTCATGTTAACTTGTATTAATATTTAAAATTTGCCCTTGGTAAATTTTCATTCCTATGAATGTCTGTCACTGAAGATTTTTTCTGTTTGCATACAATATTTTTCTAACACAGACTCCTGAAATATGCTTTTCTCTTAGTAGGGATGTCTCAACAAGTTAGTAAATGCAGCTTCATGTGATCATGTATGATTATCTCTGGAAATGCATCTTATATTTTGTAGCATATATTATGTATCTCATAAGAGTAATGTGGAGTGCAATACACAAGAAAGAAGACATCTGCTTAGAGCCCAGACCCTAAAGCTACAACACTGCTATTTCAAGGGATTAATAATGAATATGGCAGTATTGTATATATATATATATATATATATATAAGGTTGTAGGGATGTGGATTTATTTTTCCATATCTAGACATCTGGTGTTACTACGCACAATGATGAATTATGGATCTGATATTTAATGGAAGCAGTGATCTTTAAAACAGAGAACAGAAAAAAGGAGTTGGACTCATACTAATATCAACAGTGAATCAACAGGTACAAAGTGACAAAGATGCAACTGTGCCAATAAGATGTCAGGCTGTACATTGGATAAAGGAGTCTTGTAGCATGGTATGGCTATGTTACTCTACACTAATGACTGGAATGAAGAGCAAAGACTTTCAGGGCCATTTATCTGAATCAGTCTTTTCTTCCTGTGCTTAGGTTGCAAATGAGCACACTTGACACAGTGAAATGGTATAAAGCTTTAAATGAAAAACTGAGGAGGGATAGGGCTCAGGAATACCAGACTGGCAATATGCTTATATAAGACATTAGAAAGCACTTATTCATTGAAAGAATCCTGGCTAAATAAAATGGGTTAATGGAGGTGGTGATGTCTATAAGACCACTTAGAATTAGTGTTGGGCTAAGAGAAGATGTATAGGAGGGGCAAAGGAAAGGTGCTCACTGCTAAAATAAAAGAGGGAGTTGGCATTCAGGCTCCCTCTGACAGCACAAGGATGTTTTATTACTGTATGTTACAGTCTTTGCTGTGAAAATGATCATGAAAATGAGGAGTCAGTAATAGCCTCAGCTCCTAAATGTTTGGTTTACTGAAATTATGGTTGCATTGCATTTTTGAATTCCCAATGCATTTTAAATATAGGTTAAACATATATGTTTGGTTTAACAGAAGCAGGTATGCATTTAAATGCATAGTAATATAACCAAGAAGACTGCATAATAAAACAGAATGTCAGGCATGCATATAAATAAAATCACTGTGTAACTTTCTAAAATTAGCAAGTGATAGATATGAATGTGTCACATTTAATATGGTTTTATGTAATTTTAATTTCATTAAGATGACAATTTGCTCAACTGCAGTAGTATATCTTTATAACATTCACCTGTATAACATGGAAACATGGAATTCCATGCCTTTAATTGCTGGTCATATTGTATGTAAAATATCAGTTCACTATGAACTCATTTCTAATGTGAAGTAACGCACAGTTCCATTTTGGTCAGCATATTTAACCTTTTGATATTGAATACTGCTTAATGTTGCTGAAAACTGCAGGGCTTCCTCCCTAGACAGTCTATATGAAATCATTCATTTGTTTTGTGAGTTCCAAATAAATCTGGGTCTAACTGCAAATTATCCATAGTAAAACAATAGTGAATTTTGATAACCTATCATTTCATTTTGTATAGCAGTAGTATCATGCTGATTTTCATGTATTTTTTTGTTAAAATTATGAAACATTATTGACTTTTGATACTTAATACAGCTTTCTATATTGTATGGCCTTCCACCAGCAATGTTATTTTACTTAAGATGTGCTGTAAAACACAAAATGTTGGCTATGTAAAAACTCAAATGCTATGTTAACAGTTCTGAAGCAAGTATTTGATGGTGCCAAGATACCTACCCTGAGCAAACCCACTTCCAATTCGAGTCAGCATAAATATATCCTAAAATAAACCAAAGAAAAATCCTACAGGCACTGGAAAGATTTTAGTGCTGACTGAAACCAATGTAGCAACTGTCAAAAGGCGTTTTTATGTAAGCTGCCTTACCTGCCACACATCAGATATTGTAAATAAACAGATATCCTTCCGGGTGTGCACAATGGACTATTTGTTAATGGAGTTGGAGTATGTAAGAACATACAGCAGAGAAACAGATCATAGTTTGTAGAGAAAGATGTCATTACTGGGATAAAAGATAAACCTTGCTATGATATTCATGGCAGAAAACAGTAAAAATCCTCAGTCTGTTAATCTAAGCACAAGCAACTAAATGAATCTATAAATGGTCTGCCCTGTTTCAACCTTTTGCATGTTTCTTTTTGAAATAAGAGTATAAAACATTATAAATAAAGTTGACTTATTATCTAAAGTCTAGATGACCAAAGCAGAATTCTGTATTACTTATCATATTACCCATTTAGCTGGTTCTTAATTTACCTTTTTAATTTTAGAGACACTAGTCTCTAAATAACATATGCCCCATAGTATTCAGGAAGTTTTGTCACAAACAGCAGTGTGACCATATTCATTAATAGTAGTTAGGACAGTTCTGCATCTCCCAACCTCTGTCATGGAACAGAAAGCTCATTAACATTTTTTATTTATATTGTTTTCCTTAATTTACTTAGTGATTTCATGATCAGGTAAATCCCATAGAAATATTATTACCTCTTTTTTCCTTTTATTTATTATTTTGTTTTGTTTTTACATAGGGGACCCAGGCAGAAGCATTTAACACCACATGTATTAGAATCCTGTAGGCTAGCAATGTTAAATTCTGCTCCATGATTAACACAGACATAAAAGTAATTATTAACTACACTTATTTATTAGTCAGTGGGTACATTTCCTGTGCTTAGGAAGCTGATTAAATACACCACTGATGTCAGTAAAAAACACGTGTTTGGAAAAAACATAGGCAAACTGCCCAAATCATCCCTGGCTTGTTAATTCCTAACCTTCAGATGCTTTTCTTGCAAGTATTTCCTATCCACTGGTCATCCAACTATTAAACGCATAATCATTTCCAAGAAGTTTTCAAATGGTCTGGCATTTGTTAAAACAACTGGGACTTCAGCCGTTGAACAAAAGAGTCAAGATAATCATTGCCCCATCCAGGTCAATGGACATGTCACCTTGTGCGTACTGCATAAAGTTTGGAAACCATTTTGTGTGTAAAAGAACAAAAAAATACAAATGAAGGTAAATACAATATAAATTAAACTTGATTTTCAGTATAAGTTAATAATCATTGACATACTTATCTCATGTGGCTATGTGAATGGAGTGTTGAAAAAAAGAAAACTCCTAATGTATGTGACATCTCCACTTTGAGAGCGTTTTCTCAAATAAAAGAAAAAAAACACAAATTCTGAGTGAATGAAAAGATGGAGATGATCCGGAAATGGTGATTTAAAATCTATGTAAGATGGGACAAAAGAACACCAATAAGGTCAGAGAAAGTGTCCAGCTTGGCTGAGCACAGTTTGCATATTTTCAGTGAAGCTGGGGCTCAGGCAATTAAGTAATGCTTGAAAATAGTGTAGCTAATGGGTATAATGCTATATGTGAAACCTTGTATATGGCAACCTGTTAAGATCATAACACATAAACGTCTGGAAAACTGAAATCATCAAAGACCGCAGTAAGGTAATGCTGTAATTAACAAAATCACTTACAAAAATCTTTAATGAGTCTGCCATGGCAATGCCCGTTTGCCAATAAATAAGGAAATTGATACTTATATTTTCATTCAAAGGGGGCTTTGTTCAGAAATGACAAGGTCCAGACCACTCAAGCAGACATCATACCTGAATGAGGTCACTGAGGATTTCCCAGAGCAAAGCAGATACTTAAGCACCAAGTAAGTACTCAATAATAAGGCATTTGAAAATTGTGGCAGAAAGTTTGTCCTAATAGCAAATCAAATGTATAGAAAATGGATTTTAGAGCCAGTCTGAATTACCCCTTTCTTAGTGACTAACCAGAATGGTGGATCATTATAGGTTTGCTGATATTCTCCCTTTCAAAAGCCATGCATCTTCATAGCAAGATATTGCCTTGGATGCAGGCCTAGGATAAAAGTTGTTTTAGATATAAGCTGAAGTTGTATATAGAGTTACTGCTCTTAATCAAGTTGTTACTTTCAGGGCAGATTTGTTCCATGTCTTTATATAAAATTACAGAAAATTGTTAGTCTGATTATAAAGATATTTTATGCAACTTGAGGTAAGTGCCTTTTATATGGAGACCCACTGGAACTGTCTCAAGTGCAGTTCTTGCATTCATATGATAGTATATTTCAGTGAAGTGTTTGTCAGCATAATTTGTCTGCCTTTCATTATGTTATTTAATACTTTGCTTCATAAAAATATCTTTGTAAACAGAGAAAGTCAGATACACAGGTGCACAGTTACTTGTCTTGGTATTCTCAGAGTAATAAAAGTTAACTGACTGATTTCTGAGACGAGTGTACTTTGATGATTCAATAGCTTCATTACTGATGTAAAAAACAGAGTACCTTATGGTTTTCGAACATTAAAAGATTGTGCTGTTTTATGTAGGTGTTTCATATCCTTGAAGGCTGAGGATAAAACTTCAAGAAGACTGGTGTATATTGTATGACTGGTCAAATCCATTGATTTCAGTTTCTAAAGTATAACTGCAGCCCTTAAAACAGATGATATAACAGCACAATCTTTTAATGTTAGAAAAAAGGTACACTATAAATGGTGCAATACAATCTGACACCAAGAGGGGACGATAACTGTTCACTCACAGCAAACTAATACATATTTAGCCTTCAAGATTGTCAGTTAACAAGATTGTGTGTGTGTGTGTGTGTGTGTGTGTGTGTGTGTGTGTGTGTGTGTGTGTGTGTGTGTGTGTGTGTGTGTGTGTGTGTGTGTGTGTGTGTGTGTGTGTGGGGTGTATTTCTGTGTTTATGTGCATGTTTAAAAAGTTCTGCTGCTGTCTTTCAAGGACACACTCCCGGTCAAGTTGCAGCACATATATGCAACCATGTTTTGGACAGACAAAAACAAACAATGTTATCCTTTCCTTCATGATTTCCTTACGAAGTTGTACAAACTAAAATATGTATTTTCATGCTAGTTCATTCATGATTATGAAGAAATGGTAACTAGACATGAACACTTTACAAAATAATGACAATACTGACAATATCATATTAATAGTAAATTCCACAATAAATACTTTTTGTTGAACATGTTATTTTGCAGTAATGAGTTAGATATTATTTTGTACTATGGCCAGTTTGTATGGTTCTTCATTGTGTAAAGAGTTACACAACTAATCGACATTTATTAAGTATTGGATAGTAATGGTGGTGTTGTGCAAAGGACTGCATAATTAAAGAGGTGAATAATGATAATGTGGTAAACAGCATCAGGCTGCACTATCGTAGGATCGGTGCTATAGCAGAGCATACAGTAAATTTGACAAACATCATACCTAAGGCAGATTAGCAAAGGCAAGTCAGTGTATATTCATGCTTGCAACATCATGCTATAAAGCTACATTTCATGCTCATCTGACTCAAGAAAGTGAGCATAATGTCCACCAGATACAGCAATTTGGGTGGACACAGCATAATGTCAACTCTGTTTGTCACAGAAATTGAGAAGAAATGGGGTAAACAGAAAAGTAGGTAAGGAGTGAACAGCAAGCAGATGTTAAACACACAAGGGCAATACTAAGGTTTGAAAGGTTAGAGGCAAGAGAAAAAGTAAAACTAACTTTTTTGCAGTGAAAGAGCTAGTTTTGTAAGATTTATAAAATGATTAGATGGGGAAGATAGAAAGGGATGGCTATGGATGGGATAGAGTGAGAAGGGCAGGTAGCAGGGCCAGGAAGACAATAACATAACACAGGCTCAGAAAGCAAGTGGCAGTATACATATACATGATGGAGAGGACAGTGGATAGATACACACATACAAAACATAAACAGGTGGTGATGAAAAGGCCTAGGCAATCAGCAGGAAATGAGGAATAGCTACTACAGGAAGGAGAACATCAGGCTGGGTATCTGTGGGATCTTGGCATGGTTGGATGCCAGGCTAGGGCAGAAGGCAACAAACCACAGGCATTACTCTTCTGAGTAGCTGATATTTAGTACAGGTTACTCCCCTGCTTGTACAATGGGTGAGGCCTGCCTAGCACTTGATTCCACTAGCTATGCCAGAAGTCCACCTGGGGGATCCAGTTGTCCTTGCACCTCAGCAGTGACTAGCTTCCACAGCTGAAGTTGGGAGACCAGGGAAGATCCCTCTAGTCTACTTTTCTGAAGAAGACCCATTGCCCCTCAGCTGAAAATCCAACAAAGAAGGCACTAATGACCCTACCAGATTATATGATTGCTCTGTTGAAAAGCAGACCTGATGGCCAATGGCAACCAAAGGCCAGAGTATTTGCTGGAGCAGTCTAAGGTGAGTGCAGCCTGTCTTGTCCTTTTCACACCTGGACCTGCTGAAGGATGGGACAATTGGAAAAAATGGTTGTGCACATATACTGTAAGCACAATCACATTTATTCATTGGACTGACACAACATTATAAATAGCTCAGTGCTTTGACAGGAGTTTCTACATTCTGCAACACCTAACCATATTCAACAATCACTCTTCTGCCACTGTAAAATGAAGTATAGACTCTTAAAGATGTACAAGCTACTATTAGCAAAAGAAAATGGTGCTGGGAAAAATGCTTACACTACATATCATACTCTCTTTCTTGGACGGCTGTTGCCCACTGGTGAATTAGGTCATGGTGGTACTGCTTCAGGTCACTCTATCTCTGTGGCCATTACTCAATACAATGGGTAAAGGTGTTAAAAAAAAGGCAACCTTGCACCAGGCATCCACCTTCCACAAAGGGCAATCAAAATTGTCCAGAAGACAGTCCTTAAGTTCCTGTGCAGGAAAAAAAAAAAAAAAAAACATGAGACTCCTTCTCTCTCTGACATGTTATGCTGAAAGCCTGAATTTCCCAATGCTTGAAGTAGCTATGATCTCTCACTGTGGTCTACAAGGCAGGTGGAATGGTAGTCACATCTGTACAGAATTTCAATTGTTAATCACATCTTTTGCAACAAAGTGCTACACTGAGTAGCTAACCTTACTTGCCATTGAATGCTTGTAGCCCTAACACTGTAAGCCAACACAATGGACACTGCCAACTGTCACATCATAGCAGCTTCCACCCTTCCACTAGACAATACAATCCCTGACTCCCCATAGTATACAGTATTTGTGTTCATTTCATGTAACCCTCTCCCATAGAATAGTGTTGCACTTGCCTATGATTATGTGCCAAAGTCTATGCAAATAATGAAAACTCTGCTCAGCCAACCTCCTAAGCTGTATTGGTAAGATAATATCTGATGCTCAGTGTGGCCAGTCAGTACACTGCCCTGCACAGGCTGGGAGTGACAAGGCATGCATCATTTTATTCTGTGCTGTCTATGTCATGTCCTATTCTTGTGGACCAGATACCATTTTTGAAAGTTGTGAATTGTGTAATGCCCACATCTGCCTAAGCTGTGGTACTGTTGCTGCATGTTCCTCAGTGACTGTCCACCCCACCTTTCTGCTGCTGTGAAAGGCTGTGCCATTATATTCACCTTGCGCTCCATCTTTTTTTGCAATTCCACATTGTTCAGCATGACGCATGCAATAAAAGTAGTGTTGCAGATGTCTGGACTGTATTGTAGGTCCTCTCATGCCAAAGTATCCCTTCATCAGTCTGAACGCATGTTCTACAATATTCCACATTTCTGCATTGTCTGTGTTATTGCACATTTCTTGCATGGTCTCAGGTGTGCACAAGGGTGTCATTAATCAGACTTCTGGACTACATCTGACATTACCTGTAGCATACAACAAGAACATGTTATAGGTGGCCTGTTCCCTGCTTGCAGGGTATCTGTATATATAGAGTGGCTTATCTAGTATGCTTGTGTACCTACCAATCAGAAGACCCTTTGGTGCAAGTCATACCTGTGCCAAACATATGAATCATGTGAACTGCCTGGGTGGCCCATGTACACATGTTAAATAATACTCTGGGCATTGCAGACCACCTAGCAGTTTAGGGTGTTGATGTCTTTCCTGCTGATACATTGCAGGTCCTCTGGGCCCGGTGGGGTCTTAATGGGAGAATGTGTACAATCTATCATTACTAGGACCTACAAAACATGTGTTTGGTCTAAAATGCCTACATGGTGCTGGCCCTGTCCTCTACTCTCTTGGAGAACTAGCTATGTCACTCTGCTGGTTGCAGCCTGATGTTGAAGAGCTGGTTTAGGATTCATGAGGCTGATGTTTGTGATGTCACTAAAGTGTCCCCCATAGATTTCTGAATGGTCACTTAAGCTAAGAAGTTAAAGGCTACATGTACTGCATCAACTGGAACTAGTATGCCACACATCCATCTGGCATACACACACACCCTTGGTTCTGCTTGTGACTGATTCAGTTCATTGAAGTTCTTTATAGTCTGCTGCTCTTTGTGCTTCTGTCCTCATTTCCTGAAGCAGATTGCTGAGACGTGCTATAATGCAGGTTCTAGCTCCAATGATCCTTACTAACACATGCTGCTAATCTATATTTGCTGCTACTCCTAGCATCTCTCTTATCATATACATCATGATTATCCATGTTCAAAATGTGTGCGCACCACAGTGAAATGTGTCCATTTTATACATGTCTGAATATGCTGTCATTTCTGTAATCCATGTGGTTCACTTTATGGAGTTCCTCATTTACATGTTATTATGCGCTTATAAGCATGCACTACATGCAGCAATATTATGACCCGTGCATACATTTTCTGAAGAAAGAATATGAAATTCTCTTGTCTGATATTACTGGCTGCCTGTAATCCTAAGTCTACACCTAGCAGGGTTTAGCTTTATTTGCATGAATGTACTCATTAAGGCTTAAAAGTAATAAGTTATGGGCATTCAGAAGCGATATAGCTGTCCTTAAGGAATCATTTGCATATATCCTATTGGCCTCCACTATAGGATATTAAGATATTGCACAGTGAAGACTCTAGCTAGGATAGACCTTTCCTGCAGTTTTTACTAAAATATTCACATATGTGATACACATAACAGCTATATCATGGATTCCTGCATAGTGACATTCCAAAAGGCAATCTAGTTGGGATGTGCAGTCAGTGTGACTCACTTTCATGTACACAGATGCATTTATCATGTCTCCAAACAAATTAACCTCCAACATGTTGGCTTTGTGAGGCAGAAAATGTTGGATGCCTACTTAAATCCAGGCTAATTATATCCATATGGAACCTCCTGTTTAATGATGCCCATATGGAATCATCTGGTTGATTGTGACCATACTGAACCCACATAGTATGGATGAACTCTGATATAGCACAACACAGGCAAAACCCAACAATATTGTAGAGAATGTGTTCAGCCTGCCCCATGCATGCTGTAGCATGTTCTTAACATGTTGCATGCTACATAATGTGCTGTAGAGCTGTACAGGAAACAGTCTGGGCTGCCCTAGGATAGCATTATGGCAGAAATGTGCAAATCCACTGCCAGCATGGAAGTGCATCAACACAATCATTTAATGAGAGTAAGGTAGAGGAGCAGCTTGCAGCAGTCACATAACCCAACTAGACAGGAATGGGCAGTTGGGTACAGTACATGGCAGTTCAGCTGGTTCAGACTGGCACACAGTGACAGTGCATTGTCACACAGAGCAGACATGATGCATGCAGGCTATGCTTCTCAGTGCATAGCTGAGCCACACTGTGCATTAGACATTCCCACATACATTATGCAGAAAAGTGGGTGGAGTGGAGTAATTTCCTGTTCATAGGTGACTATGGTCACAGTGATATATAGCTATCAACATATACGCTGGGTGAGATAATTATGTCATAGAAAGTACATACAGGGTTATTAATGTGACAGGTTATCTGTGTCAAGGGTACTTGCTATTGCAACTGGTATGGGTGCCGTGATATAACCATGACCTGTAGACATTCCACTGGCTTGTTCCAAAAGGACTTGGGATCCCCATTGTCAAGCATGGTATGTGAATGTGGGACCGTGACCTGGGTGGAGTTCACCAGTGAGATGCTGTTACAGTGGCGGCTGGGTGCATTCACATATATGATAATGATGACTGGGAGAGTGTCATATGATTCCAGTTGCACAGAAAGACTGTGCACCCTATGATGGACATCCTATGTGGTCACTCAAAGTACATACCCTGCACTGACTGCAGACAACACTGCCTGTGTGGGCAAGAATGGTGGGACTAGCAATCTCTCACACTGAGGTAGGTGGGTGTATATAGAAGTAGTGGGTGTCCTCATGAATATCAGTGCCATGTCACAGAACTTCATGCCTTCATAGAACTGTAGGTGGAAGTGGCTGATATTCTTAAAAATGACATGCAACGCAGCAGTTAGCTTCAAAGTAGACTGGATTGCAGCATACTGTGCTTGGATGACAGTCACACAGGTGCCACACATGATGGGGACAACTGTGATATGTTTTGATGTTGGGCCTCCTACAAGGCTGCAAAATGTTGAGTAAGCCACACCACATGCAGTACACTCCTCTGCTTTTAAGAGAGAGCATCAACAATGCACGAAGCCACACAGGCCCCTCCATCACTGAGGACATTGAGCACTTAGACTTTACAGAATCTGTTTCATCTGGGCTTGAGGCCACACCCTCTACTGTGGGTGGATGTTCTGATAGAATGCAGACAGGTAGTGCCACTGTGTCATCTAACTGTGTCTCACATATCTAGCAGTTTCAGAACAGCTAGGAAATTCATGCTGTTGTTCTGCACTCTCTCTTTCTCTCTTTATAGGTGCTACCATAGCAGCACTCTGCCTGTAGAACGCACAACAAAGGACACATCAGAGTAAGTATGAATAATTGTGCTAAAATGGTATTTCAATGATGTGCAGTGTAATGGTGTCAGTACAAGACACATCATACAATCCCAACTTGCCACTGCTGTTATTCTAATGTAGTTTGCTACCTGATATTCCTATAAGATAGCCAGAAGTCTATATGATCAGTTCCATTGTCCAGGAACCTGCAGACCATGGTACTAACCTCTTATAAGTTACATAAGTAACCTGACACATAATCCATCAAAATGCATGGGGGTTAGTCCATGATGATGTCAGTATCCACTCTTCCATGGATGATCTTAGCAGCACTGCACATCAAACCTTCCTTTGCTTCTGTTAGCCAGCTGTAATTGGTGGCCACCCTCTGTGGTCAACTTTCCAGCTATTATGGAACATGCCTTTACTTTTGCATGGTGTGGCATGCTGTTAACAATCTTACAACAATACTGAAATATGGCCTCCTTTGCACTTATGTTATGGACTACTATCTTACACATCTAAACTCATAAAGGCATGATAGCAGCCACTCCTCAACAGACGTTTCATGTCCTTTGTGCATGAAGCAGGGTGTCATTTTCAGCAGAGCTGTAATTGTCAAACCTTTGCCACCCACCTCATCTTGCAAACATGCAGACACCTGGGAAAACATTGCTAAGTGTTATAGACTGTATACTGAAGGAACTGCTAGTATGATAGCTGCAAGGAAATGGCCAGCCTAGTTATACCATAGTATAGACAAAAGGACAGCTATGTGAGTATGCTGCAATATAGCTGCAGGGACAGACATGGGATAATATACAGCATGTGTCCTTGCCATACATTGGTACATACATATATATATATATATATATATATATATATATGTATATTCCTCTCAGGGTTTATTAATGTATCCGTGTTGGTAGGACTTGCAGATATGCATAGAATAAACTATGGGGACGTATAAGGAAATATTAACAGTTCTACACTAGTGGATTTTGAGACACACATGTGTTGGGATTGGAATGCTGTACTGAACACATAGTCCTTCATATAGACACTCTATATATCCTGTACATAAAAAATGACAGGCTTGTACACAGACTGATATCATTGTCTACCCATTTGCCAGTAAAATATGTGTACAACTAATGTATTCAGGTACACATATTCATATTGCTAGCCTTATCTAATTAGATGTCCTATTCTGGAAATCATATCTTTGGAAGGATTAGCCTTGCTAGGGTGGGGCAAGAGGGGCAACAGTCCCAGTTGCAAAGTGTTGGGGTTGTGATCATTCTATCTCAATTGCTCTTTAATGTAACATTGGCTTTTAAAAGCCAGTATTGCATTTGGAGTTAAACCTCAGCACTGTAGCACTCTGTGTGTGGTTTAGATTGTAGCAGCTACTTGTTACATTGTAGCAAGCAGTTTGCTACAGTTTAAAAGTAAAATAAATAAATAAACACATAAATAAATGAATAAATAAATAAATAAATCTTTTTTAACTAAAACCTGAGCACTGTAGTGCTCTATGCAGGCAGGGTATAAACTTGTCCCAGCAAGCAGTTTGCTACAGTTTCAAAGATTTTTTTTTTAATAAAATATGTTAAAGGATAGTAGGAAGCAGGGCACAGAAATAGGACCTGAATGGCTAGGGCTGGAGGGAAGGGGTCAAGATATGCATCTGGCTACTGCATTCACTTTTTTTTTGCTCTTCACTTGAAGAGCTGAGGGGGTGGGTACTGGTTCATAGCACTACCACAGGGCGCTAATTGAACCAGCTACTCTTCTGTTGGGATGGTAGACAGCTTACCACATACACACACACACACACACACACACACACACACACACACACACACACACACACACACACACACACACACTGACAGAGTACTTTGTACCCCCTCTGAGCTGCCTGTAGATCTGTAAAGTACAGTATTTTTCCTACTACTGTTCTCTGAATATTCCAAATAACTTCCCAAAGCTGTGTTCCTTAGTATGCAAAATGGATGAGCACCTTAAAACAAGCCAGAGTTATTTCTACTCGACATGATACATAGGAAAAATTAGTTCATGTTGCATGAATCCCTATGGATCATTTTATTTTGCTGCCGCCTATTTACAACTAGAAGCATAGCTTGTTGTTTATGCCCACCACAGACAGTTTTTAGCTATGAGCTTGTACCTGTGTGAGTATGTTCGAGTGCTGCTTTGCAGTGATGTGTTCCACTAGCTGTGATTCAGAAATCACATTGTCAGTGCAATTTACAGTCTCTCAGTTCACTCTTTTTGAAAAGGACACCATTTTTGAGGATGTCGTGCAGCTACACCAGCTGCTGCTAGTGCCTGCATGGTATATGAAGAAAGAAAGACAGAGCTGTATATTCTTTCAGGGCTACTGGGCACCTATGTTGGACCATGACAAAGGAATACTGCAGATATGATTATAATGGTTTGCCATGCTACAACCCTTATGATCACTATGCATGGGAAGCAGAGGTTAAGCAACAATGCTACAAATGATACTGCAAGGAGAGGTTTTAGCTGTATGTTTGAAACTCTTCATGCTACAGGCAGGTCTTTGTCAAGGTCATTGTAAGAGAAGTACATATGTGAGAACTGTGCAGTGCTTCAAAGGCAGGTGGAGGTAATTGTGACAATGTACATTTATTGTGATATTCTACAGGGACCTGTAATGGGGTGGATTATGCAGCACAAACTTTGTATACCTGCATAATACTTGCTATATCCCTGTGTGTGACATGGACAGTATTTCTGTGCAAATATGATGATGACTGCCCAGTGGGCACACACTTGCCTGCAGCTAATGGAACATTTGTATGGGACTCTGATTTGTAGTTTTGATATCGTACCTTACACTTGTAACAGTTCTCAGATGTGGCCATTCCTCTTTTACTTACCACAGAAGTCAGGAGAGAGTAGTGACCACCCAGAATTAGTTCTACACACAGATACTGGTGTGTTTTAAATATATCCAGTCCACTGTTAAAATAGATTCAGTAATGGTCGACCTTCCATAGCATATCCTCAATACAGGGCTGAATGACGAATTTACTCAGAAGGCACCTCAACTGCAGCCTCTCCCTGCTGAGGCTATAGCTGAAAAACATGAGACATGGGGTTCGTGTGTGCTCACTGTCTGCTATCCATGTACCATTACCTGAGGCAGTCCAGCCCAAAGCTGCAGCAGATGTTATAAGCTGCAATGAAGAGAGGAAAGACCAGATATATGGCCCAGATGAGAGCCTTCCATACGGGATGGCAGATTTGCTCACTTAGCTGACCCATTGGTGCACCAGGGAAGGGTGTGACCCACACCATTATCGAGTTTGATCCACCATGTACTAATGGATCATAATAATGTCACTTATGCCTGGGGCAGCAAACAGCATGCCGCTTCTCTTACCCTTCACTAGTCCCAACCTGATTTCCCCCTTCTTTTTGTTTCATTTCACATAACATGTGCATTGGCACTTCCCATCACCATTTTTCTGCCCTTCGTTTGTCCATCTCATGTCTCCTTATCCTCATGTAGGCACATCCCTCCTAGTTATCTTTCTATTCTTCCAGCTCCATGTGTGTCCCTTTGTCCCTGCACATTGTCCCATCACCTCCCCTATTCGTTAACCTCATTTCCTTTCACTTATCTTTCTGTTAACATAAAGGAAAACAGGAGGCCTATTCCCTCCCCCAAAAATATATTAACTTGCCTTCCCCTAAATCCTCTGTGTTGTCCTACATATGTCACTGTGCTTACTACATTCCCCTTTTTGCTGTTTCCTCTTCAGGGATCTGCAGTGGCCCCCAGATTATCTAGCTATGGTACTGCATCCAGGCAGCAGTGCCGGTAAGTTTAAGTTTTCTGACTTGATGTTATCTCCAAACAGTCTTATACAGAACTGTGTAAAAGCCCTAACTGAAGTCAAGGTATGCAAACGCTTCTGGTATCCTGTCAACTTTTCCTCTAATGCATTCTTAAAACTGGATCAGGTTTGATTGACACCTTTCTGTGACCATGAACAAGTGTCAGCTACTGACCTAAAGATCATTCTCCTATTTTTGTCAGGATTCTCTTCTTGATTTTGCCTGCTACTCATGTTAAGCTAAGAAGATTGTAGTATCCAGTATTTGTTCCTGCTGCTCTTTTTTGTATAAGGCTAACACACTTTCTGTCTTCCACTCCTGCAGTGGCCAGTTTGTACATGTTTGTCCTAATATTTATATACGTTTTAAAATAAAAGGCAAATTAACTGGCGGGGATTCACTTTCACATTCACTTTACACCTCAGGGAATGTATAACATATATAAAAAGCTCTATATGGGACATCAAAACCCAGGGATGATCCAAGCCTGACTTTACCCAATCTTGTTTAATATTATCTAGTGACACAGTTTAGAATAGTGTCCTATTAGACAAATACCTTATAACGCAATATGAAAACAAATTAAAACAAATGATTTATTGCATAATATCATATCACAATGATATTTAACAGAGTCTTGGAGTTTCTACCACACATTTACCTCACATACAAAGTGTTTCACTTCAGTGCCTCATCTGCGACTACAAATGCATTATTGGCATTGATTTATGAAAACGTGATATTCTCATGGCTTCAGAAATCAATGCTAGTACAACAATTTCTATCCATTCAACACTTGTCAATCATGCGCCCTGACAGTATGTGCCCCATACAGCTACTCCTTTCACTCCACCTTATGGCTCTGTATGGTTGAATAATTGTCACAGAGGAGAGTGGTAAGATACAATGACAAAAATAAAGTAAACCACTACTGGAGAATCCTGAATGATGGCCCTTTGTCTAGCACTCAATATATTTGTTTTAGACATGTTTGAAAGGCAAGAGAACAGGCTCATTCTCTTTTGATACAATACAAAATTAGGTGCAGTAGTAGTAGTAGATGGGGAAGAGTCGGAGACAGGATATGGAAAGGTTGACCAAATAGGTTTAAAGCTGTCATTACCGATTCATTGCAGAGAAATGACAAGTACTGCAAGCAGGGCAAAACAGCAGCTCTGGCATGCAATATCAGTCATGGGGAAGAGAAATGAACACAGAAGGAATGAGCCGGGGTGTTATTATACATGTACTGGCTCTCCAGCATCAGCAAAATGAAAGGACAGTGGCAGCAAACTAAATAATGGGGTGTACTCTCAGAAAATAATGGGGTGTACTCTCAGAAAATAATAGGGTGTACTCTCAGAGGGTAGATTCCAAAAAAGGGGCAATGCTTCCACTTTATCTGCTCTCCTAACTTGGTGTGATGTGTAGTTTGGAAGCTTATACAAATACAAGAAGAAGGTGATTGGGCTGTCGAAGGAATACAGAGGAAAATCTCCAGAAAGATCAATAAGATGCAGAGAGAATCAATCTTGCTTGTCATTAAAGAAGGTGAAGGCCTTCTCATTGAGGAAAAGGAGACAGAGATTAGTTTCTCATGATCATATCAGGGAGATGTAAAGGGGTCTTCCTGTGCAGAAAAGATATATATATATATAATGTGGAAAAAGTGGAACAGGCAACAGATTGTAGGGACTAACAGCTCTACTGAGCTGCAAAACTGGTTCACATGTAGAAGGTTGTAGACTCCCAAAATGAGTGATAGAAAGAGTAAAAATTTAGAGAAGCTTCATTGCTTTATCTACAGCATTCAAGACAGTCTAAGAACTCTGCTTCCCAAATGTCAGGATCATAAACTTAGTCAACAAACCACCTACCTAGATTTTTCTTAAACATTGCCATATTTTGTTTTCCTTATAGAGATAGGAAATTTATTCCCTAAAGCCTAAGCTTTTAGTGATAAGAATGAGTGTCTGTAAATTAGAATTAAAGCTAGGAATATTAAATGTCAAGTTCCTGTATCTAAGTTCTGGTTTACTCTGACATGCTTCAATATCAGTTGTAGTCTGTACATAATTGTCATAAAGTAACCTGTGTGCAAAAATAAATGTACTTCTTATATGCCACTGAGAGCATATAAACGAAGATATTTGCAATGTAATACTTGTAGGGTACATATTTTTAAACTGAATTTTCTCTGCACTGTTTCTAATAACTTCTTTCTTGGTGTGAATCCAAAAAAATGTTTTTGTACTGCAAGACAGGTCTGATGTAACACTAATGTTTCATAGCTGATCAAGTAATTATAACATGTTCATTAAAAGAAATAAATTGTCACTGTTTTCTCAAATCTTTGTAGTAATATACTATTTGCAGAGAGTTGGATAACAGGATGATCTGTTTTATTTTAGAGAGGAGTCATAAGTACATGACACATTTGTCAAAGGTAAAAATCATGCCAGATGGAAATTTGTCAAGCAGGAGTTAATAACAGTGTAGTCTTGAGACAGATGTTAAAGGGACTTGAAGGGCAGACTGGATATGTTTATTATCTCCTTTTGTCATCATGTAAGTGTATTGCAAAACTGAAGGGAAAAATTAAGAGGCTGTCTAACTCATATTGTCTAAAACTTTGTATTAAAATACACCATAGAGATGGAAGAACACACATACTCTTTGCTACATTTTAATAGCTTGATACCAGATGGAAACACAATAAAACAACTTCTACAAATTATTATTATGCATACTTCTATATAATGCACTTGAACCTGAGCCAAGCAATTGAATTAGAGCACAAATTATTTCTCAGTAGACCCTTTAGTAAGAAACTTTCCTCCATTTAGTAGTGGATTATACTGGGGCAAGTTGGGTGATCCACACAGGGACCTTAGATCCAAGGGGAACCATAGATGATGACCCACTATATTGCCCTAGGCTGTTGTTTTGATACATTCAGTGCTGCAAACTAATATTAGCTAGTGCATGTGCTGAATGTAATAATGTGCTGAATGTAATAGCTGCTTACATGACAATTATTTTTTTGTTTAGTGAAAAAAAAATGAAATGCCATTGGACAAATTTATTTAATATTTGTTAAATACATTCAGCCCTGGATGTGTGAAATGGGCAAAGTCAGTGGTACATACCCTCAGAAATATTTAAATATATGTTGGTGCTTACAATACTAAAAACCAGTTCCTGCCAAACATATGAGCGAAACGTAACTGTCCAGTTATCTCCAATCTGTGGGTACTTACAAAAAGTCGGGGTTAAATGATTTTTTAAGTATTGCAAGTATTTTAAAATTAAAAGGGGTGTGTGTGGGGTACAGCCCATCACGTCAGGGTGTGTGGGGCGTGAAGCCCCGCACTTTATATAATGTTTTAAAGTTTTTTTTTTTTTGGAACAGCAATTTTTTTCCCTTGGAAAGAAATTGCTGTTCTAAGTGTCTGGGATTGTAAGCTTTCACTTACATGGGGTCAATAAATCAGTGTTCGCATTTTTAAGCATTCACTGTTTTAATACAAACCCTCTACCCCAGCACATGGGTCACATACCTATTGGTCTGATTATAAGGTGTGATGTCAACATTATACTTTGGTGTTGTGTTTGTTTCCTGAATAAACAAACCCCTCATGTGTCTTGTCAATGCAGGTGTTGTTATGCCTGTGACAGCAGTGTTTGGTATGTGTTGCTACAAGCTGTATTATAGTAATATCACAGTTGGAGTCAATGACTGCCCCCATTCTGTAGTCCTTCAAGCAGCTGTATGGACACAGTATGTATATGTCATCTGTGATGTCCATCACTTAACTAGTGGACAGGAAAGGAACTAACAGACAGCCCTGATGTATGGAACTGATCACTGGACCTGAGATATAGGTCATGTCACACATTTCAACATAGTGAGATGCCATGTATGTGGTACACTGGTCTACTCATTTGGTGATATAGCTGTTTATGGCCACATATGACAGTGTTGATTGAATACCTCATTGTGGATTTGTGTCAGGTGCCTTGACCTGTTCAAGTTCCACAAGATGATACTGTTGTCATCATGCATGCCCTCAATGACCTCTTTGAGGGCATCTATCAGATGTAATGGATCTGATGTAGCAGTAACAGCTCAAACAGGTCTGTTGCACACAGCTGGAATATTACTAGTGTACATGTAGAGGAGATCCATGATGTTGGTTTACCTCACAGTCGAGGAGAGTCAGGATCTCTCTATACATGTATGCATCAGGTGCTGTCCACCCAACTCAGGTGGATGCATGTGGATGTACACCCTTGTATGGGAACAGGCCATGTGAAGGGTGTGTTGAACTGTATATTTAACTGTATCAAGAAGGTATATGTGCTATGTCACACCATAGGTAATCTGTGATGTTGTCACAGAACATTGATTCCATGTGATAGCGTTGGATGAAAGCAATACAGTGCATACTGTCTATCATGATCTGGCCAAGGGTTTTGACACAATCCCCCTAAGCAGGTATCATTCAGAAACCCTCCCAGCTGGGTATTAACTCTTACATCAGTAGATGGATAACCAATTGGCTCCCTGACAGAACACATACTCTGAAAATTGGTGAATCAACCTGTACCAGTAGAGCTGTCACCATTGGCAAACTCCAGGGATCTGTGCTTAGCTCTTCAATGTTTGGACTCCATTTCTCAACAGTTCATGCTAAAGTATATAGCCTTTGCCTTACCAAGTTTGCAAATTCTTGCATATTGGGTGCAATCACTGAATCCATAAATGATGATAGCATAGTACAGGAGGAGCTAACACAGACGAATGAATGGGAGCAAAGGCATATGATCTACAACTAATTGCAGAAATGTGTCTTTTTTATGCTGGCCTTCTGAAAATAATTCCATGTTAATGACAACATTGACCACAGTCCTGCTAAGCTGACACCCAGTGATGCCACCACAAGGAATACATGTACACAGCGGTCTGAATTTTGGCCACCAAGTGCCCATACTGGTATTGAAAGCCTATGTTGTGGACACCATAAGTCACACCATCATATGCAGATGTCTCTTGCATGTACCTCAGCAGACATGTTTAGCAGTTGGAGAGACCACAGGGCTTTCTCAACAGGATAGCACAGGGCCTACAAACCATGCCATGATGTATGTGGATAGAGTTGTCACTGTAATCTGTCTGGTATAGGATGAGGTGACATCTGCCTGGCTCCCAGGTCAGTGTCTCACCCTGCCCTGGTTGGAGTACTGCATTTTCAAAAATCTGATATAGCTGATAACATCAGCAGTGTCTGCTGATAAAAATATGGTAATAACAGTGTCCCACATGCTGGTGTAAAACACTGTCTGTAATATCCACACCCCCCCCCCACACACACACACACACACACAGTTCACTGCAGTAAGAACAGAACCCCTACCTATCTAAGTACACAGACTACAGAACACAAGTTTGACATTTACAAGACTGCAGGTGAACTTATAGTAGATGACATCATCAGGCCATGTGGGGGACAAGATGTTGGGAGGGCTGCATAAAATGGATGTGTAGGCATCTACAAGAATCAAGATACTGTCAATACATGGTGTTGGAGCAGTAGCCATGGGATACACATCTCTGCTCTTCTGTCTAGACAGACAGTCAGACACACACACACACACACACACACACACACACACACACACACACACACACACACACACACACACTTGACTGCAATGAGAACAGAACCCCTACATATTTAAGTGCAAAGACTACAGAGCACAGTACTTCACACAGCACAAATCTGACTTCTATAAGGGTGTAGGTGAACTTATAGTAGATGACATCAGCAGGCCATTTAGGAGACAACATGTCGAGAGGCCTGCATAGGCTCATAGCTTCATAGATTGATAGAAGGCTACTAGCCTAATGGCCCTATGGTGTTTAGAAGCCTAGCTGTGTAAAAACACAAGTACTCTTATTGACCGTCGTTGGATGGTCATTGTTAGCAGAGTGATTTTGTGAGCACCACTAACTGGCCCTGTCCATGAGGGACATAGTTGCCACCCCAGAGGTGAATTCACAATCACCCAACCAGTAGTCAAGGTTGCTCTTGAACAGAGTCATTGAGGAGCACTGCTACACACACACACACACACACACACACACACACACACACACACACACACACACACACACACACACACACACACACATACACAATTGACTGCACAAGTCTGACTTTTATAAGAGGGCAGGTGAGCTTATAGTAGATGATATCAACAGGCCATGTGGGAGACAACATGTTGGGAGGCTTGCATAGGCTCATAGGTTCATAGGTTCATAGGTTGGTACTAGGCTATTGGCCCTAGGGACTATACAAGCCTAGCCATAACAATTCTCTGGCTATTTCTTCACACAGTATCTACTTCCCTGGACTCCTGTCTAGCAGGGTGACTGACATGATCCCCGGGGTGAATTTCCTATCTCCCATCCAATCATCAAGGTTCCTTTTGAAGAGGGCCAAAGAGGCGCTCTGCTTGACATGTATGGGTAGTCTATTCCAGAGTCTGGGGAGTCTCTGGGTAAGGAACCTATCCCTCCAGTATGTTTTGTTCATTGTGATAAGGTTTAGATCCCTGGAGCATGTGTCTCTGAGGGATTGGGATTTCTTTAAGCCTAGCATGTCAAACAGCTCTGGGTTTGACATGGCCTTGTATGTTAAGCAGAGATAGCCTCTGAGTAGACGATATGCAACAGAGTATAGGTGGAGTTTTTTTAGATGGTCAGCATAGGGCATCTGCTTTAGGCTTGTGATTCTTTTAGTGGGATATTTCTGTGGCTTTTCCAGTTGTTGCAGATGTTTTGAGAGGTACATACCAAATAGGGTGTTGTATTTTATAATGGGTCTAAACAGGGATGAGTACAGTAGAACAATGACCTCCTTTTTCCTGGATGAAAAGCCCTTAGTGTTGAGGTTTGCCCCATAGAAAGATTTCCTGACTGTTGAGGTGATGTGGTTATTGAAGGTGAGACGACTGTCCACCTGTGTCCCTAAGTCTCTTATCACACTTTCGGTGTTTAGTGTCCTGCCACCTATGTGGTAATTTACAGGTACATGCTTTTTCCCCAAAGGGGATAACTTTACATTTCTTGGCATTAAGCTTGAGCCTATGGCTCTGGCACCAAGCATCTGTTTCTGTAAGGCCCTCTTGTCGAATATCCACATCATTTGGGGATTCAATAATGACTCCCAGTTTGCAGTCATTTGTAAACTTTGTTAGCCAGAGTCCCTTAGTGTTGACCTGTACTTCATAGGTTCATAGGAGGCTACTAGCCTAAAGGCCCTATGCTGTTTAGAACCCTAGCTGTGTAAAAACACAAGTACCCTTACTGAGCATAGCTGGATGGTCATTGTCAGCAGAGCAATTTTGTGAGCCCCACCAACTGGCTTGTCCATGTGGGACGTAGGTGCCACCCCAGAGGTGACTTCACAATCACCCAACCAGTAGTCAAGGTTGCTCTTGAGGAGCACTGTTTCACATGCAGTTGGAGCCTACTACAGAGGAGATTGAGTACTGGAGGCTTCCCAGCATGTTCGGTCTATGTCACAAGCTAGACTAAGAACCCTGTGCCAAGTTATTCTTTTTCCATTTGATTTGTAGATGTCCAGCATTTCCAGTAGGGCAGGGTCTGAGACTGCTCTGTAGGGCAGGCATAGGTCACCTCTCAGCAACCTGCATGATACTGAGTACATTGACAGGTATTTCACTCTTTTCATGTATGTCATGTTTGAGGACCCTGGAGTCTCCCAGGCACAACCCCTGTGTCTTCTCCAATTGCTGCAGGTGTCTGGTAAGGTACAGACAGAAGGGACTGTTGTACTCAATTAGTGGTATGATAAGGATAAAGTACAGCACAGGTATGACCACCCTGGTCTTGTATGTGATGTCCATGTGTGTGATGTGTATAATGCAGAATATGCATGTCACCACTATGGACACATAGCGATGAAAGTATAGATTGCTATCAACATGTATTTTCAAGTCTCACAACATTGTGTTTGAACTTAGAGAAGTGTTAGGTATATCATAATTAGATGAACAAAAGAAAATACCCAAAGCAGCCAAAAATCACCCAGTACAATGAAAAGTAAAACAAAAGAATATACGAACCAGGCATCCACCAAGGCTGTTACCATAAAACTTTTATTCAAACTACACAGGATAAGCGCTTTCACACAAGGCTGTGCTTCATCAGATTGATTAAATTAAAACTTCTCAGAACAATTATATAGTAAGACACATATAAAAAACAACCAGTCAAAGGCCTACATTAAATACTGATGTATACTTCGTTTTTTTTTAAGAAGAGTTTTAAAGGTACAGCAGCATTAATGCCTGGCAGTTTATCTGCCTGCAAATGGAAATCCATTTAGTCTCTGCAATTTCAAGTTTGTTATTAAAAACACCTCCCCTCTTATTCATAGGTACCAGTTATAACACTTTAAATTTAAAAATATGTCCAGATTACAATGAAGTATGCTTTGACAAAACATTGAGCAAATTCATGCTTCTGATATCACCTAAATGTTGCAGAATTTGTTACTTCAACATCCTAACTGTTTTCCCCACATAAAATGAGGTGCAATTCCTGCACTTAGCTAAATATATCAAACTTTTGGATTTACAGTCTGCATATAATCTTGGCTTAAAAGAAAAATCCAAGGTAGGGTGCTTAAAGTCAATTTCTTGAGATAAATACAACATGCTTTACATACCCTGCAGGGAAACATTCCAATACGATTAGAAGCAACTGAAGATTTAATAGTTGATTTATAGCAAAGCTGTATTTTCAGTGATAGATTATCCTTAAAAGTGTAGCTAGGCTTACCACCCACAATCCCCTTTATTTTTTCATCAGAAAGTAAAACAGGCCAACATTTATTGACTACATCACAGACTTGGTGCACATTATTATCATAAGTCAGCGATAACCTAATCTTATTATTTAAATGATCAATTCCATTAGAATTCGTGGATGTATACGAGCGACTAAAAATGGTCTACCTTTACCAGGGCACATCATATTAACTTCATCCAAGGTACTATCCAAAAGTTGTTCCTTATTGCCCCTATTAAGTAAATCTCCTTTCAAGTTATGCACAGCTTCTTTATACTCATCTTCTTCTGTATGCAGTCTAGACATTTTCAGGTATTGTCCTTTAGCAATATTACTAAAAACGTGTTTCGGATGCATACTATTGTAATGCAGAAGTGCATTCTTTCTGCATGGTTTTCTATATAAGGAAGTACAAATAGTACCATTACCTAATGTGATCTTAGTGTCCAAAAACTCTGTAGAAGAACATGAGTAATTTAAAACAAATTTAAAACAGTCACTACAAGATTCAAGGTACTGCACAAAATTTAGAAGTTCACATTCTGTGCCCTGCCATAAAATAAAAATATCATCCACGAATCATTTATAGTATAAAAGCTATGTGAATATTGGTGACTGGATAGAACTACACTGCGATCCCAGTCTGCAGCACAAGGTTGGTGTAACTGTTAGGGCATGGAGTCCCTATCGCTACACCTACTTTTTATCTATACATAACATCATTAACTAAGAAAACATTGAATATTAAATAAGAAAACATTATTGTATAGAATAATATCCATCAGTGCACCTAAACACTCAATGTGCTCATGAGAATATTCAGTATTAATTTTTAAGAACCTCTTAAGGGAAAAAATCCCATATGGGGGTTGGGAGGGTGGCCTAAAGGTTAAGATGTTTGGCTTACAAACACAACGTGCAGGGTTTGAGTCTCACAAGGGATAATTGGCTAGGCTTACAATGGCTTGCAAGTGCAGTTAACCTAGTACTAACCTATGAACCTATGAACCTATAATGTGGTATTATAATAAAACGTGTTTGAATATCCATGGTAGCCAAAATGGCGCTATGTAAGAATAAACCATGTGCCCTTCTAAAGTCACTTAAGTACTCAAAAAATGTTCAGTGTCTTTCAAGACTGCTGTTGCTTTCTCCAATGGGTTTTTGAGCTGATTCTCTAAATAAATAGATACAAATTCAGTAGCCCATCCTCTACCCGATAGTATCGGGTGAAGGAGTGGGTTCAGAAGTGATTTGTGTACCTTTGGCAACCCATGGATAATCAGTACCATTGGTTCTGATACTAGCATAAAATCACATAACCCTTTATCAATAACTTTATCCATTAATAACTCATATAACTGATCATGTATGCCCCTAACACTCCTATTCAGCTCAACCTGTGTAATAAATTCATAGGCAGCATTATCATTAAACATTTCACACATGTTCAGATCATAAAAAATAGTGTCCAGGACCACAACGGATCCCCCTTTATCAGCTGGGCGTATAGTCAATTTGTCATTAGTTTGCAGCTGTTGTAAAGCCAAATATTCTTCATGTGTTATATTATAAAAATTATTTTTCTTCATATTAACTTCAAAGAGCTCTTTCTCAATGATCCTAACAAATGTATCAAGTGTAGGACACAACTGTGGGACATATAAGTTAGAGCGTTTTAGAGGAATAAGCGCCATTCGTTGTTCCCCAAACACAAGTTTTAAGGCAATGTTCCTAGCAAAAAGTTTGATGTCAAGTATCACATCTTCTATAAATATTGGTCGAGAAAGTACAAGGTTAAGACCTCTATCTAATAAACTTACTTGCGCTTCTGTTAGAGAAAAAGAAGGATTGTAAACTAACGTGAAATCTTTCTGGGATTTGTTTCTTCCATGGTGTGCTCGCTCTCTTGTGAGGGTTTCCGCCTCTTTCATCCTAAGCTGAAGCTCCACCCCCTGCTCGATTGTTGCAGCAGCCTGGAAGGGGAAGGAAAATTCAAAAAGACCATATCTACAGGTACTGCAGTGTTAGTGTCCTTAGGTCTAGCCCCATTCAATGAAGGTGAAGCAATATGTGCCTCTGTAGGCATAGCAATAATATTAGATAGGTCATTATGAACTTCAATAGATGATGTATGGTCATCAGTAATCGGAATACCTAATTCTTGGTTAGTAGATTGCAACAACATCAGCTATGGCTGGTCAGCAACATCTGAAGAGGTATGACCATTAGATGTACTAATTGTCTGTTTGGACCCTCGAGGCCACACAAATATGTTGCCTTTCTTAAAATCAGCCATATCTCTCACTAATTTTCTTTTCGTGACCAGTTGTTGTCTATCACCATATACTAAAATGTTCAAGAGCACATTGGCTATCTCAACTAAATGAGCAGGTTCATTGAATTTGGTGTATAACTAATTCTGTAATCTGTCCATTTTATCAGATAGTTCCTTTCCTTGTGGGGCAAAAAATTCATTAAGCAGTCTCATATAACTGAAACTCAACTCCATGTTGAGTATCTGCCATCATTTTAACAAAACAGGATACGTATTGCCATATGTGGGCATGCAGAGAACCCGCAAGCCCCTAGGCACCACTTTGTGGTGCAGGCAAGCCTCCATATGGAGACATTGCCACTGCATCCTTTATAATTTAAACAGTCCATTTCCAAATTCTTTCAGTAAGTCTTTGACTGTACCCCAATCACAAGGTTCCATACTCAGTGTTTCATCCGTGAAGACACATCTCAAGAGGGGGTTAACTTCATGTTTAACAGTTGCTTAAAACATTGATTAGGTGTCCCTCTGTTGGGATGATATCCCAACTCAGTATCAACTGGCTCAGCCATGTGCTGCTAGGTATATATAAACTCAAATAGATGAATAAAAAAAATACCCAAAGCAGCCAAAAGTTGCCCAGTACAATGAAAACTAAAATGAGAATATACAAACCAGGCGTCCACCAAGGCTGTTACCATAAAACTTTTATTCAAACTATTCTTCCCGACCCAGACGGCTGTCCTGCTGTAAACTTGGTATTATCTCTTCTCATGGCTCCCACCCTGAAAGGCTTGTGCAGTTCGAAAGTCTGAATCCAGTTGGGAATTATTTTAAAAAGAAAAATAAAATGGCCAGCCACACTGCTCTACCCTCAATAAAAAACTTAACTAAGGTATTATCTCTTCTCAAGGTTCCCACCCTGAAAGGCTTGCACAGTTAGGTCTGCATCCAGCTGGGCATTTTTTAAAAAATAAAAATAAAATGGACAGCCACACTGGTCTACCCTCAATAACAAACTTAACTAAGGTTACTACTGTTTCTAAAGTCTTTCCACTTAAACTGTTTAATTCAGCCATACTGGGTCAACAGCACCAAACTTTCCAGCCCTTAAATAAAGCTCCTAATGCTAAAATGTTCCACCAAATTGTACTGTTAAAGTTGCTGTCTGTGTTTAAAAACAGAACATAGATTAGAATTTAAAGCAAATACATTATACTGTTGACCCTGGTCTAAAGGCACCTTTTAGGCTGTCTGCCACAGTAATTTGGCTCCCTCCATATTGTTAAAATTAGCTAGTTTGCCCCAGTATCTTCTTTTGTACACCTAAAATAATACTCTGAATACACCAATTTCACTCTGCTCTCCCTCACATAGCCCTGCAAATTATACCCTGCAGCTATAAAATTAACCTGCAAGTGTATACAATACGGCTTAAACATAGTCTATAAATTGGTGCAAAGAACAAATTAAAAATACAGCCAAACATACAACCATATATACCAAAAGTCTAAGGAAATACTTGGAGTGAGTGTTAGCCCCGCTCTGCTTGCCCTCACTGTACTCAAGCTTGCTCCGCTCCCCTCCCTGCCCCCAATTCCCACACGTCCCCACTAGTTCTACATTTAAACTACACTTAGCCACTCCCCTCATGCTAAGTACCAGTTAGCACCTCATACATCACTGAACAGCCCTCCCCCCTTAACCCATTTCCTGCTCTTCCATTCTTCCACACCCTGTTAGCACACTCAACTATCAAAACTGGCCCACCCTACTAACGAAATGCAAACAAGTAAAAACATACTAATTATCCTACTGCCTATACTATTTCTATTTTACCATCTTACTGCCTACGAACAAAAACTTGACCATGGTATTCACTACCTAAATGGTCAAACAGCCACCCATGACTTCACACATAACACTAAACACTTTACCATCCCCAGCATACAGAATCTACCACCCTCAACAAAATATCACCCCTGTAAAGCCACAAAACCTAATCCTAAAGACAAAGACTACATAAAATTTATAAAAAACTCCTAAAGCTTAGAGTATCCTGTCACTATAACCTTATAACACATGGGGACATCCATCTTGACCCTGGCCCACACACACCCAATAACCATCAGTCCCCTATCACAACCCCCACAGTCAAGCTACCCCTTTCTACTCCCATTAGTTCCCTCCTAGCATTTCACCTAAATATTAGAAGCATTAACAATAAGATTCCCAACCTACATGCTCTCCTAGCAACCCACTCCCCAGACATTTTGTGTCTTCCGGAAACCTGGCTAAAACCTAGTACTACTGATAATGAGATATGACCTCCAGGATATAATATTCACTGGTTAGACCATACTAACCTAGTACTACTGATAATGAGATACTACCTCCAGGATATAATATTCACCGGTTAGACCGTACTAACCTAGTACTACTGATAATGAGATACTACCTCCAGGATATAATATTATATTTCACTGTTAGACCATACTAACCTAGTACTACTGATAATGAGATACTACCTCCAGGATATAATATTCTAATGCCATAAACCAAAACAGGAATGACAATAGGTAATCCTCCGCCCTCTTTCTTGACCTATCGAAAGCCTTTGACATGGTTAGCCATGAACTTCTCATTCATTCTCTAAAATCTATTTCCTTCAATGAGCACATAATCCAGTGATTCCAGTCCTACCTGACTGGTAGACAACAGGTGGTAATATGGTAGGGCAAACTCTCCAGCCAGCTACCTCTCACACTTGGTGTCCCTCGGGTCTATACTAGGTCCACTACTCTTCTCAATTTTTATCAACAACCTTCACACTGCTATCCCTAAAGCTACCTGTATTCAATATGCAGATGATTCCATCCTGTTCTGCTCAGCCACCTCCCCATCCAAACTGCAAATCCTAACCTAAAATACATTTAACACTATTGAGAACTGGCTCGCCAACCACCGCCTACTGCTGAACCCCAATAAAACTAAACTTCTATTCTTCACCCCCACTAGTAGATCTGCCACACTTTCATTCTCTGTCACATCTAACAATGGTACCACTATCTCCCCAGATCAACACACCAAACATCTAGGTGTTATCATAGACAATAATCTCAAATTTGACCTACAGGTCAACAAAACTATACAGACCATCAATAAGAAGCTTGGATCACTGTATAGAAACTAGACATTTTTAACCCCACTGGCTAGGACTGCAATCGCCCCTGTCACACCTACTCTCTACTCTTTTATATGCCTCGCCTGTACTCTCAAACCTTAATAAATCCGAACTAGGTAAGCTGTCCCATAGCTACAACCATATTGCCAAATTCGCCACTGGCTCCACCTATAGAATCCACCACTGCCAGAACCTGAAACAGCTAGAGTGGCTAGAACTGCCCAGCTTAGTTCAATTCAAAAAACTCTTAATAGCACACAACATTCTGTACCACCCTGAGGATACCCCCTCACTTATAAATATTATTAAGCCATATAGCAACCTGTGATTCTTATGGTCAGCCAACAAACTACTGGTCCAAACCTACAAAGCTAATAACTCTGCTGGTGAATCCCTGTTTGCCAACTCTGTTGGCAAAACCTGGAATTCATTGCCAAACTATATAACCCTACAATCCTCCAAAAGTCTCTTAAAAAAAAACCTCAACCAGTATCTCAAAGTGAACTGGCTTAGCCCATGTACCAACCCTGATTAAGTTATAAACTGAAAGCATAATCTGTAAATATCATAGCATGCAACTATGTCACCAAGCTCTATATCCAATCTGATGTCTCTTGCTTTTAATTGTGTCTGTCCATGATAATTGTGAGTCCCTACTAAGGAACACTACTAAACCATTGTACATAATCACTTTGTTTTATATTTTCTAATGTTATCTAATTTCTTGTGTAATCTATGTAAGTTTGTCTATTTGGAGCTTTTCTCTCCGGGCCTCTGCTGAAAATGGACATGTATCCAGTCGGACTAATCCGGTAAACAGATGTAAAATAAAAATAAATAAATAAAAATAAACTACACAGGATAAGGGCTTTCATACAAGGTTGTGCTTCATCAGATCCATTAAATTAAAACTTTTCAGAACAATTACACAGTAAAACATATATAAAAACCAACCAACCAAAGGCCTACATTAATTATTGATGTATACTTCATTTTTTTAAGATGGGTTTTAAATGTACAGCAGCATTGATGCCTGGCAGTTTATCTGTCTGCAATATGACAATCCATTTAGTGTTTGCAATATCAAGTTTGTTATTAAAATAACCTCCTCTCTTATTCATAGGTACCAGTTGTAACACCTTAAATTCAAAAATATGTCCAGGTTGCAATTAAGTATGTTTTGCAAAGGCATTGAGCAAATTCATATGTCTGATATCACCTAAATGTTGCAAAATTCATTCCTTCAACATCCTAACTGTTTTCCCCGCATAAAATGAGGTGCAATTCCTGCACTTAGCTAAATATATCAAACCCTTGGATTTACAGTCTGCGTAAAATCTTGGCTTAAAAGAAAAATCCAAGGTAGGGTGCTTAAAGTCAATTTCTTGAGAGAAATACAACACGCTTTACATACCCTACAGGGAAATATTCCAATATGATTGGAAGCAACTGAAGATTTAATAGTTGATTTATGGCAAAGCTGTCTTTTCAGTGATAAATTATTCTTAAACGTGTAGCTAAGCTTATCACCCACAATCCCGTTTATTTTTTCATCAGAAATTATTTTAATTTAAATATTATTGAGGACATAACAGTATTGTACAGTTGGAGATTGTGGTATTTGATTACACAACCTCTGACTAAAGTCTAATATTGCACTCCTGGTTTGTGCTACAGACTAATGCATGCATACTTGCTTTTACCTATGATAACAGTACTCTTCTGCTGCATACACAACACATGCTTCCCTCATCTTCGCCAAGCTAGCCCCATGGGTTCGGATATTGCACTCATGGTCTCTGGCAGCTGTGGAAAAAAAACAGAACTGAAGACCATTACGAATACCAGTCTGGCCTATGTTCAGCTTTCTAAGTCTTACAAGTACTCTCTGTTGATGATACTTACACAGGTATGTGTTGTCCTCAGTCCTAAATTCCACAATCCAACAGTTGAGTGTATCCCTCTTCCTCCTCCATAGGTCATTATAATGATGCCTACATTGCTTTACAGTGTGCAGGATACCAGTGGCACTTAGATTCAGCCCAGACTAAACTATCCTAAGGCTCTGACTTCTACTGGGAGCCAGAATAGTCCTTGTGCAGAAGTCTGTAACTGTGGTTCTTAACTAGGACTCCATTAAAAATCGTGAGCTCCTGGACACCGCACCTTCCCCACAAATGCCTGCCATGTCTACACAGATCTAGAGCAATAGAGACTGATGCTTTCCTGCCAATTCCACTTATCACATTTACTGGAGTGCGCACACTGTTTGAAACTGTTGCACTCCACTTACCATTGCGCACATGCATTGCTCAGCAGTATGCTCCCCCGAGCAATGTATTTGCGATATGGTAAGTTGAGAGCAGCAGAAAGGCATTACATAATTGCAATTAAAATTCCAGGGTTATTGGATGTACAGGCAGTTGTGTATGGGTGTTAGGCAAATGTGAAGGCCATGCCAGTTTAGACAGCAGAATTATACTTACAGGAATGTATAACACAGTATACCCACAGTCATACATCTGATAATAAATGTGATAATACATAGATAAATAAATAAATAAATAATACAATACTACTGTTTCAGCCCTCATACAAATAATTAATATCAGCTCCACTATCTCAAGTGTTATAAGTGAGAGTGTCTATAATGGGAATTGGAACAACAGTAAAGGTGTATGGAATATCCTGTATTTGAACCCAGGACCATGTGTATGGTAGTCCTACACTTACACCTGCTGCTGCAATAATGCTAAAGTAACACTTGTCTATTTTTCATTTCATTGCTATAACTTGCACTGTCACAACAGTGAAAAAAAGTTTGCACACCCTGTACTAGAACCCAGGACCATCTGTACTTCACCCCTACACTTACACCTGCTGCCACAGGGCTAGTTACATCACATTCCCTATTTTACTAATCATTCTTAAGACCTTACTGTTAACCGTCATGCAACACCACTTAATGGGTTTGTGCGGTGCCCTGTAGCATTAATTGAATGTATCCGGATTCTATTTTTGGCTGTCTGGGTCCTGCCTGCTCCCTGGGTGAGTCCAGTTGTCCAGTCTGCAAACTTCCACGCTTTATGCAAATCGGAAAAGCACAGCCATACCTGGCATTCATTTCCTCTATTCCCGTGATTGTACTAAGCTCCGCATCATGCAAAGAGTGGCTACAAAAAGAAAATAGACACACAAAGAAAATATGACATGCACACAAGGGGAGGTTGGATGTTAAGGAACACAACCTGTTTTATAGATCTACCCTGACATACCCATTAGAAGTAAAGCAACCTGCAGTGCTGTTGTGTTTTCAATCCATTAAAGCCAAACAGGAAGTGCCTGCATTATGGTTACATCTCATAGATTCATAGGTTCATAGGTAGGTACTAGGCTATCGGCCCTGGGGCCTATACAAGCCCAGCCAAAAAGGTGCCCTTGCTTTTGCCACCCAAGAAAATTATTTTCCTGTGCCACTGTCGAGCAGAGCCACAGAGGTGATCCCCGGGGTGAATTTTCTATTTCCCGTCCAATCATCAAGGTTTTTCTTGAAGAGAGCTAATGAAGAGCTTTGTTTGATATAGATAAGTAGTTCCTACATGGATCCAAGTATTTGGGATTCAGCAATTCTAATGAGTTCATACCTCATTTGCATCTTCACCATGCTAACAATGCTGAATCTACACCACACAAAAAGGTGACCGTGTAGCTAGGCAAACTGATGGTGAGAAGACCTGTTTATATTGGGAAGACTGCACATATACTATTTCTTCAGGATATATTTGTGCAGATGAGTACTGAACTTCAGAAGGTATGCTTCCATTTTGTCAGCTACATACTGCATATGCTAGGATGTATTTAAGAAAAATCTGAAGCAAAGGCTTTTACAGTTTTATCCATATGCATTACTTAGAAATGTACTGCGACGATTGGGGAGCCTAGTCAAATAGAATTTAATATATAATTCTATCAACTGTATAATTAAATGTAAAATGCAGGCTTGTGTTTTTAAATGTAAGAAAACACTGTGAAATGTGGAACTGCAAAATATGTGACAACATTGCACTCTACTGGACCAGTGAAGCATGTTGCATCCTTTCATGTTAGAATTCAGACCGAGGGTGGCTGGATAAAGATTTCATGCCCATTGTTTTAAGGCTAAAGTTTATGACTAGAATTTAGATGTGGAAGGTGCTTTTATTGCTTTAGTTTCTGTTAGTATATACATGTGAGATGTCTTATATCATTGTAAGTTTCTGAGGAGGTGTTAGATTGCTAAATAATGCAGTTTGTGACCTAAGAACTCAGACCAGGTGTTAAAATGGTGCAATATGAATAGTAGGAAAACCTAAGTGTCAAAAATGATGTAATATTGGGAGGGCCTTAGAGACTTGTTTGTTAGTAATGTTTAAATACTATTTCTCACAAGAGACCCAGTGCATTTTGATCTGGAAATCTAACTTATCAGCACCCTGCTTATGTTCATATGTAAGTTTTTAGCACTGTGATATCTTGCAGGAATAGTTAAAGCCAATAAAGATTAATTTGGTATTTTTCTTTGAAACCAGACCTGTCCTACTGTATTATTTTAAGTTTCTGTGTGATCTGTGAACTCTTAGATATCTCTATGTTGTAGTAGTTTTGTCTTGTGTTTTAATTATTTATTAAATATTTTTAAAACCTTCTGCCTGTGGCTGCTTTGTGTAGAGATGAAGTATGCTTTAGAGTACATTATATATTTATAGAGTTTACTGTCTAAGCCCTTCCAATAAGTATTAGACTGTATAGTCATATTACCATTGGATATTAATATTGCACAGTAATAATTGGACACCCTTTTAAGGGCCTTTTAGTAGCTGATATTATTAACTGAGTGGTGGCAGTAATTACTACCATAAAGTCTGGGTAAAGGGGCACAGCTGGAGAATCTGTGTCAGCATTTCCCAGGAGTGTCTGTGAAGTTGTATAAATACGTATCTCAAAGTGTGTGTGTGTTGTGTCAGCTACTTGGGCGGAGACATGAAGGGCTGGTTGGACAGAGAAGGTAATGGAGGTTCTAGCTTGCCCAGTTAGGCTGAGACCTGGACCCTATAGCTGTGCCAGTGGGGAGTCTTATTGGGGACCTGGAGGGCAAGGGAGCAACCGGCCCCAGACTGACTGTGATATCAGTATGCAATTAAGGGAAATTGTACTTTACTGTGTGTATTAATCATCCTTTCCTCTTCTAGAAGACGACCTCCCTGGTGTTAGTGGTGAGGATTGGGGCTCCTTGATTGCTGGGCCAGGGGACAGTCGTGACAAGTGTTTGGCTGTGGTGGGATCTACTTCACATACTAATTGGCTTGTAGTGGTGTGGGTAGAGCAAATTCCTGTAGCTTATGTACAGTGATCTCTAAAAGTGTTTTGTACTCTAAAATAGCCACACAGTGTATACCAAGAGTTCAGATCACAATTGTTTATTTCTTTTGCTAGCTTAGTGTTAGTCAGGGTGAGCAGGCAGCATGTCAGCAGAAGAGTATGGAAAGTTGCCAAGGGGCCAGCTGGCAGAGATGTGCCAGGCTAGGGGACTGGTACATGGAAACCTGACTAAGGCAGACCTGATTGCAGCCTTGGTTGCAGCTGCATCAGAAAACAGCAGCTTGGAGGATAATCAGACTGATGGTGGAGATACAATATTCTCAGATAATGGACAGCTCAACCTTTCTGCAGTGGACTTAAAAATCCAGCTGGAGCTAAAGAGACTTGCGTTGGAGGCCAGGCATATGGAACTAGAAGTAGCCAAGAGAATGAGGAGTCTAGAAGCTGAAGAACAGGAACGGCAGAGAAAGCATGAGAGGGAAATGTTGACTCTTCGTCAGGGTCATGGAGGTAATGGGGAAGGGAGTAACAGGACCCCAGAAGCACAAAAGGTCAGTTAATTTCTTCCACAGTTTAAAGAGGGGGATAATTCTGATAGCTTCATTCATATGTTTGAGCAGGTATGTAAACAGTATGAAGTTGACCAAAGGCTCAGGGTACGGTTCCTGACCCCTTTACTCCATGGTAAAGCTGTAACTTCTTTAGCAAAAATGCATGACACTGACTGTTTTGATTATACTGCTGTAAAAATACATTTGTTAAAATGTTTTAAGCTAACACCTGAAATGTATAGGAAAAAGTTTCATGAGCCTAGACGCAAGGCAGATGAAAATATATGTGAATATGTTGTTGAACTGAGCACTTATTTTCATAGCTGGGTGAGTGGATGTCAGGTCACCACTTTTGAAGGGCTGGCAGACCTTTTGGTAAGGGAACAAGCCCATAGCACTTTGCCTGAGGACATGAGGATCTGGTTAGCTGATATACAGTGTGCTACTTCAGATGAGTTGGGGAAGAAGGGAGACCTATACCTAGCAAGCAGGACAGCCCTGCACAGGAAAGGGACCCCCAGTACTGCTCATGGGACTAAAAGTATCCATGGTGGGCAGCACAGACTGCCCCAACAGAATCTGCCAGTAGTAGGGGAGGCCACTAGTCCAGGTATATGTCCAGGAGCTAGGGTTAAATGTTTTGAATGCAACCAGTGGAGCCATGTGGCATACAGGTGTCCATGGAGGCAAGGTGGGGAACCAAAGTTGAGGGAGTCAGTAAGTGGTAAAGACAAAATGCCAATAGTGGGTTGTCTTGAGACAACAGGGGTATGGAACTACCATCCTGCAGATGTCCTGAGAGGGAAGGATTTGGATGAGGCAGTACCATGTACTTACGCAGTTAAATGCAGTGAGGCTAGGAGACAAGCATGTGGGTCTGGTAGCCTGGGGCAGACCCAGACAGACTGCATACTTGCAGCCAGGACTGCTGAGGTGGTTACTTCAGGGAGTGAGCTATGCTGTAACAGTGAGACTGAATGTAAGCCACAGTTGCTTGTGGGTACTGATGTTCCCTTGGACAGGGTAACTGCAAAGGTAGAGGTGAGTAATAGTACCCAGACTGACAGTGAGGCACCACTGTCAGAGGACGCCAGACTTCCAGTGGAAGGGGAGCTAGGAAGGGTTACAAGGAGAGACTTGAGACAGGCTCAGCTCTCAGAGCCTAAATTGCAAGGCCTGAGGCAGGTAGCTAGGGAGGCACCTGATTCGCAAGGGAAGGGGGAATCTGTATACTGGAACAAGGGGTTAGTATACAGAGAGTGGTCCCTGAGGAAGGGCTAGAATGTGAGAGAGTAAAGCAGTTGGTAGTGCCTAGAGCTTACTGTCTGGCACTTCTAGCCATAGCCCATGATATTCCCTTTGCAGGTCATATGGGCATAGAATGTACAAAGAGGCATATTATGCAAAACTTCTATTGGCCTGGAATTTCCAGAGATGTAACAGGGTATTGCAGGACCTGTGAGCAGTGCCAAAAGGTAGGCAAGGCAAGAGACAAGGTGAGAGCTCTTTTGATGCCTTTGTCTGTGATTGAGGAGCCATTTCAGAGGGTAGCTATGAATACTGTGGGTCCTCTGAGTACACCAAGTTCAACAGGGAAAAAGTATATCCCGGTGATTGTAGATTATGCTACACAATACCCTGAGGCATATATTGCACAGTAATAATTGGACACCCTTTTAAGGGCCTTTTAGTTGCTGATATTATTTACTGGGTGGTGGCAGTAATTACTACTGTATAGTCTGGGTAAAGGGGCACAGCTTGAGAAAATGTGTCAGCCTTTCCCAGGATTGCCTGTGAAGTTGTATAAATACTTATCTCAAAGTGTGTGTGTGTGTGTGTGTGTGTGTGTGTGTGTGTGTGTGTGTGTGTGTGTGTGTGTGTGTGTGTTGTGTCAGCTACTTGGGAAAGGACATGAAGTGCTGGTTGGACAGAGAGGGTACTGGAGGTTCTAGCTTGCCCAGTTAGGCTGAGACCTGGACCTTATAGCTGTGTCAGTGGGGAGTCTTATTTGGGACCTGGAGAGCAAGGGAGCAACCAGCCCCAGACAGACTGTGATCTCTGTGTGCTCTTAAGGGAAATTGTACTTTACTGTGTGTATTAGTCATCCTTTCCTCTTCTAGGAGACGACCTCCCTGGTGTTAGTGGTGAGGATTGAGGCTCCTTGATTGCTGGGCCAGGGCATGGTCGTCACATGTACTAATGGAATGGGCATGTTTGTCAAGCTATTGGAGAGGTATACATGATTGCCAATACATGAAAATGGAATGCTGTGTGATAAATTTATACAAATGTTTCACAGACAGCTCCTTTGACAGCACTTTAAGCATTTCAAAGATGGTTTGTAAGCAAAATGTGTCATTTTTCCTTTTCTTTTGGGGGGAGCAAAGGTGAGTTACTGTTAAGGCACAAACAAGGTTATGTTTCTCTTTTTACTCTCCTTTCTCCTTTTGCATCCTGCCACTTGTTAGTATTTCACATCTGCAGACTGTTGTATTTTTCTCCAGGGGGTTGTACTGAGTGACTACCTTTTTCCATTTTATTTGGAAACAATAATTTTGTAGTTATGTAATACCTATGTGTATTATACTTCTGTTGCCTTTTAGAACACCTTGGAGTATGCCACACAGGCATGTCAAGCCTTGGAGAACTCCCTTCACAGATGCTGAGAACCAGGAGATAGCGGATGCCTTTAGGCAACATTGTACTTTTCTGCTGCAAAGGGGATGGGGAGAAATGGCATTTAGGATGTAAATTTGGCAACCGATAGTTGATGATCTGAAGGCCATGGCTGGCCATGGCAGGACATACAAGCAAGTGTACCACAGGGCCAATGACATGATCATATCTGCATGGAGGAGTGTAGCTACAGTGAGCCAGCAACCACCACTAACACCCAATGAAGAGTTCCTGGCCAATATCAGGGATCCAGACAGCTCCTAGGAGAGTGCAGTACAGCATGTGCTGGATGTTGGAGCAACAGTTTCAGAGACAGCAAACACATCTCAGGAGGTACTTCCAGGTAGGCATTGGTATCTCAATAGTTGCATACCATTATATTCTATTGTATTACTATTCTATTGTATTGTAAACAATTGAAATCAATAAGTTACTTCTGTGTCACATGTCTTTTTTTGGTGGGGGGATTGAAGATTGCTACAGTTATTAGCTTAGGTTGGAGTTATCTGCCACATTCTTGTTGAAAGTATAGTTAATGGACATATAAAGGGGTAAAGTTATTACCCCCCCGTGTCACTGTTAATTCTGATGATGTTGCCCTTACCTGTTACTTATCTTCTTCCAGGACTGCCTGGATTGCAGAGGAATATCTCATCTGAGGATGGTAAACCAAACATTTTTATGTCTATACAGGTGAGCAATTTAAAGAAATATTTTAGTGTGTGCTGTTGATGGTGTGTTGGTCTGTTGTGTGTATTGTTGTACTGTCTGTAATAGTGGCAGCACTGTTACTTTTTTAGCATATATCAGATTATAGTAGTGTAGGTATTTAATTTTTTCCTGTGTTTGTTGCTTTTTATCACAGGTGATCATGACAGTGGGGGTATGGGCCCACTGCCACCTGATGTCAGTGTATCAACAGACTCTGATGATGATGGCCAAACTGAAGCATGGTTGGCAGGTGCAGAGGCTGAATCTGACATGGAGGTTGACATGCAGCCATCCCCTGTAATTCCATCAGACACAACCAGTAGGCTTACTCCTAACCATTCCAGTGAGCCCTCAGATATTAGACAGTTGGAGGCTTAGGCTATTGATCAGGGAAGTGTGACTTATGCAGTTTCAGTTCCTGTTTACTCTGGCTGTAGCCAAAGTGTGGACGAGGTGCCACACAAGACAGTTGATAGGGGTGCTTGGAGTGGGTTCAGCTGTCCCTCCTCTGCCTAGTGCAAATGTCTCTTCTCATGCCACTTAACATATGTTTAGGGCCATCACAGAGGCAGAGGCATGTTCCATAGATGTTCCAGACAAATGCTCAGGGCTGTAGATGTGGCAGAGTCTGACATACATGACTGTCTCCACCATGATGCAGATTCAATGGATCAGATAAATTACATGTTGGAATGAGGGATGCCTGTGATGGACCAAGGGGTGCCTGTCATGGAACGAGTGTGGTCTGTGATGGAACATCTGCTGGAAGGGGAATGGCATCCTCATGGCCATAGGTCAGCCACATCATCTTCTGTCAGCCAATGTGCCCATGCCAGATCATGGTCCCATAATGGCAGTACTTCCACTGCTCCATCAGTGCATGTGCTGTCCACACCCAGACATGGCAGGCCATGGGATCATGGTCCTAGGCATCCCTGTAAAACAAGTATAAAGTAACATTTTATCCATTTTTTGAGTTCCTTTCCTAGCTGTTAGTAAATGTTTTACATTTTGCACATCTGTTCCACTTTTTGACATATAGTATATTATTTTATATTTTGAAGAAGAAAAGTTGACTATTGCTGAGGTTTCTTTAATCCTTTTGCATGTTGGTGCTATGGATGATATGGTAATGCCAAAATATACTAAACTGTCTGAAAATGAAAAAAGCATCAGCTTAAGAATTTAAGGATATATAGTTTCAATTATCTCAGTTATTAGAACAAAAAATTCTTAAAGTCGTCTGCTGAGACCTATTCTTAGTCACAATGCATTCAGAAAATCAAAAGTGCATTATATATAATCCCACACATACAAAATAGTATTAGAATCCTGGAATGGGTTACTGTTTCTGAACATTTCCCTTTGAGTGCAACCCATACCAGACTCTCCCTAATTGTGCAGAATGTCCTTGGTTTTGTTTCAGATGTTTGTTCTCTTCCTCATAACATTTTTGATTTCTGGCATATTACATGTAATTAAAGTTAGCCAGTGATGCCAGTCATTAGAGCTTTGTACACATTCTTCATACTGATCCCTGCTGCAGTAGCCTTAGCTATGTAGCAATCTTCAATGTGCCCACACTGTCAAACAGCTCAAGTATGGGTGCAAAGCCCTCCTGAACTTTACTGCTGCTGAAGAGTATGGTCTTTTGAAGCTTTTGAGGACAGTAGAATTGTGCTTTTCCTAGCTGGGCAGATAAGTTCCCTATGGGGAAAAAATCATTCCATTTTCTTATTTCTTATGGATGTTTTATTACTTTCCTCTTCAGGAAAGTCATTTTAAAACTAGGACTGTTGTGTTTTAACTGATTGTCTTGAGACTGTAACATATTTTTAAATGGTACACTTGTTTCTGTCAGTTTAAATGCAATGTTATTTAACTGATAAAATATCTCCTGTGGAGGAACTGTGTTATTTTAACACTGTGGGATTGCCGTAGTGGTTTAGAGTTCTTTTCTGTGTTTTTTTTCTGTCAAAAAAGTATATTTGTGGTAGTTTTACAGGTATTGTTGCTTGTTTTCCATGGAACAGAAACACCATTTTGGCTTGACCATGGAAAAGATTGCCACTCCCACCATCGGTCCTTCTTCCTGCCACAAAAAGAAAAAGTTAAGCAAACAGACTCTGCCACTATAGCAGGCTAGCAGTTTGCCTTAGCCATAGGTGGGTGACTCTGCTGTGGCCATTTGTTGTACCTCAGACCACTCATCTTTTACCTTAGATCCCTCTGGTATAGCACCTACAGCCACTATGGACTGGGGGTTAGGCAAGTCCTGTGTGGCTGTTGGGGTCTCCTCAGTGGGCAGGGGAAAATCACTCTTGACAGTCTAGGGAGAGGGAAAAGGGAAGGTTTTCCTATTGTGTTAGAATGTTGTGTCCATCCCTGGGAAACAGTGGTTGCCTTTAGTAACACAGTTAAGGAGGTTTGCTTGACTGCATTCTCAGAACCTTTCAGATGATGTTAAAAAATGACATTTTAAATTCTTCCTTTGATAGAGATTTAGTGTTTGGCCCCTCTGCTGCAGCGGTGATCAAAAATTGTGATGGAAGGGGCAAGCTGATCCAGGGGAATCGCTAAGATATTTCAGCCATCCTTTTCCAAATTGCCCAAGGAATTGTCTTTCTCCTCATCCAGTTTTGACAAAAACAGAATAAAGAGTCTCAACAGAATTTAGGGAAACAGACTTTTAAGAAGAAGTGACAAAGAGGTTAGAAAAAGAAGTCTCAAACCTCCCAAAACTAAGGACACTCCAACAAGTCCAAATGACTGTTCAAGAGACCTTGTCACGCCCTCCCACCCAGGCCAGTTTTCTCTTCCAGAAAGTCTGAATCTCCATTTTTCTCTTTGGTTACAGATTGTTTCAGACAAGTGGGTTCGAAAAATCATTCATCAGGCTTACAGATCGCAGTGAGAGGAAATTCTTCCTTTCCAGTGGGTCATTTCTCACCCTGTAGATCAGACTGTTTTGTTTCCACCTGTTTTTCATCACATGCTGTCCTAAGGAGTGATAGAATCAGTTCCTCATTCCCAAATATGAGTGGGGTGGGGTTTTTCTAGAAAGAAAATGCTTGGAAACTGATTCTAGATCCTTCTTTCTTAAACCTGTTTGTAATAATGCACAAATTCAAAGTAAAGTCACTTCACAACCTGTTGTTTCTTCTTCCTCTTTCAACTTTCTTGGTAACACTAGACTTAAAAGATGCTTATTATCACATTCCTGTTCATCCAGACTTCATGTGTTCCTTACGCTTTTGTGTGTCTGGATCACATTTTCAGTTCTCTGCCTTATCATCTGTACTATTCACTACACCAAGAGGGCCATAAAATGTCTAGCTCCAGTTATAGTTCACTGCAGGCTACAGGGTATCCACATTTTTCCATATTTAGATAACTTGTTTATCTTTGGAGAGTTTTTTTCAAACTATCAGGGATCTCTGTCTCTCTCTCTCTCTTGGGTGAGGCATGTCTTGCACAAGCTGGGATTCCAAAGAATATTCAAAAGTCTTTCTTGATTCCATAACAAAGGCTTGTATTCCTGGGATGTCAAGTAGATGACTCAGTTCAAAGATCCTTCCTTCCACAGGAAAAAAAATCTGTCTTTATTTAGATTTATTTCTAAGTTTTTCTACTCACTGAGAGGGAATACCTCAGGATTTTGGGTCTCATGGCATCTATGATTCTCATGATACCCCTGGTAAGACTCCACTTGAGAACAATACAGTGGTATCTAAAACCTCTTTGGTTCCAGCATTGACACCCTTTATCTTTACTCAGAATTTTTTATTGATTTTTCAAACAATAAATAAATATATATATATATATATATATATATATATATATATATATATATATATATATATATATATATATAAAACATATATGTTATTATTACCTTATCTTACAACTGAAATAAGACTATATACAATATTTACATTGGCCTGAAGTTTGATTATATAAAAATCAAATCCAGTCATAATAATATCACATAAATAAAAGGGAAAAGCATTTCTTCTTTTCTTTAATAATCAAGGAGAGTCTGTTTTCAAGTTTAAAGTCTCAATAAGAAATAATACTTTTTTTCCATGGATTATTGTTCCATCATTTAGGTAAAATCCTTAGTTCTTTAACTTTAGCTTCCATGAGTGCAGTTTCTTTCAGTAGTGACAAAAATTATTTGAAGGATGGTTCAATGTTAGATTTCCATTTTCTGGAAATACATTTTCTAGCATTCGCAAGAATATTCCATAGTAAATAAAGATTATTGTTGTTTAATTCTAGATTCTCATTGACATTTAACAAAAATAAAGTTTGAGTTATTACTAATGAATCTGAAAATATTGCTTGTAAGAAGTTACCAATGTCTTCCCAAAAATTTTTAACTTTAGAACAATCATGAAAAATATATATCCAGTCTGCTGTGCATGTTTGTAAACATCTCCAACACATGGCAGTATTAGAAGAATTGAATTTTACTAAATTGTTGGGTGTATAGAAAGCACTATGCAGAAATTTCCATGTGTAAATTCTCCACACCCTTTATCTTTTCAGATCCCAGTACTGTTGTCAGAACAGAAATCATTTGGAGGAGACAACATAGATCCTTAAAATAAGCCCCCCCTTCTTCCTCCCTGCTTTAAGGCAGTCAGTCACCACAGGTGCTTCAGCCTTTGTTTTGGTTGCAGTTTCAGAAGAGAGAAAAGTGCAGGGGATGTGGGACACCAAGGACATATACAAGCACATAAGTATCAAGGAGATGCTTGTCCTGATCAAGGCACTAAATTCTCAGCTTTATTACCTAGGACCTTTTCAAGTGGTTACAGGCAATACCACAATGATGTGTTAAATCAACAAGCAAGGGGGAACCAGGCTGTACCCCCCCCATGCAGATTAACCATGTTAACTTGGTATATAGCTTCACAGCACAATCTCACTCTACAGGAATCCTACATCCTGCCAGAGCAAATCTGTGTGGCAGACAAGCTGAGCAGGACCAGGGGAGACTCTCACAAATGGAAACTATATCTAGTGGTTCTCCCAGATTTGATCCATCTGTGGGAAGTTCCTCATGTGGACCTCTTTGCCTGCACTATGAATAATTAACTGGCAAAATTGTGTCCCAGGTCTTTATGCAAGAAGAAAGGAAAGTTACCATCTTTTTTTTTCCAAAAGAGGGATTTGGTGAAAGGCCAAGTGGTCTTTATGTGATGATACCACCTTTCAGACTGATCTCTGTATTTTGACTCATATGTTAAAGAGGCAGGAGTACCCTTATTTATTGTTGGATAATATTCAGTCAGAGTTTGTTTTTAAAAGAAGAAGGGGCATATATCCGCCTTTGCTAGGTAATGAGTTAATAACAGACAGGAATAACGAGGCTGCCTTGTACAGCAATTCTATGAAAACTGATTTTGACCTTTCCATGATTTTAACTTTTTCTCTTGATAGCTCTTTAACTAAAAGGATTATTGAACATAATTGGGGCATTTTCTCTGCTAGTTGGTTGGTGGAATACATGGGTGGAAAATCCTACATTGTGTTTAAGAAAGGTATTAATTTTAAGAAGTAGATGAAGAATGCCCAGTATCAACCTCATGTTAATACTAATAGAAAGTGTGGCACTTTTAACTGTGGGAGATGTAAGCAGTGTACTTACATCACTGAGGGTGATGATGTTTTTAGTAATGGTAGGTTATACTGAAATACTTTGTTTCATTGTAACTGTGATACCAACGGTGTTGTTTATGCAGCATTACATAAACATTGTACAGCTTTTTATACTGGCAAAACAGAATGCCAACTTAAAGATAGGATTTATGAACATCTGTATGAGGTTAAAAGGAAAAATACGACAATGCCTTATTTAAACATGTGAATGCATTTCCAGATCATCAGTTTTGTTTTTATGCTTTGGCTAAGGTTGTAGTTAATCCCAGAGGTGGAACATGGATGAATGGTTAGAGTACTGTGAACTTAGGTGGCAGTTTCTAACTAATGCTGAAAATATACCAGGTTTTAATGAATTAGCTTGTATTATGAGTGCTTTGAAATTGTGCACACTTAGATTATAAGTTAGCTCTATGGCATGGATATGATTGTTATGATTTTTTTTTTATATTTTATGATTATCACAAAATTTTATGTTTTTGTATATTGATTAATTAATTTCATTTATGATCAATTTTTATATGAGTGATGATTTTATTTATGTTGCATGTAGTGCTATGTCTTAATGAAAGTTTAGGGAGGGGTTTAGTATAACAATTGATGGAAGTTCTTTCTTATTTAACTGCAGTTCTCTGATATTTTATTGGTTCTGATGAAGTACTATTTGTTATTAGGGCCGAAAGTGCTTAACCAAGTATTTTTGCTTCTTTTTGATGTATGTGTTTGTCCTTGATTTAGAAAATGTAATATTTTATCACCACTTTACAGTTGTGTGGTGCATTGCATCTGTGATTTTCCTTCCTGGATTTTTTATGGTCGGTTACTCCATGCAAGAAGGCCTGGAAGACAGATGTCTTTTCATTTCTTTGGATAGAAATATTCCTGTATGCTTCTCCACCCTTTCCACTAATATACAGGGTACATCTGAAGATTCAGGAGGAACACCTCAAGATCATTGTGGTGACTCCCTTTTGGCCCAGGCAACAGTGATTCTCCCTTCTTTTGGAAATGGCCAGAAGCAATTACCACATGCTTCCTCACAGAATGGATCTACTCACACAAGAACAGGGGTATTTGACACACCCAGCATCAATCATTTTCAACTGACTGCCTAGATTATAGGGAAAATTCCTTTCAGGCACCCTTTTTTGAGGATATGCAGCAGTTACTAATGGGATCAAGAAAGCCTGCTACTTGAAAATCATATATTAGCAAATGGAAAAGGTTTTCTAGTTTGTGCCAGCAACATAACCAGCATCTATTAAAGGTGGGTTGTTCTCTGGTTTTACAATATTTATAGGATTATAGTAGGTTACTAGGCTAATGGCCCAGGGCCCTTACAAGCCTAGCCAAGTTCAATCAGTGTTCCCAAGGGTGCCTGTTTCAAGCAGACACTAAAACAAGCAGCTATTGGCCCTGTCCAATAGGGAAACAGGTGAAACCCCCAGGGTGAATTTCTGGTTACCCATCCAATTGTCCAAATTACACTTAAATAGGGCCAATGAGGGGTTTTGCTTAACATGAATAAGAAGCTTGTTCCAAAGGTGGGGCAAACTTTGTGAGACAAATCTCTTTCCAGCAAATTCTGTTGATGTTACATACCAGGTTAAGGTCTTTAGAGTGAGTGACCCATGTGCCATTTGACTTGTGAATATGCATTTCCATTAAAGGAGGGTCAGAGATTGCTCTATATGCAAGGCACAGGTCACCTCTATGCAGTCTGTATGACAGAGAGTAACATGACAATGATTTCAGTCTGTCAGCATAAGACAGATCTTGAAGACCCTGAATTTTCTTTGTAAGAAACCCTTGTGGTCTCCAATTGCTGCAGGTATTTGGAAGAAAACATACCAAAGGGAGCATTATACTCTATTACTGGCCTAATGAGTGAATTAGAGTAATATGTAAAATGCTTTTCCTGATTTTATGCCCCCATTATTTTAGTCACGGTCCAGAATTTATTTTAGTCATGGTCCAGAATTCTTGTCCAAATAAGTTGAGAGGTATGCTGCTACTCCAAAGCATTCAGATCTAAATTATTTATATTACTGTAATTTCAGCAAACCAGAAATAGAGTTCTAGGCAGTTCATGTTGGTGGTATCAGTACTTTTTTCCTTAGAGAAGGCTAGAAAAATGTGTTTATTTGTAGTCTCAGTAGCTCTGGAGGTAGCCAACTTGCTTTTAGTGCAGACAGATTTGGGTTCTATTTTCACTCCAGAGACTTGGATTAATATCCCAGTACTGACACTGCAAAGGAGCATAAGGGAGGTTCTGCACTGCTGGATGTGCCATCCTTCACATTAAATATTAAACTGAGGCTCCATCTGCCTGAGTTAGTGGCAGCTCATGTGCATGGTGTCCTGGTCATATCTTCCAAATGTGGGGACTGGACTAGCCTCAGGGTCCTCCACACCTTCCTTTGTACACTCTAGACATAAATCATAGCATCACTGCAAGAACAAGCACTCAGAGAGCAGAAAGTGGCCTGATCCTACAAAAGAACTGTAATGTTGAATTGCATTTTGAGCACACTCTATCAGTGGCCTCCCTCTACATTGATTATAATACCAGCAAACTCTTAACAAGTATAAATTCAGTCTGTGGATTCACTGGTGTCTCTCCTCAGTTAGAGTACTACTGCATCACCCTGCAAAAAGTCAGATGGGTACAAGTAACATCTTGGTCTGTCTTTCTGTTATCCATTCTTATAGGTTCATAGGTAAGTACTAGGCTAGGTGCCCTTGAGGGCCATTTTAAGCCTAGCCAGTTTCCCTTTTTGTGCCTGAATTAACCTATCCCATTTGGTTAGAGATTGTTCTACCCATCCCGTGGTCAATAATTGTATATTACTCCTACTGAGAACAACCGGGAATATACAGTAAATAACTTGAGGACACCCATGCATGGGATAAAAGATTTAGGAGCTACCACTGTCCATTAGTAGTACTGGAGGCAGTCTGGAGATAAATTTTCTGCTTCCCATCCATAGATCTAAGATGCCCTTGAATATGGACAGGGATGAACTTTGTTTATGTGGATGATGAGTCTGTTCCAGAGCAGCAGTATCCCCTCCAAGATATATCTGTCCCTCAAAGCTGTTCTGTTGATGTTGAGGTTTAGAGGTTTATGGGCTTTCAGTGCTCTACCAACACAGAAACATTTAGATACAGTGCAGATCACAAAATACACATGATTACAGCTCTTGCAATTTGCAAAGAAGTTAAATTTTTAGACATGCTTGGTCTTAGGATGCTCAAACCTGTCAGTAATTTTAATAAACTGACACAAATTGCAGTCGATACATGGATGAGTACCTACCCTATTGGTGAGCACTGGTCTGTTATGGCATGGTTTATAACGCAGCATTTTCCTCAAAGAAACATTGCTCTTAAAGTAAAATTTAGGACCCTCACCTAAAATACTTTTATTTCTTTCATCACATGTAAGAACATGCCAGTGTATTTTAATAACATCACAAACAGAACTAACATCATTGGAAAAAGTAATGCTCATTCTCAGAGTGTCTCCTTGTGGCACCCAAGTTTTCTTAGCCTCTGGGTCATTATGAGAAAAATACGGTCTGGCCAGAGTATTCCTACTAGATAGAGCCCCTTGTCATGCTATATCTATCTCATGTTGTTTATAGCCTCTGCTGCTAAAATCTTTTGCTAGCTTATCAAATGCAGATACCATGCATTCATCATCTGCACTGAGCCTAGTATATCTAAGAAACTGTCCTTTCTAAACATTCCTAGGAATGTGTTGTGGATGTATACTCTACCTATGTAAGATATTGCATTTTTACAAGTGTTTTTTCTGTAAACTTGAGTGTCAATACCATTCACTTTCATTATAAGTTTAACATCTAAAAACTCAATACTCTCAACAGAGAACTTAGGGGTAAAGCATAAAAACTATGTGGTCTGTTGCAGGTATTCAACAAAATCATGCAGCATAGAGATGGACCCTGTCCATACAAAAAAGATGTCATCCACAAACCTACCATAGCAGGGAACATATTGCTTAAAAAGGTTACTCTCATTAAGAAAATACAGTGACTCCCAATAGGCAAGCACTAGGTTTGCATAGCTATTAGCATAATATGTGTGTATTGCTGCATCCACCTTCTTAAAAAGTTTTTGGATGTTAAAGTTATTAAGAAACTGAATGGTACTGACACTCAAGGTTACAAAAATCTTGTATGTATGTATGTATAAAAAGTGTATACCAAGATTATATATTCCCCATTCTAAAGGAGGTATAGACCTCCTCAAAACTGATTATATGTATACATATTTGCTGATCTCACAAGACCCAAATGTAGTGAAAGTTTTAAAACATGAAGACAATAAATCTAAGATGACTTCCCTGCTTAGTTTAGCAGAAGCATATCAATGTCAAGCGGGAATGAAAATCAAACCAGAAGTAGATAGAAATCAGGCAGCAACTGAATTTGCCAAAAAACAAAAGAAAAAATGTAAGGTGCAGGATCAGATGAGAAGGCAAGAAATGTGGAGAATGCATGAATATAGTTGTAAGTATAGAAAACTCTTGGAACACACTCATGTTGATTAGGATCAACTGCAGGAATGGTTAAGAAGAGATGAATTTAAACTAAATGACAAAAAGTTAATATTGGTTTACAAAGTCCATTGAACACATGGGAGAAACAGACAAATGTAATTTTTGTAAACGAGAATGGGCAACAGTCATGCATCTTCTGCTGGTTATGATATACTAATGGCAGAAATGGCAGAAGGCTGTATACTGAAAGGCATAATAAAGTGGCAAGACTGTTGCATTGGGGATTGTGTAAACATTATAATACTGAAGTAGCTGAAAAACACTGGAAACACTAACCATAAAGCATTATATTAAACGATGATGCTTATATCACATGGTGTCACCCATTACCAACAGTTCAAAAAATAGATGCAAGAAAAACAGATATTGTAGTCCATGAAAAGAAGACAAAAATTGCACTGATCATTGAAATTGCTACACCCAGTGACTACAGAGTCTTATGTACAGAGAGGCACAAAGTCGTAAAATACCAGGACTTGCAGGCAGAACTGAGGTCAGTGTGGAAGGATACCCAGACAGCTCCAATAGTAGTAGTAGGAACAGGTCTTATAAAAAAAAATTTACAATTGTACTTAGATATGTTATCGATACATGTTAATCAGTATGAATTGTAGAAACAGCCATTACTGAACACATTGCGGATGCTGCAAAGAGCACTTAGGGCTAACATCAAAGACTGAAACAATACTAATTTCATGAACTTTATTCATACTTTGACTTAGGAATGGGTTCCATTCCCATCATGGTATTAGAAACCTAAAAAACTTGGAGAAATTAAAAAGAGGTTTCTCTAGTAGCAGCTATACAGACCTGCACTGCTTCTAACTGATGTGATTTTGCTAGACTGCACACATGTGGTTTTTATTCATCTTTTTATTCTTTCCCTCGGCATATTTATAGCAGTATATGACTGTTCATTGTAATACTACTTTTTTTTCTCCAAGACAGAGGCATTTTGGAGGAAGAGTATATGTTGATTTTTTTGTAATTATTGTTTTGCCTGTGAATTGCAGTAACCTCAGAGTGAGAATATTTGACCAGGAAGGATATGGAACACAAAATGTCCCCAATGTGCTCAGTTGGAGAGCTATGTCTCCCTGTAAAAATGTTGTCACTGCTAGACAGCTGAGTACTTCCTGAGTCTGTGATGTGTACTGTTTGACAGGTTTTGTACTCAAAGAGAGATGTTAAAAAGTTCATGTATGAGGAAACAGTTTTGAATGATTAGGGAATGAGTTGGTATGCTTGAGCCATTACATAATATGGTTTCAAGGCTGTGCCAAGCCCCGTGTAAGCCCTTGTCTTGTGGGTTGATCTTTCAATGGTATGCTATCGTGTATTGGTAACTTTATACCCTGTGAGTGTCTATCACATCTGTTTTTATGACATTTTGTGAAAAGCTTACTTCCTTAATGAATGGTGTGGAACTCTACCTTTGATGTTCCTATGGTGGGTCAGAAGCCCCTGAGCTCTTTATCTCCAAGACTGAAAATAGTAATAATAATAATAATAATAATAATAGTAATAATAATAATAATAATAATAATAATAATAATAGTAGTAATAATAATAATAATAATAATAATAATAGTAATAATAATAATAATAATAATAATGAGTCCACACACCTCTGCTTCCACCTGAGTGTTAAATCCTATTGAAAGAACAAATGGCTTAAGAGGAAGATCTTAGTCTAAGCTCAAGCTGTCTCCCTAGAAATATACTGCAGAGTTTCAATGGAAGAGGCCCGAGAAGCCTTGGATTATCCCACCATGTTGACAGATATTAAGGATATTCTCTGTGCAGTCTGGAGGTGTGTTTAATTAATCTGCCTAACCTGCCTCAAAAAAGGGTAGTTCAGGGGTATAGTAATTAACCAAAATCCTAATGTTGAACACTATGTGACTTCTTTGGTCTACCATAGGTCTCACAGACCATTGCATTTTACCACTTTGTCCAACTAGTGTCTGGGATATCAAAATTCTGGTGAGGTGTATTAGCAGAGTTTATTCCTTAGTGTTTTGAGGGTTAGACTGTTTCACTCAACTATTTAAGTTCAGCTCTCAACTTCTTAGGAAGATTATAAATAAGGTTTATAAACTCTCAATCTCAACTGCCAAATGGGAAGAGGCCTCCTCAGCGTATGACGAAAAGCATGACAAATTAAACAGACTTGTCACCTCCATTGTTAGTTAAGTCACCCATTAGGATGACCTTGCCAGCAGATTAACAAAAGTTCGGACTTTGCTCTAAAACTGCATGTGTTGGAGAAGCTGGTTCTCTGAGTACACCCTACTTGGACAAGTGTCACAAAAGACCAGTGTATTTCAGACACAGTCACTTTCAGTTACATGTTATATACTTACAGGTGCTCCACTGAAAGCTCTGTTAGCAGATCAGTTGAGTTCATTGTAATATCTCAGACAGGCTCATTCATATTCTGCAGCTCAGAAAAGATGCTAAGGCTAGTGTATTTTTGGAAAAAGCACATTCCTAAATTCAGTTTTAGCTAGTTAACCTGCAGGAGCTCATGCCCTTGCATCTGTTGGTGCCTTAATACTGTCATTGTATATTATGGATGCCTTCTGGCACATCAGTGTTTGGGTTGTTTGTGGCTGTGTATCACTTTCAGTACAAAGTGTTGCCATTTCTGCTTTTCTTTGCACCAAGTGTCTTTATCAAAGTGTTCCATGCATTGTCTCATGGCAGATGTTTCCAGGAACTTCCTGGAAATATCCCAGCTATTGGTATTTCCACAGTTGTAGTCATCAGCGATTATCCTACATCAGAGCACATTTTTATTGAACCCAGCTTGAAGAAAATTTAATTTTTTAGCATGAAACTGGACACTCTCCTTTACATTGAGATAGCTAGGTGGATTTAGTCTTTGCTGACTGATCGTGAGCAATGGGAAGAGTCCCAGTTAAGGATATAGTGGGAGTCTGGACCAAAATTCGGCTAAACCATCTAAAACTGATAGTGGACATATTCTCCTTGCAGCTATTTACCTGTCTAAGGAGGCAAGAAACGCATACATGCATACATACAAGTGTTTTAAACACGGGCATTAATGCCCTTCTAGCTTGCCAATATACAAAAACACTTGTTTCCATAATAAATGTCCAGGCAGTTCTTAAAATATCTAAACTAGTACTTGCTTTAATGTAATTTGGTTGTCTGTTCCAAGCATCAGTTACTCTATCAGAGAACCAATTAGTACAATTATTCCTATAGAACCTTCTACATAGGTTGTCTGATGATTCTCTATTACTTTTTGTTAACCCCAAACATTCCCAGAGGTAGTTGTCCCTAAATGCCCTATATACCTAAATAAGATCTCCTCTTAAATATCTATAAGAGACACTGTACAAGTTCAGATATTTTATTCTTTCATAATAATTCTTTCCAATTTATTCATGCTTGTTTCCTATAGGGTTTCCATATTGTTATTCCATACTCAAGTTTGGGTCGAATGTAACTAACAAACAATGACTTCATTATGTTTGATTTCCTAGACTATATAAATCTTTTTATACAACCTATAGTTCTATAACTATCATTAGCCAATTGGTTGATATGATTAGAAAAACTCATAGCTGAATCTACCCATATACCCAGGTCCTTAAATGAGTCTACAGTTTCAATCACTGTGTGCTGTATTAAATATTCACCTTTCAGTTTATGTCTCCCAAATCTTATATGCTTAATATTTGATGTATTTATCAACATATTATTCTCCTGAGCCCAAATGGTCAATTTAGTCAAATTATTTTGCAGACATGCCTTATCTGTAACACTTGTAATCAGTTTACCCAGTTTCAGGTCGTCAGTATAGACTGTAGAACACCTCAGATGAAAAAGTAAGGTCTGAAAGATACAATCTAAACAAGTGAGGGCCTAGGACAGAGTCCAGTTGGACACCTTGCCTGTAACCAAGGATTTCACCTGTCCAGTTGGTGTGCGATACTTGTCATGTCCTATTTGTAAGTCATGCAGTTATCCATCTTATCAACAGTACATCAATATCTAGTTGTATTAATTTATTCATCAGTGTTTTGTGTATGACCCTGTCAAATTCTGAAGTTAAATCTATATAAATCACATCACAGCACAATTTTTCATTCATAGCTGTTATTATATTGTTATAGGGCATCATGTTACAGGTGGTAATAGATAAAAAAACAAAGAAGTGGAGCAAAGTCACCAAAAACCAAGAAATCTGGACAGAACATGAAAGGCACCACACAGGAAACTCCTGGTTGTATAAAGCAGACTCCTTTATTGAATTACCACCACACAAGAAAAAAACAGCGTTTTCATCCAAGTATCCCTCAGACTTCCTCAGATATAGTGAATGAATGAATGAATACTATTACATCACTATATATACTCTCATTAAATAATCAATTAAAATAATCACGAATATTTAAAGGAATGGTGTATATAGCATGGTAAATATGCAGTAAAAAGACTTAATAGTGAGTGTTTAGAATTGATTGACATAAAACAAAAGTTAATATACCCACAATTAAAAATAAGTTCATGTTAATTAAGAAATGTACAAAATTAACAAGTATAAATGTTTTCTAAAAAACATATTTAAAATAATAAACTGTGTATAAAGCTAAATGTATAACATTTGACATGACAAATACTGTTTGATCAAAGTTTTGCAGACCTGAGCTTTAGCAGGGTTACCAAGGAAATACTTTTGTTTAAACCTGGAGGTTTGTTGGCATCAAGTACTATCTGCCAAAAGGTTTCTCTGCATTCTAGCTTAGATTCCCAAGGCCCACGTTTCAAGTCCTTGGGAACTGTTTCAATCACAAAGAAGGAGAAACTGGCATTCAAACATAATAACGTGTGCCTATATAAGGCATTACTGTTGTTTCTTTTGCTAACATCATTAATATGCTCATAAATTCTTTATTTTAATTGCCTCTCAGTTTTTCCAACATAAAAGCCTTCACAGGCACCACAGGTTACTAGGGAAACTAGACCTGAGAATTGCAGTTGGAGTAAGAATGTGCTGTCAACAATTTCTGCCTGGAGGTGACCAGGACCTGTTCTTTTTGTGAAATATAAGCACACTGAGTACAGGTACCGCATTTGTATGTACTCTTCCTTTTATGTGAGAAGACATTGGAGTTGTTGGCATGTTCAAGTAAATTTTTGATGCTGTGTCTCCTCCTAAAGACTACCTTAACTGGTCTGACTTTCAAATTCGGAAGGTCTGTAAATTCCAAAAATCTCCCCCATTCTTTCTCCACTATGCTCTTAATCTGGTATGCATTTGCACTAAAACTAGTAACAAAAGCTCTACTGTAACCCATATCCATATGCATTCTAGCACCATGTTTGTTAAGAAAACCATCTCCAATTCCCAAAATAGGACTGTATTTATCTATCCTACCTTGTGTTCCAAAAACATGTGTTCTAAAACAGTGCATTTGTTGTCATAATCAACATCAAGGGATGTCATATGACTAACACGTACGTATTGTCCCTTTACTATTCCTTTCTTCTAAAAGAATGGATGTGCACTCGTAAAACTAATGTATGTGTTACAGAAGGCAGGCTTTCTGAAAATGGTGGACTGAAAACCCTGTTCCACTTTATGTAAGGAACCGTCCAAATAATTGGCATTTTGCATAGTAACTTGATAAGTAAACTTAAAAAAAGTAGTGGTTTGGTTTACAAATATCATCAAGAAACCTGGCATATAAAGTCCAATACCTGGTATACCTACAGGTATGCACATATTTTTGTTCCCACACTGATACAATAATGTCTGCAAATGTGGGGCACAACTGGCCCCCATGGCCACCATGGTTTCTTGACAAAAAAACTCCCCCTCAAAAACAAAAAAATTGTTCTTGAGGATGAGTTTGGCCAATTCCAAACACAGAAAAAATATCAGTTTCCGTTATTCCTGGTCTCATTCTAAGGGCTTCTTCCAACCAGGTTAACCCTGTGTTGTGTGGGATAATGGAGAATAAATCCACATCTATTGTGGCATATTTTAAGACAGATGAAAAGTGTTCAGATTTAACTCTACTCAAAAATTCCCATGAATCTTTTAGAATATGGGTTTCCCCTCCCCATAGAAGTTTCAATTTCCAGTCTAAATATTTGGCCAAAGGGGAGGTTTTGGAACCTTCTGAAGCGACAATGGGTCTAAGGGGGGGGTTCATCAATATTCTTATGAACGTTGGGTATCCCAAAAATGGAAGGTACCCTAGGAGTGTTGTTTTCCAAATACTTGCAGGTTTCATAATCTATGACCCCCTGGTCAAAAAGATCTTTGAGCGCCAAGTCAATATTTTTGTATGAGATGTTGATCTCATTGATAGAAACCTTACTATACCTTGAATCATTATGTAAAATGGAAAACATCTTGCCTTCATAAAGAATTGTGTCCATAAGGGCAATGCCCCCTCCCTTGTCTGGTTCCATAACATGAATAGTAGGGTTAGAACATAATTGTGTCAATAGTCGTTTCTCATTACCATCTAGGTTACATGTTGCTTTAGTACATTTAAACATTTTCCTTATCTCAGATTCTATAACGTTTTCCAGGTTCCTCAGCTGTGGATGAATTGAGGGATTAAAACACTTGTTTTTTTAGGGGCCATTGATCTGGATGTTGAAGAACTGTCACCAAACATATTCTCTAAATTAAGTTTTCTAATAAACATTTTTAAATCCAGAATGACCTGTGTAAGGCTACTTTTTTCCATAGGAACAAACTTGAAACGTTTGATGAATAAGTTAAAAAAATCATCAGTAACTTCTAAGCCACTGTAGTTGAAAATATGGAAACCCAATCTGCTAACTACTTGACAGTTATCACTATGGAGGGAAGTTGCACCAGTGACTAATTCTGGTAGCGGTTTATCCTATACCTCCCTCCCCCTCACTGATAAGTTCCCTGTAAAAATGGTTATTGTTGTTGTTGTATTTGTTGCAAAGTATCTCAGATCTTTGTGGACAGAATCCTGGTAAACAGGTTGAGCATTTTCACCAAACAATACATCCTGATTCATCTGAACTGGATGCTGTGTATGAACTGCGGTGGGATTATAATGTGAACTACACTAAAAGTCAGGTGAATAATTTTGAAACCTAGGTAAAGGGTATTGTGTACCTTCCTTATATTCTTTGGAATCTCTGTCTAGCTTCCTGTATTTTCTTTTCAGTATTTCATCACATGTTTTGTCAATGTGCACCCTAAACTCAAAATACCTATTTTTTTTCAGCTTCAATATCAAACAGTAGGTTATTAATAACCCATGTATTGTACAAGTCAATGTGCTCCTGTAAAATATTGATTTCACGCTCATTATTTATTACAATTACCTTCAAAATTTCAAGACCACAATTGTCAAATATGTTAAGTAGTTCTTTGTGAAAATCACTTCTATTGATTACATTATTAGGATATTTATGAATCTAAAGCCCTTTAGGTACAGTGCGTAACTTTATACACTCATTCAAATATGCATTGTCAATACTAAAAGACTTATACCTTAAAAGAGCATTGTGTAGTTTGTTTAAAGTGTCCCTATACATCAGCAGTAACTTGTGCCATAGTAGGTTTGCAAAATAGTGGTTTGCCTTGAAGCCATTCGTTTAAATCCACTGGTGGTCAAGTGATGGTGTTAGAATCAGTTGCTGCATCTGTTGATGTATCAGATTGAGCTTGTGCACACAAAATTGTAGGCATACTATTGAAAGTCTGTGTAATAGGTGCTGAAGCATGCGTATTCGCACCCAGAACAGTTCCTGAGACATTCTGACATTGAGATAGCCCGGTATGAAGCAATGCTTCCTGGTTTCTGGGCAAATAAGAGTTAGATAAGAAAGCCATAAGTCCCTGACTGAGAGGAGTCAAAAGCTCTACAAGCTGTATCAATTGACCAGCTATTTTTCAAAATTCACCGACTTCGGATCCCCTGGATCCTTCCGGTCTATTAGTGGGTGTGGAATGCCCTTCAGTGGACTCCATAATAGACAAAAAAACAAAAAAAAGTGGCGCAAAGTCCAGAAAAAGTCACCAAAAACCAAGAAATCTGGATAGAACATGAAAGGCACCACACAGGAAACTCCTGGTTGTATAAAGCAGACTCCTTTATGGAATCAATGCCACACAAGAAAAAAAACCCTCTACCAGAATTAGTTGCTGGCGCAACTTCCCTCCATGGTGATAACTGTCAAGCAGTTATCAGATCGGGTTTCCATATTTTCAGCTACAGAGGTTTAGAAGTTACTAATGATTTTTTTAACTTATTCATCAAAGGTTTCATGTTTGTTCCTATGAAAAAAGTAATCATACACAGGTCATTCTGGATATAAAAATGTTTCTCAGAAAACTTAATTTAGAGAATATGTTTGGTGACATTTCTTCAACATCCAGATCAATGGCCCTAAAAAAACAAGTGTTTTTAACCCCAAATTCATCTACAGCTGAGGAACCTGGAAAACATTATAGAATCTGAGATACGGAAAATGTTTAAATGTACTAAAGCAACATCTAACCTAGATGGTAATGAGAAACAACTATTGACACAATTATGTTCTAACCCTACCATTCGTGTTATGGAACCAGACAAAGGAGGGGGCATTGTCCTCATGGACAAAATGCTGTATGAGGGCAAGATGTTTTCCATTTTACATGATGATTCAAGGTATAGTAAGGTTTCTATCAATGAGATCAACATCTCACATAAAAATATTGACTTGGCACTTATGAAACCTACAAGTATCCTAGGGTACCTTCCATTTTTTGGGATACCCAAAGTTCATAAGAATATCGAGGATCCTCCCCCCCAGACCCATTGTAACTTCAGAAGGTTCCAAAACCTCCCCTTTGGCCAAATATCTGGACAGGAAATTGAAACTTCTATGGGGAGGGGAAACCCATATCCTAAAAGGTTCATGGGAATTTTTGAGTAGGGTTAAATCTGAACATTTTTCATCTGACTTAAACATTTGTCACAATAAATGTTGTAGATTTAATCTCCATTATCCCACACAACACAGGGTTAACCTGGTTGGAATAAGCCCTTAGAATGAGACCAGGAGTAATGGAAACTGATATTTTTTCTGTGTTTGCAATTGGTCAAACTTGCCCTCAAAAACAATTTTTTGTTTTTTGAGGGGGGGGGGGTTCATCAAGAAACCGGGGTGGCCATTAACATCTTCTCTTTCTTGTCCCAAGGTGAGTGTATAGGATATAAGGCTCTTGCCACAGTTGGAAAGAATTAATCACTAGAACATGGAAGTATGGCTAGATAGTCAGAGTGGGGATCAGATAAAAAATACTTTCCAGAGTAAGCAACATTGAGAACAGGGGCTGCAGGTACAGTCTATGCATACTTTATTATGTTTTATGAATACAATTACTCCAAAGCTAATTCTATCCTGTTTGAGGCAGGTATTCATAGAGTAACTTTATTTCTGAATCCCCTGTTCACTTTCCTACCTTGAGCATGCACTTCATTCAAAATTTCAGAGTCATATCGTTTTTCTGTGTTTCAGTATGCATTCCAATTCCTCTGTCCTTTTTCTATGATTTCTTAAGTTTGTGTATAGATAAGATGATATATTTTCACTGCTAAATTTGCTTTTCAAGGGTCAGAATTAGTCAAGAACAACTGTTTGCATTGAATCTTCTCAGTTTAGAAGGAATAGTTAATCTTGGATTAGTGTTAGAATATTACAACAGTAAGACAGAATAGTTACAGGCTTTGTTCAGTGAATGCAAGTTTCCAGTCTATGTTTTTAAATTCTAATGAGCATGACAGTCTACACTGGGTTTGACTGAGATTAATCTTTGACAAGTTTAGTTAAGCTGAGCCTTATTACTATCCCTACAGCCCATATTTAGGTCACCAAGGGAATCTTAATCTTTTTTTTTTTTGGTTAAGTAATTCTGGGATACTTTCTAGTATGTGTTTGTTGGCTAAGGTTATAAAATCAGGAAGAGAAATGTGTAACATACCAATGGATAGCTTTATTCTGAGTAAAAATCTAGTTAGAAGCTGTATCACTGTTTGTTTTGCTCTTATTTATCAATACTGTTCTGTGATTAACATATCTTTGAACTACAATAACAAGCTCAACTTCTTAATAAAGGCTTTGTCTACTGTAATAGATGGCTTTGTAATTTGTTTTGATAACATATAAAAACAAAATTCTTAAAGTCAAGACTATGTGATAGCTGTAACTTTGATCAAATGTTAGGCAAGCAATGGTTCTACTTCTGTGCACATATTTTTTAATACTACAAATGCTGTGGGAGGCTATTTTTACATGGTTTGTATTAATTAAATATGAGTGTGCTTGTTATTGTGGTGAAGGACCTGAGATGAGTTGCACCTTCTCATCTTAGTAACCTACAAAGTTGTGATAATGCTGGAGTTTTACTTTTTTGGTCAGCCACTTCATTGGAAAGGTTACATTGAGTGAATAAACTATCATTTTATGTAGTTTGTTAGACATCCATAGTGCTTGCTTACTCTTTCCATCTGTTTCACCAGGAATGAAAAGCAACCAACTAGCATAGGTAATTGTTATTATTGGATGAAAGAAATTTTCAGAACACACTGGAAGAAATGTAATCAAGGAAGATGAGATGTAGAAAGCTTTAAAGATTCACACATTCATAGAGAATGTGAAGTACTGTCCCACGGGAATATCAATTTAATGCAAATGTTCTGTTATGCGTAAAGGGGTTCAAAAATATACAAATATAAAAATAAATATTGCAGTAGTTGTGTTTTGAATAACTATGCCCTTCTTCAGAGTTGCAACTAAGACAATTTGCAACTCTTCTGGCACAACCCATCATCCGTGTTGAGGACCAACCAAAGAAAAATTATATTTTGATGACCAAAAAAAAAATGTTTTTCAGATCTTTTCTGCATCATACTCTCTGCAGAGATGCAGACATATTACACTTTTCATAAAATGTATCAAAGAGCTATGGTTCTTAATTTATATACTAACAAGGGATAAATCATCAGTGCTAAAAGTTGATGATTGATAACTGACTTGCAAGTCTGCAAACAGTATTTCAAATATTTCCTGTTACTACATGTCAAAGACTGACTGCTATTTTAAGAAGCTGCAATCACAATTCTAGCTGATTAAATAATTGCAATCACTGTTTGCACAGAATAATTGCACTCGCTAGCAGCTTACACCAGGGCTCCTCCTCTTTGTTGCATGCTTACTACAGCTTTACCTTTCTTTTTATAAGGGACTCGTTTTAACAATTGTGAATAAATACTGTAATCAGTTGTTAATGAAAAAGCAGGTCCATTTGGAAATTATAATCAGGAGTTTCTGACATTTATCAGAGTCAGAAACACTGAGACACTCCAACGCTATCATCATCATCCAAGTGATAAACTAGATTCATACTTGAGGACAGGGAATGGGCTATAATGGGAAAATAAAACAAACTGTGGCAGGATCCTTAATATTGCCAACACATAGAGATATACTCATAAAAAAAATAAAAGGTTGCTTTATTTTTATAGAACCAGTTAAAGAAAAAGGCAACATAAGCATATGTCTCAACCACATAGAGCAAGAAATCTGGACAAAGCCTGACATAATAGTGGGGGGGGCAAAGGTCCAAAAATAGGGACCGATTTTAAACTTAGAAAGTTGCTAGAATAATAGGATTTGTGTCAGGATGCATTTTGTGGAGGATATGAAGTCTGAAACTCAAATGCATGTCATAATTTAATGACTTTAATCCTCAGATCATCCCAGTGATTTGTTAAAAAATACAATTTTTATGAGGAACACACCGAAAATATGAGGCATTCTGCGAAAACTGTACAGTTGAGAGGTATGATTACATAAGTCCAGCTCAGTTGGCTTTTTGACACAAAATAAAGCATACCTTATGTTATCTCTACCAGACAACTTCAGTCCTGTACATTCCTTCCAGCTATACTTGTCAACTGTCTCTGATTTCACAGAAGGTCTGTGATTTTGCCTCATATCCTTTGTGAATATTTAGATTTTTATGGTAAATAAGTGAAGATTACATTTGGTTGATAATGCCATACTTCAGAGTTCCATACTTATTGTTCAGTAAAAAAGCACGTTGTTGCAAAACCTGATGTTCTAATAACTTCTTAAAGTGATTGAGAACATTTCCAAACTGGCCCTGGTTTTAGACCTTTGTGTCCCTCTTCTTAAATTCTTGAGTAAGGAAGTTGAGAGGTATGCTTCCAGTAAAGAGGTTGTCAATCAAGTCACAGTTACAGGTCCTGTGAATTGCTTTTTCAGCTGTAACAACAACAACAAAAAAAGAAATCCACGTCTATATCGATAAAAACTCCCAAATGGGCTAGAAGGCAGATCCACAAATACTGGAACTTCAGGTAAACCACTGCTTGCCCAATGTTGAACCTCCAAATGAGGGACTCATTTTCTGGTATGCTGATTCCAGGCTAAGCCTTTTTATATAAGGAATGATTGGTAAAGACTATTACAAGAAAATTGTTAAGTTATATGAGTGTCATGTGCACAAGGTACATTAACACACATTTAAATGCATATGCATCCCTATTTCCTTACAGAACATAGGTTTATAGGTTCATAGGTTGATACTAGGCTATCTGCCCTAGGGCATTTACAAGCCTAACCAGAGTGTGTTTGGCTTTCGCCACCCTTTTAGATTTGTAGACTGTGCCTATGAATAGTAGGTCACAGAATATTGTCCCATTACGATTAATTTATTGTGCCTCTGTCTAGCAGGGACCCAGAAGTGATCCCGGGGGTATACTTATGATCTCCCATCCACTCGTCAAGATTTCTCTTGAAGAGGGTCAGTGAGGGGCTCTGACTAACCTGGACTGGGATTTTGTTCCAGAGTGATGGGAGTCTCCGGGATATGAATCTGTCCCTCCAGCATGTCTTATTTATTTCTGTGCTCAGGTTTAAGTCTCTAGAATGTGTAGCTCTAAGGGATTTGGATTTCCTGAGAGGGAGCATATCCATTAATTTTGGGTTGGACGTGACTTTATAAGTCAGGCACAGATCGCCTCTGAGCAGGCAGTAAGCAACTGAGTAGAGCCAGAGTTTTTTAGCCTAATTGCATAGGGCATCTGTTTGAGTCCCTTTATCCTCTTGATGAGGTACTTTTGGGGTCTTTCCAGTTGCTGCAGGTGTTGGGTAAGGTACATCCCAAATGGGGCATTGTATTCAATTATGGGCCTGATGAGTGATGAATAGAGTGGTACAATGACCTCACTTGATCTAGATGTGAAACCTTTCGTGATGAGGTGGGCTATATAGAAGGTCTTTCTGACCACTTTGGCAACGTGGTTGTCAAAGGAGAGGTTACTATCTACTTGGGTCCCCAAGTCCCTAATTGCTTCCTCTGTACTTAGTGTGTTACCTCCTATGTGGTAGTCTGTGGGCACTTTGTTTTTCCCAAAGAGGATGACAATGCATTTTTTTGCACTTAGCTTTAGGCCATGACTCTGGCACCAGTTATCTGTCTCTGTGAGCCCCTTTTGGAGAATGCTTGTGTCAGCCGGGGAGTCTATTATAGCACCTAGTTTGCAGTCATCTGCGAACTTCATCAGCCATAGTCCTCCCGTGTTTGCCTGTACCTCAGAGAAGTAAATACCGAACAAGAGGCGTCCCAGGACTGAGCCTTGAGGAACTCCACTTGTAACTGGTTTAGAGTCTGACAAGGCTCCTGCAATTCTGACTGCATGGGTTCTATCCCTGAGCCAGTTTGCAACCCATCTTGTGACATAGGGGCTGATATTTAAGCTGGTGAGCTTATTTATGATGCCAGAGTGGGGTATTGTGTCGAAGGCTTTTGCGAGGTCCAGGTAGGCTGTGTGGACCACTTTCCCTTCGTCTATGGCCCTGGTAACTGTTTCAAAGAAGTCGACCAGGTTCAAGAGGCAAGACCTGCCCTTAACAAAGCCGAACTGGGTAGGATCCAGTGCCTGAAGGTTACCGATATCATTGTTTATAAGTTCCATGATGATACGCTCCATAGATTTGCAGACCAGGCTAGTCAGGCTTATAGGGTGATAGTTACGGGGTCCGTTGTGGCACCCCCCCCTTGTGGAACGGGACCACCATTGCTGTACGCCATTCCTTGGGTACATATCCTCTGGTAAGGCTGAGGTTGAACAGGGACTTTAGGTGAGGGTTTAGTTCATCTTGTAGCTCGTGTAGGACGCATCCCGGGACACAATGTCTGGTCCCATTGATGCTGTGTTTTTTGCTTTGGAGAGGGCAGCTCTCACCTGATCATCTGTGATGTCTGGGAGGTTACACTCTGTTGGGATGTAGATTTGCTCTTTTGGGGGTGGGGGGGGGAGAAATTTGCACTGAATCTGTCTGCCAGGATGTTTTCAATGTCTGTTGGTTCAGTGTATTTTTTGTCGTTTTGCACTAACTCGGAGCATATCTGGGAGTTGCCGCCCAGGTTCCTGACATAACTAAAGAATGCCTTGTGGTTGTCCTTAGTATCTTGTGCAATTTTTCTTTCAAAGCTGGCCTTAGATGATTTTATGAGGGATTGTAGATTCTTGCTGGTACTGATCAGAGTCTCCTTCCCTTTTTGGGATCTTGCTCTATCATGTAGTAGCTTCCTCCTTTTGTTGTACAGCTTATTTATGGCCGGGGTCCACCAAACAGGTCTCCTGTCCTTGGAGGAGTGAGTTTTGGTTTTATTTGGGATGGCACGATCCATGCATTCCTGCAGGTGTCCATAGAATGCATTTGCGAAGGATTCTGCGGTTTGAGCCATGTTTTCCACTGGCCCAGGGGCTTTGAAGGTTTCCACTTCAGTTTTGAGAAGTGTGAAGTTTGCTTTTGAGAAGTTCTTCACTTTGGTTACCTTGGCTGGGGGTGGGGACGGGATATGGATGTCCAGTGAGATTAATTTGTGGTCTTATCTTACCAGTGAGGAGTATACCTCTGGTGTGGAACATAGCGTCCCTGTGTTTGTGATGACCAGATCCAATATGTTATCCCCTCTTGTGGGGGTACTGACCAGTTGTTCCATAGCATTTGAGTTTATAAACTCTATGAACCTTTGGGCAAGGGTGTGAGTAGTTTACCCAGTCAATGTTTGGGTGGTTGAAGTCACCCAATATGATGGTGTTTGGAAAGACTTTCATGTTCTCCAGTGTTTTCAGGAAGGCCGAGTGGGGCTCCTGAGTTTGGGAGGGTGGTCTGTAGCAGGCTATAAACTGAAAAGCAGTTTTGCCCACTGTTAGTTGCACGTGGATGGTTTCCGTTGCTTCGTGCAGTGTTACTAACCTGGAGGTGTGGGTATTTTTGATATATATGGATACTCCCCCTCCTTCTGTGGTTCGGTCCGAGCTTTGTGGCCGGAAAGCATGGTATGAAGTATAACCTGGTAGTGCTGGGGTGCTCTCTGGAGCCTTGAACCAGGTTTCTGTTACCGCACAGACATCGATGTTCTCCATACTGAGGAGAGTCTCGAGTGCGTACATGTTACTACACATACATGTGTGTGTGTGTGTGTGTGTGTGTGTGTGTGTGTGTGTGTGTGTGTGTGTGTGTGTGTGTGTGTGTGTGTGTGTGTGTGTGTGTGTGTGTGTGTGTGTGTGTGTGTGTGTGTATGTGTGTGTCTGTGTATTTGTGTGTGAACCCCATGTTATTAAGTATTGAATTTTATGGTCTATGTCAAGCAGAGACGCAAACAAAAATACACAAAAAAGTTTTATTTAAATGCATGCATAATATGATGACACTGTTAAGGTCACTTTTGACTTACAGTTAGAACTACTAATTTAGAAAGTTGATTTTGGCATCGATATTGACTGTTAAGAGACATCTAGTATGCTGTCAGATTATATTGTAAAGGACTTCCAATAGCAAATTTGGTTTCAAAGGTATATGAGAATGACAAGTGCACTTCAGTTTGACTTAACATCTGAGTAAAGTCTACTTACTGTCTCATATCTAGAAATACAAACCTGAAAGGATTTGAATAGGAAGAATGCTTTAATTACAAGATCAGCTTATAAAGTTTGTGTATCAGCAGGCTATTTATATTATCTTTTAGTTTTTGACTGATTTCAGGTAGTGAAAACTATGGCAAGATTAATGGTAATCTTGTGTGATTTACTGAATAATATGTCTTAGTTTGTGGATTAAGCATGTCTGATCAAGCTATAAAAATGTTAAAAGTGCATTATTTTTGAATGCCAAAAATATTCAAGAGTCTCCGAGGTACCAGTGAGATCTTTTGTTTCAATGTTTTTTGGAAGCAACGTTATCTGTTGTAGATTTTTATCTAAATAGATAACCATATCGTAACTTATCTCAATTGCACAATGCATTTTTAATTGGCTGTAAAGGACCCATACTTAGCAGAAGATACTGCTGTTGATATTGACTTTCTTTATACAGATATTCCACAGGATATGGAAGTGAGGCTGTGTGCTGTATTAGAAATAGCAATTCTGATTATTCCATGTATTATTCATCAACATTTATTTTATTTTAGCTCATAGTGTGTTCTGCTTGAAAGTTAATATTACTGGCAACTAAAAGGTACAGCCACCTGTTCACATATGGCTTTGAGTTATGTCAGAACATCCTGAAGATTATAATTTGTTTACAGAGCATACAGATTGTATAGGTGTAATGTATTATAAAAAGATTACCATTGATTATTATTTATTTATTGGAAAGGAGAAGGGATTATGGCATACGAGTATTGTTTTAAACAATTAATACCTGAATGTAAAATGCATTACAATCGGATGCTTTCTTATATGCAGAATATACAGCATAGAAGGTTATGATCGGGTGTCTGATTTTAATCATATTATTATGTGTTTGAGACATGGATGCCAAGAAATTCACCTTGAGGCACCCATGCTAGGAACACATAATAATTAGTTAGGATTAATAAAGAAAAAAAATGCAAATGTGCTTTATGGGTTTGAAATCCAGAAAAGTATTTGTCAAGTGCTGTTGCACTGATGGCATGTACATATACTCAGAAGAGAAAGCCAGGGCAGTTTTTAAATAATGCTCAAATTAAGTTAGTTACAGACTAACATCTGTAAACTTAAATGGACAGATTATGATGTAAGACATTCTGGGACAGTTCAGAGTGAAGGAATGCCCCTTGCATGAGACCCAACCATAACAGTATTTAGAAGGGTGTGTAACAATTGTTACACACTTCTGATGGTGTTGTTCTAGTTGGGTCTCATGCTACAGAGACACTTTACTGGTTAGTCTTTTTTTCTAATTTTGGACCATAATCATGGTGCTACATACACTACAAACACATTAGAACGACAATTTCCAAAATTTTAACAAGATCAACAACTCTAATTGCCTTTTATGAGCTGTCACCCAATCTATGTTAAGAACACAATGAAAGGCAACCTTGTTAAGAATAGTGAGAAATACTTTGGAGTTGAATCCAAGGATTACAGAGTTGGAGAAAGACAGGGTGCATTATTGTTAAAAGATTGCAAGGAACTACATCTGTATAATCTATTAAGGAAAATCTGAAAATAGTGGCATAAGGATTCCATAAATTAGCAAGAAACAAAAAACTAAGAGGTGAGGCTGAATTAAGAAAAAAGAACAATCATTCATATCAGATACTGTATGATATTTGCACTACACTCTATGTTAAGACACACAATGGAAGTTATTAGAAACAAAAGGAAGCATATATTTAAATTATTGAATCAAAGAAATAGATGAAGGTATTGAAATATTTCAAGAAGTATTGCTGAAATTTAATAATAATAAAATTGAAACTTTAGTGTTAAATACATTACTAGCTAGAATGTTTAAATATAAATATAAATGAAATTAGGAGGGAAAAGAACTAAAATATTTAGGAATAAAAAGCTATCAAGATGTGAGTAAGATTGTTAATGATAATTTTGAAAAATAATTGCAGAAGTTTGACTTCTTATTAAAAAATAGAATTATTTTGTTTTACTTTTTAAGGACAATTTTATTAATTTAACATATCTATAATATATACACAGAAAAAGAAGAAAGCCAACATCACATACTGTTAAACAGTGATAGGAATTCATTGAATCAAGGTAATTTTATGCAATTAACAAATTAAGAGTCTTGGTAGTTCAATAGCAATATTTATCTCAACCACTAAGTCTTATTATGACGTAATGATCTTATTCTTATCTCTTCTTTTCCAGTTCTACATAGTATTGCTGTTAAATTTAAACATTCTTTGAATGTAGGAACTGAGATTGATTTCCATTTTTTTTAATAACTTTTATAGCTACTGCCAGTAGACTCCTGAAGATTTTTTGCAATTTGGCTTTTACAGATAAAGGAAGTGGAACATTCATTAGTATTATTGATATAGTTAAAGTACAATTATCAGACCATAACCCCTTAAAACATATTTATCTAGTCCTAATATATACTTAATTTTTTCACAATCTATAAACATCAGCATCCAATCAGCTTTTACAACTTTACTACATCTCCAACAAATGGAAAAGTCATATTACTAAATTTAGAGATTTTATAGGGAGTAATAAACATTCTCTGCGTATATTTCCACATAAAAACTTTCTGTATAAACTTGAAGAAGTTTGACTAAGTGATTTAAGAAACAAAGGTTTATACTTACCATCTATTGAGTACTCAATCCACTGCTATCTAAAAAGTTCTAGGGCAGGATTCATGAAGGCTTGCACGGAGTTTAAGAGTAGTGTAAGACTCCATGCAGCCCTTGCGATCCAGGAACAGCCCGAAATTCCGTGTAAGAGACCAGCTGAAACGTCTCTTACAAGGACTGGGCGTGGATATGCTAATTACCTCACTTGCAGCCGAAAGGCATGCAAATGAGGTAGATTAGCGATCCATGAAGCTCAAACCAGCCCGTGTAAGAGTTGTGTTAGCTGCAGAAATGTACTCAGTTGACAACTGAGTACGTTTCTGCAAATAACACAATGGAGCCATGTCAGCTCCAAATAAAGGGTGCATATGTGCTAGGCAGCATGCCAATGGCCAAATATGTGGCCATTGGCAAGGTACCCTGATGCAAATATGAGAAAAAAGTAATTATTTTTTCGCCGATGTTTAAACACAGCGCAGCCCCGCGCAAACGGGCTACGCTATATAAAACGTAAAAATGAAGGTTATAAACCCACAAATGTGGGTTTTATGCAATACATGGATTTACAATGCAGGGACCAGCAGAGCAAAAACAACATGGCCACCGTTTAGTGGTTGCTAAGGGGGGAAGCTGAGTCTAAGACATGTAACTAAGCATTAGTAGGCAATCTTATGTAAATGAGTGTTAGGATACTGAATCCCACTGTCACATAGCAAATGAGCACATTCCGAGTAGTGTAAGAGTTACATAAGGGGGAGGAATAGAGTAGGAGATAGGTGACATCACAGGGGGGAATGGCAGAAGGAAATGCAGTTCATTGGAGGACAGTGTTACGTGACAGATGTCAGACACATATCAAGGAAAGGGGAGTGCCACAAGATAAGCATGGGAAAGTCAAGAAATGGAAGGTGTACACTGTAGCCAACACCAAAGTTTCTTTCTGGGCGTGCATACACACATGTGTGTGCCAGGAGGCACAAGTAGGGCAGTGTGCGCGCATGTAAGGCAGACTGAGCATGTGGGAGCCTGTTGGCAGACTTGTAAGACTGTTTGCACTGGTGTGCATGCGTTTTAACCCGAATAAGTAGATTCTGAACTGTGTAAGCATGTCTGCACGTGTGTAAGCCACTGTGAGCGTGTTTCCGCTGGTATGCGCTTTGCTCCCCCCTGAGGAAACAGAGAGGAAAAAGGAAGCAACAGAAATAGCAGGAAGCTAGCAGGGAATACTGCTGGAGCTAACAGGTGAAAACAATTAGAAGAAGGCAATTACACAGGCAGAATACTAACCCAGCCCAGCACTTCAAACTCTGCAAACAGCAGTGCAGGATGTTTCTCTCAAGAGACACTGCAAGACAGGAGTAAGCTATTAGAAGAGAAAACTGAAAAAGCTTCACTCAGAGCAGAAATGCTAGGGGCTGCCATAGCTGTCATAAGGAGACATAGGCAACTTGCTGAGGGTGGTGACAATGCAAATGCTGCCAGAGAACCCACAGTGAGGAGACGGAAAAGAGTGTACAGGCCCAGGGTCACCTACCAAGGGTTACATGAGCTGGAGATAGTGGAGTGCTATAGAGTGGACAGAGACCTCCTGCAGCAAATTGTTGAGCTGTGCAGGCCACGCCTCACACACAGAACCAACAGAGGGGAACCCATCCCAGTGGAAACCAAGGTATGTGTTGGCCTAAGAATACTAGCAACAGGTACCTTCCAGAGACCAACTGGTGACATGATGGGGATATCACAGGCATCAGCCTCCAGGGTACTGCACCAGTTCCTGGATGCCATGTCAGCACATGCCGGTGATCATGTATATTTCCCCAATGCCCGTGAGGTATTGGCCAGCAATATGCGTCTCTTCCAGCAAATAGCAGAATACCCTGAGGTAGTGGGTGCAATAGACTGCACGCACATATGCATCAAAGCACCAGCTGGTGAGCGGGGTAGGGCCTACATTAACCACAAGGGCTTCCCCTCCATCAACTGCCAGGTCATGTGTGATGCCCGGGGTATAATAATGAATGTATGTGCTGGCTGCCCTGGAAGCTACCATGATTCCCATATCTGGCATCTGACGCAGCTGTACAAGACATTTGCCAGTGGGGACATCCCACATCGTCACTTAGTAGGGGATGCTGGACATGCACTGGAGCCGTGGCTGATGACACCCATCAGAAATGCACAAACACCTGAACAGGAACGCCATAATGAGGCACATGCACAAACACGAAATGTAATCGAGCATGTGTTTGGGCTTCTCAAGTCACGGTTCCGGTGCCTGGATACATCTGGTGGAGCCTTGCAGTACTCAACAACTACATGTACCCAAATTGTCATGGTATGTGCTATGCTACATAATATGATTCTGCAAAAGCAGCTGCAGCAGGATCACCATAGGGCTGGGCCAAACAGCCCCCTACCATTGCCAAGTCAATCACAGGCAGAGCGTGACTTGGAGGAGGAACAACCTGAGCCTGCCCCAGTAGGCAGAAGGAGGCATGCCCAGTATGCCTTGGCCTTGGCAAAGTGGCAACGCATAGCACATACACTGGCTCAGTAGGGACCCTGGAAATGATACCTCTCTCCGACTCACACATATAGTAAAAGGGATGCCTAAGTTGACACAACCTGCTTTCAAACATGTACAGGGAGTGTAGTATGTGCATCCAACATCGGCAGCCCTGCAGCACCACCTGAGGCATGCTTGCCATGTGTTCAGCAATGCAACACCATGTAGTATATGCAAACTTGATGACCCTAACATCCTACCCTCACCAAGCATGATGCCACAATATGAAGATGAGATGATCAATTGCAATAATTGGCTGAAGTATTGCTGTTAGTCAAAGGGGATCCAATGTGTGCCAGCCTGGGATGACATGCTGAGCACGACATGATGCTCCACCTGCTAGGGGTGGCGTGCACCTATCATTCCTGGCCTTATAGATACTGGCAAAGGCTATTGTTACCCCCAGCTTGCCTTGAATAGGTAAGGCTCAAAACACAAACCCACCTCCATAGATATCACAAGGGATAAGAACCTAGATGTAATGCTACCCAATGCCAGAAGTCTAAACAGCAAGATGCATGTAGTCTAAACTCCCCCAGCATGGATAATGTTGACATCTGTTCTGTAACAGAGAACTGGGTCAAGGCTCACAGCAGCACCATAACACTACCAGGTTACACCTCATACTGTGCTGTACAGCCCCAAAACATGGAACAAGCTACAAAAGGAGGGTGACTAGCAATAATTGTCAAGGATAACCACACCCCCATGTTGGTACCACAACAAGAAGCAGCATGGACTAGCCATGGTCAAGTAACAGTGGCTAAAACTGCCTCCCAGTTTATAGCCTGCTACAGACTACCATCCCAACACCAGGAACTGCACTTGGCCTATGTTGGAATACATGAATATATCAAGCTCTCCAAACCACATTATATTGGGTGACTGAAAATACCCAAATATAGACTGGGAGCATTATTCTAGCTCCAACACCCTAGGACAAAGGTTCCTAGAATCCATACACCAAAATGCTCAGGAACAACGTACCATTCCCACAAGAGGGGTAAGCATACTGGATGTGATAATCAGCAACATGGGTACTGTATGGCAAGATGAGAAGTGTATCCCTCACTGGAAAGATCAGACCATAGAGTAATTACACCGGATATACACATCTTGACCACAGTCCCTGGCCAGAAAACCACAGTGAACAACATGTGTAAAGCAAATGTTGCACTCCTCCAAACTGATGTGGAATCCATTAAAGGCTCTGTGCATGTGCAAAATATGGGCCACACCTCAGAACCTGTTATACAGGCATTCCATGAACACTGCCAGGAATGCATGGTTTATGCAATCCCAAATAAAACCAAGATAAAATGCCATGCAAGCAGGCATCTGGCATGGCGGACCCCAGCCATTACCAAACCATGCAAGAGAATGAGGAAGCTACTACATGATAGAGCAAACCTAAAAAAGGAAGTAATCTCTGATCAGTATTATGGCAATAAAATATGTCCACTCATACAATCCACTAAGGCCAGCTACAACAAGTTGAATCTGTGAATCTTGAGACAATGTTACACCTGCCCCATGTACACAGACAACCCTCCCCCCCCAAGAAATACAAATATATGTGAGAGATGCAACCATTTATCCAAACCGGAGGCTGAGCTCTCTCAACACAGTACTGTCAAAACTAGTCAGGAGGAGAAGGTAACCACACACACCACAAACCCAGTCTCACATAGACCTATCACAACTGCAAACCAAAGACATAAACACAGAAAAACATTCCCAGAGGCTCTAATTACAAACACACCACATCAACAGAGGCCTCCAAAGCAGACACCCAAGCAACTATACCTCCAAACATAGCACATGCAACACATAGTACACAAAGCTGGTGTGCCAAACAGTCACAGGCCAGAAGGAGAAACAACATGCCTGATACAGTTGTAATAGGTGACTCCATAGTCAGACACACTGCTGTCCCACTCACCAGACTGAACAAGGGAAAGGGTACAGTAAGCTGCCTGTAGGCTGCTACAATATGCCACATAACACAAGTACGCAGGTCACCCCAAAGCAAGTACAAATATGATGCAGTCATTGTCCAAGCTGGTGTGAATGACCTGAGACGTACCTCCCCAGACTACATGAAAAGAGACAGTGATGAGCTCTCCGATTATGTAGTCCAGGCCGGTATGACACTGACCTTGTGCAGCATCCTACCCTGACCAAGAATGATGCCACAGTACAAATACAGAATGATCAGCTTTAACAAGTGGCACAATTACTGGTGTCATTCCAGGGGAATCCAATGTCTGTCTGCTTGGGATGTCATGCTTGACAAGCCACGCTGCTTTGCCAGGGATGAATTGCACCTGTTACCCCTGGGCGTCTGGATATTGGCTAAGGCTCTTGCCACCTCCATAGAGCCTTTTGTAGGCAAGGCTGAAAAGACAAACCCACCTCCCTAGAAAACATAACTGGAAAGAAACATAAGGGTAATGCTGCCCAATGCCAGATGTCTAAACCTCAACATGCATGCTCCCGAGGCCCTCCCCAGTATGGGGAACATCGATGTCCGTGCAGTGACAGAAACCTGCAGCAAGGTTCCTGAGAGCACACCAGCACTTCCGGGTTATACCTCATATTATGCGTTATAGCCCCAAAACCTGGACCAAACCATAAAAGGAGGGGGAGTATCCATATTCAGCAAAGATACCCACACGTCCAGGTAACTGACAATGCACAAAGCATCGGAGACCACCCATGTGCAATTAACCATAGGCAAAACTGCTGTACAGTCTGTAGCATGCTACAGACCACACTCTCACACACAGGAACCCCACTCAGCCTTCCTGAAGACACAGGACAGTATGAATGTCTCACCAAATACCAAACAAGGTACTCACAAATTACCACATAGGTGGTAATCCATTACGTATGGAAGGAGTAATCAGGGACCTAGGGACACAAGTGGACAGTAACCTGTCATGTGACACTCACATTGCCAACATGGCTAGGAAGACCTTCTATATTGGCCACCTTATCATGAAAGGATTCACATCTACGTCAACAGAGGTCATTGTGCCCCTATACTGTTCTCTTATCAGGCCCATAATTTAGTACAATGCCTCATTTGGGATGTACCTTACCTGACACCTGCAGCAGTTAGAAAGACCTCAAAGGTACCTCACCAAGAGGATAAAGGGTCTCAAATATATGTCATATGCTGCTGGCTGTAGACACCCTAGCTGTATGCAGTCACATACTGCCTATGCAGAGGCGTTGTATGCCTGTTGTACAAGGCCATGTCCAACACAGGATTAATGGACATGCTCCACCCCAGAAAACCCAAATCCATCAGAGCTGTGAGAGCGAGAGATGTCAACCTCAACACATAATGAAGTAGGATGTGCTGGAGGGACAGATACATAACCCAGAGGCTCCCTACACCCTGGAATGGAATCCCACTCCATGTTAGGTAGAGCCCCTCACTGACTTTCTTCAACAGGAATCTTGCCAAGTGGATGGGTGATCGTAGATGTACACTGGGGGTCTTCCCTGTGTCACGTCCAGACAGAGGCACAATAAAGTAAATCCTAAATGGCCATAATATTTACATAGCAAGGGGTGGCGAAAGCCACACACACTCTGGCTAGGATTATAAATGCCCTAGGGCGGATAGCCTAGTATGAACCTATGAACCTATGAAGATACAAATTGTACAGGACACTAAGGATAATCACAAAGCTTTCCTAACTGATGGTAGGAACCTTGTTAGGAATTCACAGATATGCTCTGAATCACTCAAATATTACAAACAATATACCAAACACACACACATTGCCAACATCCAACCTGACAGGTGCAGTGCAACCCCCCCCCCCCAATGCCAAATATCTATCCCAGCAGAGTGCTGGCCCCCTGACATTGCAGATGCTGAGGTAACAGCCAGCATCTACAAAGCAAAACACACAGCATCAATGGTACGAGATGGTGTCCTGGCCTGAGTCCAACATGGACTCCAAGAAGAATGGAACGCCAAATAACACTACTGCTCAATGTCAGCCTTACCACAGGATATGTACCCAAAGAGCAGTGTACAACAACAATGGTCCTTCTTCACAAAGGTGTTGCCTGAATGGATACTGCAAACTACCACCCCAGAATCCTGACAATCTTGGTCTGCAAAGCTATGGAAAGGATCAGCATGTACCTCAGACATAAAGATATTGGGGACCTACTGACACTGGACCCTACCCAGTGTGGCTTTCTTAAGTGCAGATCCTGCCCCTTAAACATGTCTGACTCATTTGAAACAGTCATTAAGGCCATTGATGAGGGGAATGTGGTCCACACAGCCTAGCTAGACCTTGCAAAAGGCTTCCATACAATACCCCACGTGTTCATTATAGATAAGCTCACCAGCTTAAATATAAACCCCTATGTCAGTAGAGGGGCTGCAAACCAGACCAAGGACAGAACTGACATGGTCAGAAATGCTGCAGCCATGTCAGACTACAAACCAGATACAACTGGCATCCCACAAGGCTTGGTTCTGGGACCTCCCTTGTTTGGTATATATGTCCCATAGGTACAGGCCAACATGGAAGGACTGTGTCTGAACAAGTTTGCAGAGGACTACAAACTGGCACCATATCTGACCCTCCAGCTGACACAAGCATCCCACAAAAGGGCCACATAGAAACAGACAACTGGTGCCATAGCCATGTCAGCAAGCTAATTGCAGAAAAGTGTATAGTCAACCCCTGTGGATATACAGTAAGTGCCCACCAATTACCACATAGGTGTTAACCCATTAAGTACTTAAGATGTAATAGGAGACCTGGGGACAAAAGTAGATAGATATCTTGCATTGGACAAGCATGTGGCTGTAGTGGTTACAGAAACATACCATATACCCACCTAATCATGAAGGTAGTCAGATCTAGATCAGGGGAGGTCATTGTGGCTCTGCAGTCATCCTTCATCAGCCTCACAATTGAGTACAATGGCCCCTGTGGGATTTACCTCAGCAGACACCTCCATCAACCAGAAAGACCCCAAAAGTACCTCACCAGGAGTATCAAAGAGCTTGAACAGATGCCATGTGTTGCCTGATTAAACAAACTGCAGCTCCACACAGTGCCATACTGGCCGCCCAAAGGCAAGCTGTGCCTGATGTATAAAGCCATGTCCAAGCTGGAATCAATAAACATGCTGCACCTTGTACAATCTGAATGGCAGTGAGCTATGCACATGAGAGACCTGAACCCCAGCACTGACATACATAGGACATGCTGTACTGATTGATCCATAACACAGAAGCCACCCCCACTCTTGAGTAAACTCCCAGTACAGGTTAGCCAGAGAGTCACTCATTGACTCTCCTCAAGAGGAATCTTGATGAGTGGATGGGAGATGGTAGGTTTACCCTGGGTATCACTGTTATGTCACGGGTAGACGGAGGCACAGTATACTAACCATGACATATGTCATGGCAAACTCCAGTTACAATGTGTGTTGAAGGACAAACACACTCTCTGACTAGCATTAGAAATGGCCTAGGTCACATCGCTAGTGTTTGCCAATGTCCACCTATGTTGTGGAATACACTACCAATGTTGGACAAGCCTGGTTTAAGTAGTCCATATCTGAACGTAATGCAACATGGTCATATGTGCACAACTGGCCCCTAACCAGTCTGTTGTGCTCACTATGAAAATTTAAAGCAGTGATAGGACTAAAGCCCAGGATACTGTCCACCACAGTGAAAGTACTGAACCAGTACACTATACAGTACTACAGTGTTTGGTCAGTATGAAAGGATGTTGACAACTGTATGCAAAGTATCCCATGCAAACCCTGCAGGCACAGTATAATCCCTGTTCTGTTCAGTCACAAAGCAGTTGGCCAGTAAGTACACAACATGACACACAATACACAACCATAAACGTGAGATATTGTTGAAGTTCACACTCATCCACAAATGTGGTGGACTGCAGATTTCAACATATGGAAAGCTCACACTGGGCATGCATGCACACTTTGATAAATGAGACATATGTCAGACAACATGGCATGGAAAGCCTGAACTGGGCATGCTCACACACTTAGGCCATATCTCAGTTTAGCAGTTGGCCACACATATCTGGTATTTGTACATGTTATTCCAGGAACCAACCACATTACAGCAATCTCCCAGTGCACACAGTTAAATGAATACAGCGACATAAGTGATATAGTGGATCCCTCTCATATTCAAACATCTTCCACAGATACACAAGTTGTTCATAGAAACAGGGAATGCTATGGCAATAAAGACCTGCAAACAATCTATCAGCAACAAATATTGTGTATCTGACAATTAAACATATGGGTGTAGAGGTCAATACTAGGCTGTTTGCCCTAGGGAATGAAAGCTTAGCCAGACTGTGCTTGGTGTCTGCCTCCCCAGTACAGTAGGCTACTGTGCCACTGTAAAGTAGGTCACATAAGGCACCGTTTGAGGCTAGTGTGCTGTGCCTCCATCAAGCAGGGACACAGTGGAGATCCCAGGTGTTGAATTTGCTATGCCGCATCCATGTGGCTGGTGTTTGCTGGAAGAGGGTTGATGAGGACCTCTAACAGTAAGTGGGCATCAATAACAGACTGAGGGGAGCCTTATCTGCAGTGTCTGGACAATTTCACTGTCAACACTTTGTTGTGATCATTATGAGGGACTGAAGTGTCGTGCCAGTACTGTTCAGAGATGTCCTCCCTCTGTGGGCTACTGCTCTGCAATGTATTAGTTCACTTCATCTGTTGGACAGCTCATATATGGCTGGTGTACACCTGACAGGTGTCCTGTTGTGGAGGAGTCATGGGTATATTTGGGATAGCATGATCAATGCAAACCTTCCACATGCTCATAGAATGCAATTGTCAAGGATTATGCAGAGTGGCCTGCATACTCCCCCATCATGGGTCCTTTGAAGTCTTCCACCCAAGTCTTCACAAGTGCAAAGTCTGGTTTTGATAAATACACTTTGTTTGCAGTGACAACCTTGCCTGGGGGTGGGGATGGGATATTGATGTCCAGGGAAAGGTGGGTATGGTCAGATACCAACAATGGTGGTCTACCTTTGGTGTGGAACAGTGAGTACCCATGTTGCAGATGGTCAGGTGCAATATGTATTCCCCCTTGTGGCTGTGGTGAGTGGTCCTGCCATAGCACATGGACACACAAATTGTAGTGGCTGTAGGGTAATGTTGTAGAGGCCTGAGTAGTTCCCACACACAATATACCTGTACCTGATGTTAACAACTGGAATGGTTTATGTGAACACCTTCATATCTTGGCACTGTTCCCATGGAAGCAAAGTGTGTGTCCTGGATGTAGGAGGGGTGGTCTGAACTGGTTGTGTTGTGTGTTATAGGTCCTGTGGTCACGAAGCATGGTATAAAACATAACCTGCCAGTGCTGATGTGCATATCTGACCCTGAAGTAGGTGGCTGCAAATGCATATATATGCTATCCCCCACCTGACAGGTAGTAATAGATGTATGTACCTCTGTAGAAATAATGATGTTAGCACCCTATAAATACTGCAGGTGCAGAACAGATGCGCAGTAATTCGGAAAGTGCACTCTGCTAATGCGTCTCTCTCAAGAGTCATAATACAGTTAGGTAGGGGTTTGAATCCTGCAAATGCTCAGTGTGTGTGTGTGTGTGTGTGTGTGTGTGTTTGTGTATGAGTGGGGTTGGTGTGTGTGCAATTCTGTGTGAGAGAAATGTCCCTTTTGGCAACAAGGAGAACACACTACAGGATGCACATTCCCCTTTCTAAACACTGATGATGTCAGCACCATATAAGTACAGCCGGAGAAGGGAAACCTCCCAATAATGTGAATAGCACGCTCCGCTAATGCGTCTGTCTCGAGTGTCATAACATAGTTAGGTAGAGGTTTGAATCCTGCAAATGCTCAGTGTGTGCGTTTGAGAGAGGGGGATTAGTGTGTGTGCAATTCTGTGTGAGAGAAATGTCCCTTTTGGCAACTAGGAGAACACACTACAGGATGCACATTCCCCTTTTAAAACACTGATGATGTCAGCACCCTATAAGTACAGCCGGAGAAAGCAAACCTCCCAGTAATGCGAATAGTGCGCTCTGCTAATGCGTCCGTCTTGAGTGTCACAACATAGTTAGGTAGGGGTTTGAATCCTGCAAATGCTCAGAGTGTGTGGAGGGGGGTTAGTGTGTGTGCAATTCTTTATGACAGAAATGTCTATTTTGGTAACTAGGGGAACACACTACATGATGCACATTCCCCTTTCTAAACACTGATGATGTCAGCACCCTATAAGTATAGCCGGAGAAGAAAAACCTATCAGTAATGCAAAGAGCATGCTCGGCTACTGCGTCTCGTACTAGTGTCATAACATAGTTAGGTAAAGGTTTAAATCCTGCAAATGGCAAGTGTGTGTGTGTGTGTGTGTGGGGGGTGGAAGTACATGTGTGAGAGAACTGATCATTTTGGCAACCAGTACAACACACCAGCTGCTGCATATTCCAATCTCTAAACAGAGATGATGTCAGCACCCTACAAGTACAGCAGAAGAGGGCAAATCTCCCAGTAATGCAAATAACATGCTCTGCTACTGCATCTCTCACAACTGTCATAGAACAGTTAGTCAGGGCTTTGAATTCCACAAATGCCACATGTGTTTTTGTCACACAGAATGCCCATGTGTGTGGGTTGTTGTTCACAATAATGCATGACATTGATTAAACCAGTAATGGCAATGCACACATATGATGTATGTGTGTGCCAACTACACATATATACCTGTGACCTTCAATAGTTCCCATGTCTGATGCCTGCCACATGTGAATACATGGTATTTGCACTGGATAACATTATGACTGTGGTTTTCTGTGCGGGTGCTGCATGTGGTATGTGTATATACAGTGTGAGTTGTATATGGTATCATCCTAGCATCGAGGGATACACATCTGGTCTGGGGCATAGGGTGGAAGTAGGGTGTGTGCAATTACATGTGTGAGAGAAATTACCCTTTTGGCAACCAGTACAACACACCAGCTGCTGCATATTCCAATCTCTAAACAGAGATGATGTCAGCACCCTACAAGTACAGCAGAAGAGGGCAAATCTCCCAGTAATGCAAATAGCACGCTCTGCTACTGCGTCTCTCTCACTACTATAATAGCACAGTAGGTTAGGGCTTTGAATTCCACAAATGCCACGTGTTTTTGTGACACAGAATGCCCATGTGTGTGGGTTGTTGTTCACAATAATGCATGACATTGATTAAACCAGTAATGGCAATGCACACATATGATGTATGTGTGTGCCAACTACACATATATACCTGTGACCTTCAATAGTTCCCATGTCTGATGCCTGCCACATGTGAATACATGGTATTTGCACTGGATAACATTATGACTGTGGTTTTCTGTGTGGGTGCTGCATGTGGTATGTGTATATACAGTGTGAGTTGTATATGGTATCATCCTAGCATCGAGGGATACACATCTAGTCTGGGGCATAGGGTGGAAGTAGGGTGCGTGCAATTACATGTGTCAGAGAACTCACCCTTTTGGCAACCAGTACAACACACCAGCTGCTGCATATTCCAATCTCTAAACAGAGATGATGTCAGCACCCTACAAGTACAGCAGAAGAGGGCAAATCTCCCAGTAATGCAAATAGCACGCTCTGCTACTGCATCTCTAACTACTGTCATAGCACAGTTAGTTAGGGCTTTTAATTCCACAAATGCCACATGTGTTTTTGTCACACAGAATGCCCATGTGTGTGGGTTGTTGTTCAAAATAATGCATGACATTGATTAAACCAGTAATGGCAATGCACACATATGATGTATGTGTGTGCCAACTACACATATATACCTGTGACCTTCAATAGTTCCCATGTCTGACGCCTGCCACATGTGAATACATGGTATTTGCACTGGATAACATTATGACTGTGGTTTCCTGTGCGGGTGCTGCATGTGGTATGTGTATATACAGTGTGAGTTGTATATGGTATCATCCTAGCATCGAGGGATACACATCTGGTCTGGGGCATAGGGTGGAAGTAGGGTGTGTGCAATTACATGTGTGAGAGAACTGACCCTTTTGGCAACCAGTACAACACACCAGCTGCTGCATATTCCAATCTATAAACAGAGATTATGTCAGCACCCTACAAGTACAGCAGAAGAGGGCAAATCTCCCAGTAATTCAAATAGCACACACTGCTACTGTGTCTCTCACTACTGTCATAGCACAGTTAGTTAGGGCTTTGAATTCCACAAATGCCACATGTATTTTTGTCGCACAGAATGCCCATGTGTGTGGGTTGTTGTTCACAATAATGCATGACATTGAAAAAAACAGTAATGGCAATGCACACATATGATGTATGTGTGTGCCAACTACAGATATATACCTGTGACCTTCAATAGTTCCCATGTCTGACGCGTGCCACATGTGAATACATGGTATTTGCACTGGATAACATTATGACTGTGGTATTCTGTGCGGTTGCTGCATGTGGTATGTGTATATACAGTGTGAGTTGTATATGGTATCATCCTAGCATCGAGGGATACACATCTGGTATGGGGCATAGGGTGGAAGTAGGGTGTGTGCAATTACATGTGTGAGAGAACTGACCCTTTTGGCAACCAGTACAACACACCAGCTGCTGCATATTCCAATCTCTAAACAGAGATGATGTCAGCACCCTACAAGTACAGCAGAAGAGGGCAAATCTCCCAGTAATGCAAATAGCACGCTCTGCTACTGCGTCTCTCACTACTGTCATAGCACAGTTAGTTAGGGCTTTGAATTCCACAAATGCCACATGTGTTTTTGTCACACAGAATGCCCATATGTGTGGGTTGTTGTTCACAATAATGCATGACATTGATTAAACCAGTAATGGCAATGCACACATATGATGTATGTGTGTGCCAACTACACATATATACCTGTGACCTTCAATAGTTCCCATGTCTGACGCCTGCCACATGTGAATACATGGTATTTGCACTGGATAACATTATGACTGTGGTTTTCTGTGCGGGTGCTGCATGTGGTATGTGTATATACAGTGTGAGTTGTATATGGTATCATCCTAGCATTGAGGGATACACATCTGGTCTGTGGCATAGGGTGGAAGTAGGGTGTGTGCAATCACACGTGTGAGAAAACTGGCCCTTTTGGCAACCAGTACAACACACCAGCTGCTGCATATTCCAATCTCTAAACAGAAATGATGTCAGCACCCTACAAGTACAGCAGAAGATGGCAAATCTCCCAGTAATGCAAATAGCACGCTCTGCTACTACGTCTCTCACTACTGTCTCAGCACAGTTAGTTAGGGCTTTGAATTCCACAAATGCCACATGTGTTTTTGTCACACAGAATGCCCATGTGTGTGGGTTGTTGTTCACAATAATGCATGACATTGATTAAACCAGTAATGGCAATGCACACATATGATGTATGTGTGTGCCAACTACACATATATACCTGTGACCTTCAATAGTTCCCATGTCTGATGCCTGCCACATGTGAATACATGGTATTTGCACTGGATAACATTATGACTGTGGTTTTCTGTGCGGGTGCTGCATGTGGTATGTGTATATACAGTGTGAGTTGTATATGGTATCATCCTAGCATCGAGGGATACACATCTGGTCTGGGGCATAGGGTGGAAGTAGGGTGTGTGCAATTACATGTGTGAGAGAACTGACCCTTTTGGCAACCAGTACAACACACCAGCTGCTGCATATTCCAATCTCTAAACAGAGATGATGTCAGCACCCTACAAGTACAGCAGAAGAGGGCAAATCTCCCAGTAATGCAAATAGCATGCTCTGCTACTGCGTCTCTCACTACTGTCATAGCACAGTTAGTTAGGGCTTTGAATTCCACAAATGCCACATGTGTTTTTGTCACACAGAATGCCCATGTGTGTGGGTTGTTGTTCACAATAATGCATGACATTGATTAAACCAGTAATGGCAACGCACAAATATGATGTACCTTCAATAGTTCCCATGTCTGCCGCCTGCCGCATGTGAATACATGGTATTTGCACTGGATAACATTATGACTGAGGTTTTCTGTGCGGGTGCTGCATGTGGTATGTGTATATATACAGTGTGAGTTGTATATGGTATCATCCTAGCATCGAGGGATACACATCTGTTCTGGGGCATAGGGTGGAAGTATGGTGTGTGCAATTACATGTGTGAGAGAACTGAACCTTTTGGCAACCAGTACAACACACCAGCTGCTGCATATTCCAATCTCTAAACAGAGATGATGTCAGCACCCTACAAGTACAGCAGAAGAGGGCAAATCTCCCAGTAATGCAAATAGCATGCTCTGCTACTGCGTCTCTCACTACTGTCATAGCACAGTTAGTTAGGGCTTTGAATTCCACAAATGCCACATGTGTTTTTGTCACACAGAATGCCCATGTGTGTGGGTTGTTGTTCACAATAATGCATGACATTGATTAAACCAGTAATGGCAATGCACACATATGATGTATGTGTGTGCCAACTACACATATATACCTGTGACCTTCAATAGTTCCCATGTCTGACGCCTGCCACATGTGAATACATGATATTTGCACTGGATAACATTATGACTGCGGTTTTCTGTGCGGGTGCTGCATGTGGTATGTGTATATACAGTGTGAGTTGTATATGGTATCATCCTAGCATCGAGAGATACACATCTGGTCTGGGGCATAGGGTGGAAGTAGGGTGTGTGCAATTACATGTGTGAGAGAACTGACCCTTTTGGCAACCAGTACAACACACCAGCTGCTGCATATTCCAATCTCTAAACAGAGATGATGTCAGCACCCTACAAGTACAGCAGAAGAGGGCAAATCTCCCAGTAATGCAAATAGCACGCTCTGCTACTGCGTCTCTCACTACTGTCATAGCACAGTTAGTTAGAGCTTTGAATTCCACAAATGCCACATGTGTTTTTATCGCACAGAATGCCCATGTGTGTGGGTTGTTGTTCACAATAATGCATGACATTGATTAAACCAGTAATGGCAATGCACACATATGATGTATGTGTGTGCCAACTACACATATATACATGTGACCTTTAATAGTTCCCATGTCTGACGCCTGCCACATGTGAATACATGGTATTTGCACTGGATAACATTATGACTGTGGTTTTCTGAGCGGGTGCTGCATGTGGTATGTGTATATACAGTGTGAGTTGTATATGGTATCATCCTAGCATCGAGGGATACCCATCTGGTCTGGGGCATAGGGTGGAAGTAGGGTGTGTGCAATTAAATGTGTGAGAGAACTCACCCTTTTGTCAACCAGTACAACACACCAGCTGCTGCATATTCCAATCTCTAAACAGAGATGATGTCAGCACCCTACAAGTACAGCAGAAGAGGGCAAATCTTCCAGTAATGCAAATAGCATGCTCTGCTACTGCGTGTCTCACTACTGTCATAGCACATTTAGTTAGGGCTTTGAATTCCATAAATGCCACATGTGTTTTTGTCACACAGAATGCCCATGTTTGTGGGTTGTTGTTCACAATAATGCATGGCATTGATTAAACCAGTAATGGCAATGCACACATATGATGTATGTGTGTGCCAACTACACATATATGCCTGTGACCTTCAATAGTTCCCATGTCTGACGCCTGCCACATGTGAATACATGGTATTTGCACTGGATAACATTATGACTGTGGTTTTCTATGCGGGTGCTGTATGTGGTATGTGTATATACAGTGTGAGTTTTATATGGTATCATCCTAGCATCGAGGGATACACATCTGGTCTGGGGCATAGAGTGGAAGTAGGGTGTGTGCAATTACATCTGTGAGAGAACTGACCCTTTTGGCAACCAGTACAACACACCAGCTGCTGCATATTCCAGTCTCTAAACAGAGATGATGTCAGCTCCCTACAAGTACAGCAGAAGAGGGCAAATCTCCCAGTAATGCAAATAGCATGCTCTGCTACTGCGTCTCTCACTACTGTCATAGCACAGTTAGTTAGGGCTTTGAATTCCACAAATGCCACATGTGTTTTTGTGATATAGAATGCCCATGTTTGTGGGTTGTTGTTCACAATAATGCATGACATTGATTAAACCAGTAATGGCAATGCACACATATGATGTATGTGTGTGCCAACTACACATATATACCTGTGACCTTCAATAGTTCCCATGTCTGACGCCTGCCACATGTGAATACATGGTATTTGCACTGGATAACATTATGACTGTAGTTTTCTGTGTGGGTGCTGCATGTGGTATGTGTATATACAGTGTGAGTTGTATATGGTATCATCCTAGCATCGAGGGATACACATCTGGTCTGGGGCATATAGTCTACATGTTGTTGATGAACAGGTGCTGCATGTTTTCACCTGTTGTGGGAGTGGTAACAAGTTGTTCCATAGCAATGCAGTGACTACATGCTAGGAACCTTTCAGCTAGGGTGTTGTATCTACAGTAATTCATCAGCATTCAGTAATACTTCAGCATTCTTGGTGAGGGTATGCTGCCAACCAAGGTCAGGGTCATAGCAGCCTGTGACACATGCTCAGAGAGCCCGTCTATGTTCCCTATCATGTAGTCCATGGAGGTACATCATAGGTCAGCCATAGTGGCACGGACAATGACTGAGTCATATGTGTCCATGCCTGTGACTGACCTGTATGCTTGTGTTATGTGGTGGACCATAGTGCCCCATGGGCATATCACTGTGACCTTCACCTTGTCCAGCCTGGTGAGCGGGACCTCACTGTACCGGACAATAAAGGTACCCAACACAACTGTAGCAGGTGTGTTGTCTAGCCATACAGGCTGTGACTGTTTGGCACACAGGATTTGTGTGCTATGGCTTGCACGTGCTGTGTTCTGGCTTAACGTATGCCTGTGTGCCAGCTGCAGTGGTGTCTGCTGCTCAGGCAGGATGCTATTCTGAGGCTCCAAGAATGCCCCAGTGTGTTCATGTGTTTGGATTGCTGTCAGTGTAGGTCTACATCAGACTGGTATTTTAGTCACTGTAGTATTTCATGCCACCTGACAGGTTATGCCAGTACTGGGTTCAGAGTGCTTAGTCCACAGTTTGGCTATGTGGTTGCATCTCACACATGTGTTGTACGTTCATGGGTAGGGGAGAGGGTTGACTCTGTACATGTGGCAGCTGTGACATTGCCACATGACTCACATATTCCACAACTGTACCATAGAGGTGACTGACAAGTGACCTTTGCACATGCTACCATGGTATTGTGATTGCCATGGTGATTAACAGCACATAAGACCAATGGGGAACAAGGTACAGAAGGTGAGTATGTGAGGGTGTAGTGCCTGTGATTAGTTAGCGCTGGCATATATGACTGCTCACGTGGTCAAATGCCAGGTAAGTCATATGCAATGTGTCACAGGCAACGTACATGCGAACAGGACAAACAGTGACGTTCTGTCAAGTGAGACATGGACATACATATAGTAAGCTATGCAGATGTCACTAGGAATCCACAGAGGCTCTGTAAATCTGCATTGCAGGTATAATCAGTGTTCCAGGGTAACTGCAGGCAAACATGCATGCAAACAAAGCTACAGTAAGCAGGGCTGCATGTAGTCCATTGTACAACAAACAAGCTGTACCACTTCCAGTAGGTAACAGTACAAATATGCAGGCACTATACACATGCACATGGAAATACACAGGTCAGATGGCCAGGGTCCAGTCTCAGCGCACACAAGTGTACAGACCATGTACCATCAGGATGTACAATAACCGGGCGGAAACCCAGGTGCTCATACCTGCACTAATACACATGTCAAATAACAGACCCTGAGCCTTCACTCAGTGGTTCCATACTTAGTAGGATGTATGCTACCTGTCCTGCCACCACAGTATCCCTGACATTTATGGGGACTCTCCCTCCTGTGAAAGTTAGTTTTGTGTGTTGGGGCTGTCTAGCATGGTATGAGGTGTGAGCTTGCAGTGCTAGGGTGCTCCTGTGTGTCCTGTACCAGTTGTGTAGTACTGCACACATATCAATATCCTAAAACATCCGCATTGCAGAGTCCAGTGTGGGCAACATGCCACTTTCAGTTTACATGTCCATCATTGCGTATCAATACTTTCATTACCTTTTCCCCTGTGCTGCCTATGTATGTGGCCTTCTGTTGACATCCTTACCACCAGTATGCTAACATGTTCAGATGATACACTATGGTACTTACCATGGGTGTAGAAAACAGTACAAGACAATCATAGCCTTACTGCATCAGGCATGCTGGGATATACCCACAATTATATCAGCACACTGTACTGTTAACAACATGATACTATTACTACACGTCTATGTAGTCACCCTGTGCATCAGCAACATGTTAACCTGTACCTGCACTGATGTTACAGATTGCAGGAGGTGGCACAGTGTCATCATATGCAGAGGGTGTGAACTTGGTATGCCTGAGTCTGCCACTGATACCACCAATTGACATGTATGTGTATGTGTATTGGTGAGGGACAGCAGTACAAGGTGGGGCAATGTTGATGCAGTGTGTGCGTGTATGCGGTAGCCCTAGGTGTTGTCAATTCGCATGTGTGTATGGATGCACACAGTTCCACCTCATGGCTGTCATACACCGGTGTTTGTGGACAGCCACAGACTGTACCTGCCAGGTCATACAAATCAGTGTCTCTGGTCACGGACACGGTGCCTGTGCCTTGCAGGGGTGCTACAGACCGTATCCGGTACCAATCCAGACTGGGTACTGTCATCAGAAGCAGGTGTTCATTGACTGGACACAGATCCCTGTTGGGCCTGTCCAGAGCCACGTGCACGTGGTCTCCTGGGGCGGTCTGATGACAGCACAGACCCAGCATTGCTGGGGCTGCTGCTGGCACTATGGGGGCGGCCGCAGCCCTGTTGTCATCCACGATGAATGCCAGCTGCTGCTGTTGCTGGCATACGCCCACATCGATGCCTCAACCATCCACCCTTGCCCTGGCTCATGGACATGTAGTTGTGGAACTGATCTAATATGTCCCCACAATGTCTGTCTATGACATCGGTGAAATTACGGATGGCAGCCGCAATGTCACGCATACTGTCACTCATGGTTGTGCGACATGCTGTCAGCTCCCTCAGACCCTGTCTGGTGTACTGTTCCATACGTGACTGTGCCTGCATGACAGCCCGAAACATAGCTGAGGTTGTAAGACCTCTGTCGGCACGTTTGACAGGGGCAGTATGCCCACGGATGCTCCCACAAGAACCCCTGGACATCTGTCTGTGTGGTACCATCTCAGGGCCATGCCCATGGCTGCTGTGTGGGGAAGCATGTGCCACAGATACCACATTACCCTGGTCAATGCCCACTGTATCCTGTCCATCACCTAGGGACATTGGTGACAAAGGATGTATTGTCAGGATAACTGTGTGCATTGATGGGGTTGACAGCTGTGTACTGTCAATTGGCTGACCAATGATGGACCCTGGCACACTTTCCTGTGCCATTACACAGATATCATCATTATCACTACCTGTGGCACCTGATTCAGGTTCCCTGCTGCATGACACCAGAGCAGCACCAGAACCTGTGGGAGGGAAACACAGTTTACAATGTCTACACAATGTTACCGGTGATGCACACATGCACACATGCACACATGCACACATGCATACTTGCACACATGCACATGCACACAGGTGCACACATGCACACATGCATACAGGTGCACACATGCACACAGATGCACACATGCACACAGATGCATACTTGCACACTTGCACACTACTCAGTATGCGAGATATCAACACACAGACACAGACACACCTGCATGCATACACAGAGCACTACTGATTGAGCCTAATATTACTATTACTATCAAGACTATTAAAGGTATTGTTAATACACACTCACCAGCATGGATAGGCTGCATTGCTATTACACCCGAGGGACATGCAGAAGTGAGGAAATTAATGTCAGTGGGCACAACTGTGCCATTGTTACTGAGTATGATACAGGTCAGTAGTACAACAGTTGCCTTTCACAGGTCAGCTGCTGATATTGAGAATATCACACTTGCACATTAAATACTATGATGACAGCTACAAACCAAGGACACACCTCACACATGCATTAACTACCAGTGTACACAACAGTCAACTATACATATGGCATATTACCTGCATGCTCGTAGTCATGGTGCTGTGTGGCTCCAGCCTCCATCATAATGCAGGTCTGCTGCTGTTGTTGTTGGTGGGCTGGAGCCACAACACTTAGGAGTAGTCCCTCCAGTCTGGTGAGTGGGGGATGTGTAGCCACCCCACCACCTGTGGCAACCTGTTGCCTGTGGATATCCACTGCACGCTGATGGACATTTCTGATTAAATCACTGCAGTGATGTCATACCTGCTCATATGTCCTATTATGCATGCCTATGTCATTTACCCGACGGACCAGGTCTTGCCACAGTGCAGCCCTCTCCAGCTGATTCTGGCTGGTGCGGCAAAAGAGTTTTGCAAAATCCTGCACCAGGCTCTGGTGTATTTCCTCATCCTCGGCTGCAGAGTATGCCGGATTGCGCTGGTGAACCATGGTCCTGAAAAAGACAATAAAATGATATCAGCAAAATATGTCAGCAGAATTTGGCACACATACTACACATGCTACTCGACTGTTGTGATACATCATATCTCCCATATATAGCATCTGTCTGTCTATTGGTGGATACACATGTAAATGGCCAGGTATCAGTGCTCAGCCAACAACTGTGCAACAGTACCTGGCACACTCCATACAACATACTACCAAACCCCAGCAGTCAGCACACTGATTCAGGTCCAAAGCACCTCCTCACTCTGGGGGTTTGTATTGAGGTACTGTATGGGGAACATCATCAACTACTGTGATCTGACCACAAACTAATCACCCTGGATATACATATCCCACCTCCACCACCAGCACAAATGACTACAGTGAATAACATTCCAAACGCAAACTTTACACTTCTTAAGACTGAGATGGTATCCTTTACGCCCACTAGGCCAGTGGAAGCCACAACCCACAATGCTGACTTCTTCACAAATGATTTCTACGGACATCTCCGAGAATGCATGGATCATGAAATCCCATATAAGACCAAGACACTCTCCACAAAGGGAAAGCATCCTGTCTGGTGGACCCCAGCCATAAACAGATTGTATAACAAAAGATGGAAGCCACTGCAAGACAGAGCATAATTCCATAAAGGGAAGGTATGTCTGATCAGCACTAGTAAAGAGCTATGTTCTCTCATACAAACATCCATGGGCAACTTTGAGAGGGAAATCACCAGGGACACTACAGATAACCACAAGGCCTTCTTCAGTTATGTTAGAAACCTGGTCAGAAACCCTCCAATATGCTCATAGTTAGTACACAACAACAAATAATTCACTGATCCCACAGATATTGGCAACATTGTGGCAGTCAGGTTCAGTGCAAGTTTCCCCCCTCCCTCTCCCCCCAACGAAGACATACTTATCCCAGCTGAATGTAACCTCCCTGTCATCACAGATGTCCAGGTGAGAGCCGCCTCAGAAAGCAAAAACACAGCATCAATGGGACCTGATGGTATCCCCAGTTGCATGCTACATGAACTCCAAGAGGAGCTAAACCCGCATATAGAAGTGCTATGTAACACTAACCTGACTACAGGATATGTACCTGTACACTGGCATACAGCAGCAGTGGTTCCACTCCACAAAGGAGGCACCTCTACATACCAATACAATACAACACAATACAATACAATGCAATACAATACAATACAATATGCTATTGCCCCTGAGACTACAGCAGCATACTGTTCTGCTACCCTGACCCTTGTGACACATGTGATGTGATGGTACCTGCTCCTGTCAAACAGTTACACAGGGTGACTCATATGGCATATTACCTATCTGACTAACATTCAGCAGGGGTATGTGTGACATGTACTCATGGGGAGTCTTGCTTCTTAACGCTGTGTGGGTTATTGCAGGGTATGTCTTATCTGTGGGTAGGAACCTGTACCTCCGCCATGTGCTCACTTCTGTGGTGTCAAGGACAACACACAGTGATCATTTAGGTTGTGGATGGTGTGAGGTGTTACTATGGTTGTTGGACAGCTGTCATGGGTGTGACTTAAGTATGTAAATCCAGGAGTGGTAACCTCTATGTGGGTAGTATGTGTGCACTCTGTGGTGTTGTCAGTCACTGTGCATTGGTAATGTGTTTGAGTGCATTGTCACAGTGTCGTACATGTCACTGTGTCCTTCTCCATATCTGTAACTGTCATGTGAGGTACATACCGTGGCAGACATTGTGTGGTGTGGAGGGGTACACTGACATACATATCCATGGCTGACACACCATGTCTGCTGACACATACCATGTACAGGTATTCCAGGAATAGTGTGCCACTGTGACTATCATTGGGGGGCCTATTGTACATGTTTATGACCCTGTTCACCCCTGACACATGCAGTGGTGGGCAGCCAATCACATGTCTGGTGGTTACCGGTGTAGGTGATTTGAAATGGGGTATGGTACTCCAATTTCAACACTGGTGTTCACTGCATGCCTTTGTCACCAGGTACCTGTTGCAATACATCTATACACATGTGACTCACAGAGAATATATCTCTCTCTCTCTATGTATATATATATATATATATATATATATATATATATATATATATATATATATATATATATATATATATATATATATATATATATATATATATATATATATATATATATATATATATATATATATATATATATATATATATATATATATATATATATATATAGTCTATATATATATATATGTCTGTATACATATACACATATATATATCGATGTACATATATTGCTATAGATATGGAGAGAGGGGAGAGTGTGACAGAGAGGGGATGAGAGTGACAGAGGGGGTGGGACAGGGGGAGTGTGAGATAGTCATATACAGTCATATCTGTAGATAGTCAGATCTGTCTGTCTATGTATATGTATCTACATATATCTATATCTGTATGTGTGTATTACATATATATGTTTGTACATATTCTATCTATCTACATATCTACATCTGTCTATGTATTCCTACATCCCTCTCTATGTATACATATATGCATATTATATATATATATATATATATATATATATATATATATATATATATATATATATATATACATACATACATATATTGACATACATACGTATCCATATGATAGGTATATCAACATGTTTGTTTACAAAACTGTATACACACACTAACATACTGCTAAATATACATAACTGTGAAACCTACATTGTACATTGCACTACAACCTACATTCAATCTACATTGATATGTGCACATAGATGCCCTCACATACATATGTATGTACAGCCTTCACTGATTGTTGCTGTATGTCCCCTGCCCTATGCACATCTTCATATACATATAGATACAGACCAATTACACATATGGAGAGTTCACAGTATGTAGACTTTTAAAGTATTACTTTACATTACCTGTGTTTGTCACAGCTGTTTGTGTTGCCTTTTGAATCGGTGTCCTGCTGCTGCTGCTCCAGTTGACAGATGACAGCTTTCTAGTAGGTTTTGTTAATAAGTGTTTTTGTTGGTGTTTATTTTATTTTTTCTCTCTCTCTCTCTCTCTCTCTCTCTCTCTCCCTACCTCCAGAGGGTGCAATGAAAGTATTGCATGTGTGGACTGGGAGTACAGCATGCTTTTGTAGGTATCTGCATATGTCCATGTGATGGTCTCTGCACCAATTGTTAGCCAGCATTTGCTAATTGCATGCAGCCAGTTGTGTACTGATTGCAGTTCTCACTGTGATTTTGGGACAGTGCTATAAAAAGGTATGTGAGATAGGCGTAGCCCTTTCAGATTTTAAGGGCAAGGACCATGCTGCTATGCTGTGGACACTGTTCTGAGAGTATAAAGGTTAGTATCTCTCTCATATTTTCAGCTGTGTTGTAGATTAACATTTCCCCATTCATTTCTCCAGTTTCCTGTACTAAGTGTGTATGTACACTGACACCTAAGACTACTACTACTGTGAATGTGGGTGTGTGTGCTTTCCTGTGGAACATGTGGTGTAACTGGTATATAGCAGTGGCTCTTGCACTTTGTTGCTATGGCTTCATTATTTGCCATTTACATTCACTACTTGCATGCCTGCTAGGTGTCTTGACTGTAGTGTGTTGCTGTGGCTTTCCTATCTTCCATGTACATTCACACCTTGGAATGCTTGCTATATCTGATAGGGTGTTACTGCATGCAGTGTGGTCTGGCCATGGTGTGGGCCTTGACATCTATTCGGGTATTTGAGTATGCTGCTGAGCAGGCCCCAGAGACTCTCAGGTGCATCGTTTATCTGCCTCATGGAATGGTACATATCAGTGGGATACACCCATTAAATTGTCTGGTATTCTGCAGTTGTGACTGTGGGTTAGCATGAGCATATGTATTACGACACTATTTCTGCCATGCAAGTGGTGCATACATTCAGTACTTCATAGTCACCATTGCATGTGTTGTAACACTTTTCTGCCTACTGTTTGTACATTTCACAGGGAGTCTGTGGGGCATCCCTGTAACTCAGTCACTGTTGCTATGTCTAGGCTCTTAACTATTCAAATATGGCGGTGTCATACCTCTCAAGTGTACAGATATTTGCAGGATGTCCACATTTTTGCCTCATATTTTGGTCCATATCTCATAAAACAGCTTTTACTGGCAAATCACTCAGGGCTTAAGTCAGACTATGGTGACAAACATTTCAGTTTCAGACTTCGTACCCTTCCAAAAATCCAAAAGAATGCAAAACCTGTTACTCTCTCAACTGTCTACATTTGTCGGAGCAATATTTGAAATGTGTCCCTGTTTTTGGGCCTTTGCTCCACATTTTTTATTACTTAGTCCAGATGTCTTGCTGTAAGAGGTTGTGGGGTATGGGCAGTGATTATCCTGCTGTGAGTATGTGTGTAGCTTGCAAGGTGCTACAGTGACATTATTACCTACTAGCTACCAACTAGCATGGCTGTTTCTGTTCACACACTACTATTATAGAAATCCACTACATTTGACAGTAAATATACATGACATGCTTTGTGTACTACATATCCTATATTCCCTTTACATTCATTCCTACTATTGCACGATATATTTATTGTAGCACAATGTTCTTATATAGCAGTCATGGCTTAGTGGAAAGTCATGCAGACTACTGTTTCCAAGGTCCTGTGTTCGGGACTGACAGTGGGATTTTATTTTGCTTTTGAGCAGACTACAGGCCTTGTCATTCAGAGTAACTAAGGCACTTTTAAGCAGTTGTAAGCGGGTTAGCGCTGGTTTGCGCAGAGCTCACGCATGCCCACTGGCGTTCTGCTCCGCGCATACCCGCTTACAACTGCTTAAAAGTGCTTACTCTTGCGCACACCCACGCTAATTTCTTTGAAAGAAATGAAAATAGGGAGACAGGAAAGTGGTGAAAAAGGGGTCACAAAGAGGGTAGGACAATAGGCAAACAAGCTCGGGTTTTGCAGGAGGGATGTAGGTAAGGCCCATAGCTGCCCATTTCTTCATCAGCAACAGCTGTGCATATGTTTGTAATTTGGTGTGACATTTGAAACCTTCCACCCCTGAGAGAAGTGTAAGGACAACAATAATACTTGCTGTACAGCCAATTGTAATTGACAGTTTCCATGTCCAGCAGACATGTGTGCAAAATGGGCAGCTATGTATGGAGCGTAATTTTTTTGTGGGTACAGAGTGCCCTTTTTTTTCAGGTGAGAGTGGTATGTCAGCTACAGGAAGTCGGTATAGCTGGGGAGGTAGGTTGCGTAGGTTAACAGAGAATACAAACAAGATGCATACAGGGGCAGTGTATGACACATGTTGGGGGGGTTACACAATTGACGGGGATGGATATTAGGATATCTCAAGCCCATGAGCCCACAGATGGCAACAGTGGAACTGAGATCCCCACCCATGGGCAGTTGCCACTGTGCTTTCACTGCCCAGGACGGGGCTGTGCTGGTGGCTGTGTAGGCCTGGCAGCAGGCACACCCGTGAGTTGTGCCACCCATGCCTCAAGCTGGTGTAGGGGCCCAAGAACTGCGTCCCGGATCTCCCTACGCACCACAGTCCGGACAATACGGAGGGTGAGTGGACGTTCTCCTCCGGCCACACTTGCAGAGGGGGGACGAGCCCCATCCCCTGCAGCGCTTCCACCCACAGGTGGCACAGGGCCACCAGAGGAGGGTCTGGCCTGGGCACTACTGCCAGGTGCACTCGCCAGCTGAGGAGGGAGAGGTGGGTCGGCTGGAACCCGCCTTCCCTGTCGTCCTATGTTTTGCATTATGTTATGACAGTTTGGGTTAGTAACATACAATACCATTCACAATTAGTTGTAACAGCATGCATTAGTATTCCCATTAACCAAACACCCATATAATCAAACCATTGAACAGCAAGCATAACACATGCATAATTTGAACAGCAATACACAATCCAACAACATGCAGGGTTGATTGATGGCAACAGGCCATCAGGTTTGGATATATGAACAGGGCAGTTGCATCAACGTACATGCAAATATGTATGAACCAACAGAACAAATGTCCAGGGGTGTTAATTGTGATTGCACATACCAATTTCACGTGGAATGGATTATATGTGGTTATAGGGTAGGGTGAAGAAAATTTAATTAACAACTTCAAATACCAATACATATGCTGTACATTTCTACTAGCTGCAGATATATACACACTACAGTTCTGCCTACAGTTTCCTATGTGATAACTACTTCAGGTTGGTGATACATTTTCATTTTTATTCATACACATTCATATCTGGCTCTGTTCAGCTACATCATCCTGCTACATTTGCTTTATATAGCTATAGACAACTGTGGATGTTTGGTATTTCAGACAATCATACTATCTGTATATTGCAGACTGAGAGCAACATATCCAGATTTTGGGACACACATTCCAGCTGCAGTACCATTTTCAACACATGTTACTGTTTGGTTCTGCCTGTCACATTCATTTAATTCTGTACTGACTGCAGTATACTTTATTCAGGAGTTATTACTACTTTATTGGTGGATTCATACCTCTTTCTCACACTCTCTCACTTGTTTTATTTTTACAATTCAGGATGGTACTTAATTCTAGGCTTTATTGACATGTTTTACCTGTAGTTATAACAATCCTTTCCAACAGTCTCACTTCTGTCATGTTTCTGTATTTCAACAGGGATATATTTCACACATGTGTTTTACTCAGCTTCTGCAGCTGTACTTTTCAGCCTGCTGCAGGTTATGTACTATTATATTACAGGTGGGACATCTTTATTTCAGACTTGTTTCATTTTTATGTTTGGATTACAGGCTGCATCACACTTTTGTAATCAAGCAATACTTGCAAACCATCTTACACTGTTACCTGCACATTTTATTAATTAGTGACTACACTGCACTCTTTTGCTAACTGTCATACTTATATATTTATTTACAGTTACAGGGAGAGAATTACTGACCTGCCTGGTGGCGCAACCACGCCAGCCTATCACCATAGGCTCGACGGTACGCAGAACGGACACCTGCAGCTGTAATATAAATAAAGTAATATTGGAATAGACATCTCCATAATATCAGCTAGGTTAATTTCTTACATAAACAATTACATGTAACTTACTCAGTAGTGGGGCGTTGGGCATTTGCCGGGCCTCCTGGATCCAACGGTTCAGTTGGTCCTGCTTCCGTCTCTTCAGGTCCGCATGGTGGTGACGGACCTGCTCACCAGTCCTTGGTATTCCTGTGGAACTGGTGAGATCATGAGTCAACCGGTCCCATGCCTCAGCCCTATATGCTCCCCACAGGACCTGGCCCTGCATGAGTTGGGCCTCATGATTATGGACAAGGAGTCAAACCATATATTGGGACTCCTCAATGCCCCACCTCTGTGCTCGGAAGCAACTACCCTCACCTACACCTGACATCCTGGCTGCAAGTCGGTTCTACAATCAGTTATGCTGTGTATTCCCGCCTATGGGGCTTATATATGCCGTTTTTCTCGCACTTATCTGTGATTGGCCATTTTGGAATTGTATCAGCTTCACAAAACCTGCTTTGTCATGCTCCTCTTTCTATTCATTCCTATATATATGCTATTACTGCATTTCTAAGTGCAACTGTCATGGCTTAGTGGTTCAGTACTTTGACTATGGTGCATGGTATCCTGGGTTCGAACCTGGCCATTGCTTTTTATATTTTATGACTGTCTACACAGGCTAGGAGGTGTGTCTGTGTAAAGGCAGTTTTGATACAACTTGCTCAATGTTGCCCGTCGGTTAGCTTGTTGGCACGATGCGCAGCTCCGCGCAAACAGGTCATGCTGGCTTACGCATGGTTTGGGTGTCAGCACGCATATTACGCTCAACTCAGCTACAGGCACACAGTTTCAGCATGTTAAAATGCTGCTCAACCCCGGGCACTCATTTTACACCTGTTAAACCACTGCTCACCTACGGGCACTCATTCTACACCTGTTAAAAGACTGCTCACCTACGGGCACTAATTTTACAACTGTTAAACCACTGCTCACCTACAGGCAGATATCCTCAACTTGTTAGACTGTAGCTCAGCTATGGGCACATCTCACATTTTTTTTTTATTTTTTTATCTCACATTTCTTCAAAATACATGGCCCATTTCATTACATTTTACATAAAATATAATTTTATATATGTACATATATGTCAGGGACTTGCTTCGTGCTTATTTCACTAAATTTAAAAAATGATGTCGTGGGGGCTCGAACCATGACTGCCTCATCTTCAGCCGACGTCTCTACCGCTACGCTATTACTTCTTGGCTTACTTTGCATATTTAGTTCTTATATGCTTTTCCACTGACTGCTAACTGTCGCTAAGTGATGGGCACGCCTGCGCAAATGAGCGCACTCACGGGCAAACATCTTTACAACTTAAAAAAATATATAAGATGTTCATTTATACATTTTATGTTCATAGTCTGTGGGGGCATGTGTTGTGTTGTGTTTATTCACATTTACACGGACTCTGTCATGGGGGTTTACTTTCGGGACTTTTACTCTTCTGGGGGCATGTCCGTTTGAAGGGCTCGCCCTACGGACACGCCCCCTACTATCTTCCACGGACCGTGTTAGCCTTAGGTGTGATTCAGCATGCCCTCATGCATATGCATGACATGCTGACATCACACCGTTTAACTGCAGCCTCCGTGTAAGCCTTGTAACTCTTACACGGAGGCTTCGTGAATCCTGTCCCTAGACTTTTGTATTAAAATTATTATTAGTAGTAGTAGTATTTATGATTAACCTATGCAGCTTGGACAAGTTTCCTTTGTAGGTCAATTTAACCTCAATGATATTATTCAGATTTTCATATAAGAGGGGTAGTATTCGGTTCCTCTTTACTCATTATCTAGAAATGCATTTCATTTCTTACTGACTGATAATATTAACTGAGTTATAGATGCATCCATCTTAAAATCTTTCATTAAATACTCTAGCAACTTATCATTTCCTTTTTCATATCAGTCACATCATAATACTAAGACATTCATTTTTAGTAAATCCATTTTTACATTGTTCTGAGTTTCTTCAAATCTAGAGGTGTGTGCAATGGGAAAGCACAAACATTTTCATTTTGATATTAATGGTGTTAAAAAAACGTATTTCTTAACTGTTTTAAGAATTGATTTCATATATGCAGAATCTAAAGACTGAAACAAATTTCACTCTAAAGTAAATTTGATTAACCAGAAGGAAGGAAGGATTGTTACATATTTCTAATTTAACATATTTGACAAACTTATAACAATTTAGCATAATCTACTCCTGAATAATTTTCCATTGACTTGTGTAGATTGAGTCTATCCAGAATACAATACAGTTAACATTTGCAGCAATAGAATAAGATTCTGCACATGTGATGCTAATAGCAACATTCTCACATAATCTTACATGATTTGTATAAGCAATTCTCAGCTTTTTAGGATACCATAATAATGAAGTTAGCATTTTTTCCATTTTATTTAAAAGTTTTTTGTCAGATATTAAAGCTATTAAATGCAATACCCACCAGTCATTTGTCTGTGTAAGCCCTTTTTATAGTATGTCAAAATTGTTGGGGTACTCAAAGAATGTAACCAGTTTGCAGTAATTGGTGAATTTGATAAGCCACAAGCCATCTATTTTCACCTGGAGGTCTGAGAAATGGATTCTAAACAGTAGGGGGCCCAGCACAAATCCTTGTGGTACACCACTAGTAACTGGTCTGTTGGTAGAGGTGGAATCCCCAACTTTGATGGTATGCATTCTGCCGGTGAGACAGTTGGCTACCCATCTAGTGACATACATATGGGTGAATTCATAGCTGGGTGAGTTCTCAATGATGCCTCAGTGAGGGATTGTGTCAAAAGCCTTGGCTAAGTCAAGATAGGCTGTATATACTGTTTTGCCTTCATCCAGGGCTTTGGTGACATTCTGGAATAAGCCAACCAAGTTTAATAAACATGATCTACCCTTAATGAAGCTAGAATGGGCCAGGTCAAGCGTTTGAAGATCACCTATGTCTTTGCTGATAAGGTCCATGATGATTCTCTCCATGGCCTTGCAAATAAGGCTGGTTAGGCTTATCGGTCTATATTTCCCCTGGGTCAGTTGATGGACCCCTTTATGCAAGGCAATCACTGTTGTTGTTTTCCACTCTGCTGGGACAAAGCCAGTACTTCGACTGTGGTTGAAGAGAGTGCCAATTTTTTCTGCTAGGTCCTGTTTTAGACCATTTAGTATGCAGCCTGGGATGTTATCCTGTCACATAAAGACTGTGTTTTTGGCAATGGAGAGTGCAGTTATGACCTACTCTTTGGAGATACTAGGTAGAGGACTGGAGACAGGTATGCTTTGGGGTATGTCTGGTGGGGATGGGGGGGGGGGGTAAAATTTGCACCAAATCTGGCTGCTAGCAGGTTGGCAATGTCCTCAGGGTCAGTATGAGTGGTACTGTCTACTACTAGTTCAGCACAAAGCTGGACCTTCCCTTTCAGATTTCTGATGTAGCTAAAGAATGCCTTGTGATTATCCTTAGCTAGACATGCTAGTTTAGCTTCACAATTGACTTTAGAGGACTTTACAAGATATCTAATTTGCTTGTTTACCCTGTGGAGGTTGTCCTTCCTCTGCTGAGTCAGTTTCCTCTTGTTCTTAGACATTACTTTCTTCCAGTTGTTGTATAACCTATTTATACTTGATGTCCACCAGGGACCAGGTGTTGCTTAAATATATTTTTCTGTTTTATTTTTCTGTCTTATTTCTCCATCAGTATTCTAATTTATGCTATATAACTTTCACTCCTAAAATCTCTCATCAAAGAGCTATTTAATCATCAACTCAATATTACAGATTATAGTATGCACATATATTTAATAACTTACTGATACTGCACTTTTATTAATCTTACATATTAGATATTTCATTCCTTGTGCATTTGCATATTATTCAAAAGATGTTTACACTTCTTATTAATTCTAGTATTACAAGCAATCTTGACTATACTCCTGCTTGTTTAATTTGAATGTATTTTTAGCCATTGTGAACTCCTGTTCTAATCTAAACTTTACATCCTGACATTAGAATTTGATTACAACTATTTTAATAGGTGGGCTGGACCATGATGTTTTTAATATCTGATATTTTTCTATGCTAGACATAAACTTAACTATAACTGAATGCAGTCATGAGTTTTCCTTATTCAAAGTTACTCTCAGGGATTTATGTACCCTTTAATTCTAAAAGATAGTGTTTCAGGTAGATACAACATTTAATGTAACCAGGTTGTTGAGAACTTTATTATATTGTCTCCCTCATACTTTTCAGGTATGTTATAAATTCTAATGTTATTTCATCTCAGTCTATTTGTTAAATTGCTAGCTTTATCTATGAGCCAGTTATTTTGATTTAAAATAAATTCAGTCTCAGATTCATCTTCAGTTATTCTGCCTTCATGATTATTTAAAGCTTCTTCCATACTGCTCATTTATGCACTTTTTTTAATAAGAATTTCTAAATGTTCCAGCTTCTTTCTGGTCTCTTCTAGGATACTTTCTGTTTTGGTATCCAGTTCATCTATTTTAAGTAATACGACCTGGATAATGGTTATTATTTACTTGATGTCTTTTTTTTACGTAAGAATTATGAGCACCATTTCTTGACTAGCTCATGTTGAAGTCTCTTCTCTTTTAACCAAGCAGTTGAAATTCTGACAAGAAAATTGCAGCTTTTGAAGAGCTTGAAGCTATAAATCTTTTATCTGACTATTAATGAATAAAGTCAGCTATTTATTATCCCCAAATTTTTATTTTTTGATTATATTTTCTGTCAGAGAATCGTTTTCCATCACAGCATTCTGACCATTTGCTGCTCTCAATTAGCCATCTTGGCCATACCCTTACCTGCTGTTTTTTTTAACTTTTGAGGATAAAGTAGTACTTATATTACCCATGATTATATATATATATATATATATATATATATATATATATATATATATATATATTTAAATGCATCTGTCACTCCCACTGCAGATCACACCGCTGTCACACTACTCTTGTACATATCCTGTACCACTCTTACATACTTCTCTGCCACTCCCGACTTCCTCATACAATACCACAATGCCTCTCTAGGCACCTTGTCATATGCTTTTTCTAAGTCCACAAAGACACAATGCAACTCCTTCTGACATTCTCTGTACATCTCCATCAATACTCTCAGAGCAAACATCGCATCTGTAGTGCTCTTCCCTGGCATGAAACCATACTGCTGATTACTAATCATCATCTCCCTTCTTAACCTAGCATCTACTACTCTTTCCCATAATTTCATGCTGTGACTGACCAATTTTATCCCTCTGTAGTTACTACAGCTCTGCACATCACCCTTATTCTTAAAAATTGGCACCAAAAGACTTTTTCTCCACTCCTCAGGCATCCTCTCACTTTCCAAGATTTCATTAAACAATCTGGTTAAAAATTCCACTGCCATTTCTCCTAAACACCTCCAAGCTTCCACAGGTATGTCATCTGGACCAACAGCCTCTCCATTCTTCAACCTCTTCATAGCTATCCTGTACCACTCTTCCATACTTCTCTGCCGCTCCTGACTTGCTCATACAATACCACAACTCCTCTCTAGGCACCCTGTCATATGCTTTCTCTAAGTCCACAAAGACACAATGCAACTCCTTCTGACCTTCTCTGTACTTCTCCATCAACACTCTCAGAGCAAACATCGCATCTGTAGTGCTCTTTCCTGGCATGAAACCATACTGCTGATCACTAATCATCACCTCCCTTCTTAACCTAGCTTTTACTACTCTTTTCCATAATTTCATGCTGTGACTGATCAATTTTATCCCTCTGTAGTTACTACAGCTCTGCACATCACCCCTATTCTTAAAATCGGTACCAAAACATTTTTACTCCACTTCTCAGGCATCCTCTCACTTTCCAAGATTTCATTAAACAATCTGGTTAAAAACTCCACTGCAATTTCTCCTAAACACATCCAAGTTTCCACAGGTATGCCATCTGGACCAACAGCCTTTCCATTCTTTATCCTCTTCATAGCTATCCTTACTTCCTCCTTGCTAATCCGTTGCACTTCCCGATTCACTATCCCACACATCATCCAGCCTTCTCTCTCTCTCTCTCATTCTATTCATTCATCAGTACTCTTTCCATCTGTTCAATGCACTCTCCTCACTTGTGAGTATGTTTCCCTCATTATCCTTTATTACCCTTACCTAATGCACATCTTTCCTAGCTCGGTCCCTCTGTCTAGCCAATCGGTACAGGCCCTTTTCTCCCTCCTTAGTGTCCATCCTTTCATACAACTGTCCATACACCTTATCCTTAGCCTTTGCCACCTCACTCTTTGGCATGCACCTCTTTTCCTTATACTTCTGTCTACTTTCTTCATCTCTCTGGGAATCCCACTTCTTCATCGCCAACCTCTTTCTCTGTATCTGGCAATGTGAATTTGAGAACCATATTACAATAGGCCTAAATAAAAAAGTTTAATTAAATCAAACTTGCATTTAAGAAGATTTGATATTAAGATATTAAGTTAATTATTTAATTTATAATGTGAATATTGACATTATTTGTTTAGAAGTATTGCTAGAGGCTGTACTTATCTGCATGTGCTTACATGTGTGTATATATCTGTCTGTCTCTCTATCTATCTATCTATCTATCTATCTATCTATCTATCTATCTATCTATCTATCTATCTATCTATCTATCTATCTATCTATCTATCTATCCATCTATAGTATTCATCCTTCAGATAAGACTTTAAACTGAGGATCCACCTGCTTCAGTTGGGAGTAGCTCAGGTGGATATAAAAAATCCCAAATCAAAAAGGGTAGAGGAAGTTTCCCTGATTCCTTTGTCAAAGTTCCACCTAGTAGTATAAATACCTCCTTAAGTCTCCCCTGAAAAGACTAGTGGCACTAACCCAGTCAGCAGAGGATAACTAAAATAAATAAATATAAATACGTTTATAGTAATGCTTTGCATACCTCTCAACTGTCCAGATTTTTGCAAAATGTCCAGATTTTTGCCTCATATTGTTGGCCTATTCTTCATAAAATATATGGTGTTCTGGAAAATTGCTGGAATGATCTAAGGATTGAAGTCACTAAATAATGACATATATTTGAATTTCAAATTCATATACTTCAGAAAAATGAATGCTAAATCAAATCCTCTTATTCTGTCAACTTTCTGAGTTTATAAGAGGAATATTTCAAATCTGTCCCTATTTTTGGGCCTTTGTCCCAGTGTTATGTCAGTCTTTGTCCATATTTCTTGCACTAAGAGGTTGAAAGGTATGATGCTTTATTAAGCATCTTTCTTACATTAGAACTGTGTTAAGCAGCTGTTTTACATTAGAAACATGGTTAACAAGGTTGTTTTTCCAGATGTCATGGCAATATCATGGCTGTCCTTGAACAACAAATATATTATTTAGCCTGTTCTAAAAACAAATATGTTAACAAAGATGGTTGCAGTAATTTGTTAGTTTTTGGGTAACTTGCTCGCATGTTGCAGGTAGTTTATTCCGGGTGATAATTAAGAAATGCTTTATATAAACTGTTTGCAGGCAAGCTTGTTTCAAAGGAACATAAAGGGAAATATAAACCTGGTATATTGTCAAATTAAGAAGAAAAATAAAGGATAAAAAAACATGAAAGCAAAAATGTGACCATGAAATTAGTAAATTCAGTGGATGTGAAGGCCATTAAGAATATAATGATGAATAACTGGAGAATTTAAGAAGGTTTTTCATTGACAGCTATATGATGGGTATGCATCCAGAATTTGTGTTTAAAATAGTAAAATCCTAAAAGACCTTTCAGAAAGGAAAAGCAAACCTATGGTCAAAGATGGGGGGATGAGGATGTGCATGAATTATAAATGATGTGGGAATCTTTTATTAAATGATGTAAGTGTATGAATTTCAGACTCACAACATTTTATCCCTGGAAGATTCACTTGCATGATACAAAATGTAATGTATATAATTGCTGCTCAAATTGTGCAGCTTACTATGTTGGAAGTAACTTAAGGAAACTGTTCATAAGGGGATCCCCTTCATATGTTCATAATTCCAGAACATTGAACTTCTGATCATCGAGGACCAGAGGATCGACGTTCAGAAATATCGAGCCTTGTGAATAGAGATCACCATGCAATGTGGAAGGGAACTTTCCAAGTCTCTTCACTGTAGTGTGATCTTGAAGTTGGTATATTTAAGCAGCAGGGGGTGTGGGGTGCAGGGGGGCTTGCCCCCTGCAAAAATGTGAAATCAGAAATGTTCACATTTTACATTTTTTTTATTGTTGATTCGATATTTCAGAACTTTGATACTCTGGTCTTTGATGATCAGAAAGGTTAGATGTTCCAGAATTTTTAACATATGAAGTAGACCCCCATAAGGATCTATGAGAATGTGCATGCTATGAAAGCAAAGGATGAAACAAATAGTCAATATAAATATTTTGTAAAATGTAAAGACTGTAGTTTTAAATTTGCTTTTTAGAGAAGTTGAATTTACCATATGGAAAAATAATTGGATTTCAGAGGCTATGTACTGTAGGTGACATTAGATGCTTGCCATGAACCAGAAATGAATAATGTGTAAAATATGAATGTGCTTTCAGACAAGAGGAGTTAACAGCATTAAGATATTATCATGTGAGTCAAGTGATGTTTTTGTGATTTGAAAGAAAGATTGTAAGATTTTTTTTATTCATACTCTGATGAGGTCCACAACAGGGTGAAAGGGCTAACTGTGATTGTATGTTTTTATTTTTATTCAGTCTGAAGAAGTCTATGTCAAGACTAAAGAGCTAACAATGAAGTCTAAATAAAGTTTGGTTTGAGTTTTTATACCATTATTTTTGACTCTCCTGGTACTTCATTGAGACATTCACTTTTGCTCCTAACTGACTTTATCAGCCTACAATGTATTTGAAGGTAAAGAAGATAGTATCATCAGCATAAGAAAGCATGTTATGACAACAATAAATTTATTCAAAAACACAGAGAAGAGTAATATCCTCACAATACAGCATCTCGTGGATTTGATAAGCTGATATGTAAGGACTGTGAATAAGCAGTTATCATTTCCTGTGTGACCTGTGGGTTATGCAAGCAAAGCCATTAAGATATACTTTGGGAAACACCAAGAATAGAGAAAAACATTGGATGATAGCAGAGTGATGAATCATGTCACGTTTATTAACTGGTTAGTATGTACAAAGCCAGCAACTATCCAGCTGTCAAAACAGGTTCCAAGTCCTTTAACCAGTATATAAAGACTATAGTTGTACAGCAATCAGTTTGTGATTATGTCACTCAAAGCATTCTGTGAGCTCTCAATTAATACATTTTACAAGGTGCTTTTAGGACAAACAAACTAGAAATATGTTTGTTCATTGGTTCTCATAGGGCAATGCTCATGTGTATGACAATGCCTACTGCATATGTTTAGCGTAAACTAAATGATTAGATGCCCAGAGACAAACTAAAAATATAGATGAAGTGGAAGAGTGTTTTCACTGTGGGTTTCTAGAATGTCATTGGCTTCAGACACATATTTACTAAAGCCAGCTTGCCTTTTGTACAAATTAGGTTAATTTGGGAAAATGAAAAAGTGGACATAATGATCAATGAAAAGAGGTGCTGAGATGGGCTAAGGATGGAGAATGAGAATTGTGTATTGCGTACCTCTGTATTAAAAATGTATATGCAGGAAATCCTCATACAAACTTAATTCTGCACTGACCCTTGACCCTCATTAATAGAGAAAGCATGCATATGTCCCAATGTATCCTTGTTTAATCTGTCAATGGGTATAGGATTGTAAGGCTAGGCTTCTTAAGAGACACTAAACTCAATAGCCTAGTAAGTACCTATGAACTTATTGTAATAGTATATAAGGAGTACCTGGTTTCAGTCACACTTTTGACACACTCACTCAGATAACTGGCACATGGCAACGCACAACAATTTAACACTGAGGGCTGTGTGACAAAGAGAGATACTGTCAGCACAGATATCTGAAATTTTAAATAATTATATGTCATTTGTGAATACCAACATGATTTAAATAAGATGCTTGTGTTACAAATGTATTAGAACTGTATGTTGTGTATATCAAACTGCTGGTACTTTACTAGAAAGGCTCACCCAGACTGTGATTTGTTTTATTTACTTTGTGTTGTACTTGTATTCTGCTTTTAACTGCATATTAAAACTTAAAAAGAGACCACAGCTATGTCTCTTGTGAGTCAGGCAGAAATTAGTACAGGTCAATAGAACAGGTCAGTTAAGGTTAATCTTCTGTGACCTGAGGGGGTGGAGCTAGGAACTAAACCTTCTATTTAAGGGGTAATATAAAACATTTCAGAGGTTTACTAGAAAGGCTCACCCAGGCTCTACTACACTTTGCTGTGAGAGAAAGGTTAGTTTGCTTTTTATTTATTGTATTACTTTATTGCCTTTTTCTATTTTGAATACTGTGATTTGTTTTATTTTCCTTGTGCTTTACTTGTATTCTTCTTTTAACTGCATATTAAAAATTGAAAAGAGACCACAGCTCTGTCTCTTGTGAGTCAGGCAGAAATTTTCCCCACCATCCCACCCGATTACTGTAGTGTTCGTAAACATCACTGTCTTTCTAGTTGCCTTCCCCTCGTGTTAATTTGACTGTATATCTCATTTCCTCTCTGTTTTTGCTGGCTTGTGTGAGTAAGCACAAAATTATCATTTTGTGAAATCACTCCCCTTCAACTATTTAAATTGATTAGCCATCCTACTGTATTCCATAGTACCAGAATGCAAAAGTGACCACCCCCTTTCAATCTATCTTGCTGTTTTAAAAATAGTGACTCTCCACTAAAACTTAACTTTTTAGACAGATAAAACTTATGTTACCTACTTTCGCATCTAACTCCTCTAGTGCACATTGCAGTGTTTAGGATAAACCAGTTTGCATCTTAACTTTAAGCATCTCTGTGACTAGCACTTGCTTTAAAACCTGCTGGAAAGCACTAGGAAGTCTTAAATTGATACAAGCACTCAGCTCTCCTTGTTAATAAGGAGAAATTAATCGTAGGCACTAAACAACCTATAATTGCAAAGTACCATCCTAAGGTAAGGGAAAACAGCTCTTGTACTTTACAAGAAAAAAAGCACCAAATCAGGTGTGTCCAAGGGTCAGCTTCCGATGATTTCTTCTGTCCACCTGGTGAATCTGGGCATACTGGGGCAATGCAGCAATTGCCTCATGTACACAGATAACCCTCTCTTCCTACCACCCAACACTACAACCTGCAAGAGATGCACTTACATAGCCAAACTGGAAGCAAAGCTCTCTCCACCCAACATTGTGTTAGGCAGTCAAGAGGAGAAGGTTAACACCTGCACTACACCTCAAGCAACACATAGCCCTTCTAAACCCACACCACCAACACCCACACATAGCAACACTAAACCCACATATGTGGAGGCCCTTAACAGTAACCTGCCCAAGCAACAAGGACCTTCGAAGCTGAAACGCAAACACCAATGACAACCAAAGTGTCACATAGCTCAACACACCAGTGCACCACCCAACAACAGCCCCTAAGGCAAGACAGTGTACCCAACACTTTAGTCATAGGTGACTCTATAGTCAGGCACACTGATGCACACTGATGTCCCACTCACTAGGCTGAACAAGGAGAAAATTCAGTCAACTGCCTGTCGGGTGCCAGATCTGCCACATAACACATACACTCAAGTCACTCCACAACAAGTACAAATATGACTTTGTCATTGTCCATGTTGGAGTGAATGACTTGAGACGTACCTCCTTGGACTACATGAAAAGAGACATGGAAGAGCTCTCAGATCATGTGGCCCAGGCAGGTATGACCCTAGCCCTGAGTAGCATCCTGCCTTCACCCAGAATGATACCACAGTGTAAGGGCAAAATGATTGACTTCAACAATTGGCTAAGCTTCTGGTGTCATTCAGAGGAGATCCTGTATTTGTCTGCCTGGGATGACATGATCGACAGACCACAATACTTTGCCAGAGATGGTCTGCACCTGTCGCCCCTGGGATTCAGGTTACTGGCTAAGGCTCTTGTCACCCCTATAGTGTCTCTTCAGGCAAAGTTCAAATGACAAAATCATCTCCGTAACAGGTACAAGCATGCAAAATCTGAAGGTAATGCTACTCAGTGCTAGAAGTCTAAACCTCAAAATGCACTCTCTCAAGGCACTCTTAAAAATGGAGAACATCAATATCTGTGCAGTAACTGAGACCTGGTTCAAGGGTCCAAGAGCACCCCTGCAATACCAGGCTACAACTCTTACCACACGTTTTGGTCACCAAACCAGGACCGAAACACTAAAGGTGGAGGAGTGCCCATATTCACCAAGGATATTCACAACATCAGGCTAGTTACCCAACACAATGCATCTAAAATTCTCCAGGTGCAACTAACACTAGGTAAGACTGCAATCCAAATTGTAGCTTGCTACAGATCCCCCACCATGCTCCAAGATTCTCACTACACCTTTCTAAACATACTGGAAAATATTAAGATACAGCCAGACACCCTAATACTTGGTGATTTCAACTACCTTGCCATTAACTGGGAAAACTACTCATGTACCAACACCTTTGCCCAACGGTTCTTGGAATTCATAAATTCCAAAGCCCTGGATCAACTAATCCTTAGCCCCACCAGGGGCTCCAATATCCTAGACCTGGTCATCACCAACATGGGAAATTGATGATCCACACCTATGGCCGCCTTCTCTTTGGTCAGGTCTGACCATAAGCTAATCACCCTTGACATCCACATCCTACCCCCACCCCCCAGTAAAGAAACATCCATAAAAAACTTCTCCAAAGCCAACTTCATGCTACTCAAGTCAGAAGTGACAAACTTCATGACACCCATGCAGACAGGAACTGAAAGGTCAACTGCTGAATCCTACACTAAGGCACTATACGATCACATCCACTCGTGCATGAATCATGCCATCCCCAATAGAACCAAGATGCTGTCCTCCAAAACAAGGAAGCCAATCTGGTGGTCCCTTGCCATAAACAAACTTTACAACAAAAAGAAAAAAACTGTTGTAGAAAAGAGGAAAATCCCAGGATGCAAAAAGCTCCCTTACCAGCCTCAATAAGAAGCTGAGATCCGTCATAAAATCCTCCAAAGCTAGTTATGAAAATAAAATTGCCAGATTCCAAAGACATCCACAAGGCATTCTATAGCTATGTCAAGAATCTAAATGGAAATGCTCAGATCTGCTCTGAGCTACAACAGAATGGTATTAAATATACTGACCCAAGGATATTGCCAATATCCTGGCAGATTGATTCAGTACAAACTTCACCCCCCCCTCTCACTCCCTAAAGGGCCCATCTCAATACCAAAAGATTGCCAAATTCTGGTAATAATGGCCACACAGGTAAAAAAATGCACTCTCCAAAGCTAAGCATACAGCTTCCATGGGACCAGATGACATCCCAGGGTGTGTACTTCATGAACTTCAAAATGAACTGGCACCTCACCTAAGTGTCATGTCTAATCATAGCCTCACCTCAGGCTTCATGCCCACTGAGTGACACACAGCTACAGTATTCCCACAACACAAGGGGAGGGATCCACCTTAGATCCCAGGAACTACCGCCCCATCAGTCTGAAGAGCCTGATCTGCAATTCCATGGAACGTATTATCATGAAACTTCTAAACAAAGACAATGGCAACCTTCAAACACTAAACCCCATGCAGTTTGGGTTCGTGAAGAGCCGATCTTATCTCCTGAATCTGATTGACTTCTTCGACTTAGTCTCCAGAGCTGTGGACAAGGGTAAGGTCATCCACACAGCCTATCTGGACCTCACCAAGGCCTTCTACACCATCCCCCACTCTGGAATCATAGATAAGCTTACTAAGCTGGGCATTAATCCCTACGCACTCGATGGGTTGCCAACTGGCTTACTGACAGAACTCACATTGTAAAAGTAGCCGACTCCAAATCCAGCTCCAGACAAGTGACAAGTGGAGTACCTCAGGGTTCAGCCCTGGGACCACTCTTGTTTGGCACCTATTTCTCTGAAGTACAGGCCAACACTAAGGGACTCTGGCTAACAAAGTTCACAGATGACTGCAAACTGGGGGCCATTATTGAATCCCCAAATGATGTGGATATTCTACAAAAGGGCCTTATAGAAACAGATGTTTGGTGCCAGAGCCATGGGCTCAAGCTCAATGCCAAGAAATGCATAGCTATCCCCTTTGGGAAAAAACATGTACCCATGAATTACCACATAGGTGGGAGTACACTAAACATTGAAAGTGTGATAAGAGACTTAGGGACAGAGGTGGACAGTGGTCTCACCTTTGATAATCATATCACCACAACAGACAGGAAATCCTTCTATGTGGCACACCTCATCACTAAGGGCTTTTCATCCAGAAAAAAGGAGGTCATTTCCCCACTGTACTCATCCCTCATTAGACCCATTATAGAATGCAGTGCTCCATTTGGTATGTATCTCTCAAGACATCTGCAACTACTAGAAAGGCCGCAGAAATGCCTCACTAAAAGAATCACAGGCCTAAAGCAGATGCCCTATGCTGACCATCTAAAAAAACTCCATCTATATTCTGTCGCATATCATCTACTCAGAGGTGATCTCTGCTTAACATACAAGGCCATGTCAAACACAGAGCTGTTGGACATGCTGCACTTAAAGAAATCCCAATACCTCAGAGACCCACACTCCAGGGATCTAAACCTTGTCATCACAATGAACAAAACATGCTGAAGGGATAGGTTCCTGACCCAGAAACTCCCCAGACTCTGGAACAGACTGCCCATACATGTCAAGTAGAGTGCCTCTTTGGCCCTCTTCAAAAGAAACCTTAATGATTGGGTGGGAGATAGGAAATTCACTCCGGGGATCATGTCAATCACCCTGCTAGACAGGGGTCCATGGAAGTAAATACTGTGGAAAGAAATAGCCAGGGAATTGTTATGGCTAGGCTTGTATAGGCCCTAGGGCCGATAACCTAGTACCAACCTATGAACCTATGAACCTAAGAAAAGTGTGCATTTTATAAAGTGCTTGTGTTTAAAATTTAACCACAGTGTGCCCTACTGGAAAAGAACAGAAATGTACATGCAGTATTGTAACTGTTAAGTGTATATATTTTAGCAGTGAAAACGGGAACACAGGAGGTTAACCTCAGAAAAACAACTGAAATTAGATTACTTTAAGGCTACGCAATAAAAGATGGTATCTTTCAGTTTTCAATGGGCTAGACACATAGAGTCTGTGCAGAAAAGCTTTCTGTAGTGTCCTTAGGATGAATGTATTTTTACAGGTAGATGCTAAATACTGCTAGCATCTAGCACTGGGAGCTTCACCTGGGATAGTCAGATAACAAGAGATGATCTCATTCTGCAAGGTATCCGAGCAGTAATATTTGAGATATTAATCTGATAACTCTCTTAGAGAGACAGAGCATTCTGTATTCTGTCTTGGACCTGACAAGAACCACTCAACACATCTGGATTGCTCTATAAGTAAGTTTCTATGGTAGAGTAACTCTCTTAGATACAGTCATGAATATAGTAAAGCTTAGTTTAGATAGGTTCTTTATTTATTTGAGACAGCAATGTTGTTTTAAATATTTACTGTGGTTTTGAACTCTGATGTCACTTTGAATACATATTTAATATTGTCTTGTTCTTTTACTAGTTATTATTAAATATATTTAAACCTTTCATTGTTGCTGATCTGTGTAGCGATATTTAAGTTTTGAGAGTACTTGCATATTTATTTTGTGACAGTGTGTGGACCACTCCTAATAGCTTACTCTTGACCAAACTACCATTTGTATTAATATTAATATTAAACAGCAAGATTGGACACACTTTGTTAAGGGCCTTAAAGTAGCTGTTAAGGATTTGACTGGTGACAGTGGTAACTACCTTATAGTCTGTGCAGAAGGGTTATAGCTAGTAAGCCTGTGCCAGCCTCTCCCAGGTGTATGTGTGTGTAAATCAAACCTCAAAGAGTGTGTGTCAGCTACTTGGGAAGGGACACGAAGCACTGGTTGGACAAAGAGGGTACTGGAGGTCTTGACTTGGTCACTTGGCTGAGATCTCAACTCTATAGCTGTGCCATTGGGGAGTCTTATTGGGGATCTGGAAAAAGAGGGAGAAACCAGCCTAAGACTAACTGTGGTCTCTGTGTGCTCTTAAGGGAAATTGCGCTTGATGCAGAGAGCTGCATCTAGAAATAATGTGTGTGTATCTGTTATCCTCCCAGTGAACATCCCCCACTGTTGCCATTGATGAGGATTGAGGCTTCTACATTACTGGTTGATAGTGGTAGTGGTGGATCCTCACTTATTGGCTGACAGTGGTGGGATCACCACATCACATATTGGAATTCAGTGCTGTGGATATTGAACTCCTCTAGCGTGTAAACAGTGGTCACTAAAGAAGGTGTTTGGACAGGTCTGCTTCACGTTGTCGAAGGCTGACAATATCAAAGCTGATATTGTCGGCACCAGATTAGCGAAAGTAAAAAACATAGAACGTTTAAACGGAAATCTCCGTAAGGGGAGATTTCCATTTAGTTCAATGTAGTGCGGTCTTGGAGTTGGTATATTTAAGTAGGGGAGGTGGTGCAGGGGGGCTTGCCCCCCTGCTTGCAAAGGTAAGTTTTTATTTATTTTTGTTTTTAGGCATTTTATTTTTATCTTTCGATGTTTCAGAATTCGATGATATGGTGTCGACCATATCCGATTCGATATTCTGAAACTTCGATAAGATAATATAGACGCGTTTGTATTCTCAAGCACCCACATGGTAGACATTTAGAGTTTCATAACATAATAGTTTAATTTATTTTTTGTTAACTTAGTCAGGGAGAGCAGGCAAGGATGTCAGAAGTGGATAATGGCAAGCTGACAAGGAGCCAGTTAGCTGAGATGTACCAAGCCAAATGACTGGGGCATGCCAACCTGACTAAAGAAGAAATTATTGCATCCTTAACCTCAGCTGAATCACAGAACAGCAACCAGAAGGACAACCAGACTAGCCTTGGGGATGTAGATCTCTCAGAAAATGGACAGTTCAACTTTACCTCAGATGACTTAAAAATCCATCTCGAGTTAAAGGGATTTGAACTGGAAGGCAAAAGTTTGGAAATAAAATCAGCAGAGAGACTGTGGCATCTTGAGGATGAAGAAAATGAGAGACTGAGATGTTTGAAGAATTAAGAAAATGAGAGACAGTGGCAACATGAAAGCAGATGCTGACTCTTCACCAGGGTCATGGAGGCAATGGGGAAGGGAATAACTGAACCCTAGAAGCAATAAAGGTCAGTAAATTTCTTCCACAATTTACAGAGGGGGATAATTTTATCCACATGTTTGAAAGGGAATGTGAACAGTATAATGTTGACCAAGGGCTCAGGGTATGGTTCCTGACCCTCTTACTCCATTCTAAAGCTGTAACTGCTGTTTCTAAATTGTGTGATCCTGATTGCTTAAATTATAATACAATTAAAACTGTTAATTACAGTGTTTGAAGTTAACACTTGAAGCTTATAGAAAAAAGTTTTGTGAGCATAGACGCAAGGCAAAGGAAAGTGAGTTTGAATATATTAAGCACTTATTTTCATAGGTGGTTGAGTGGGTGTCAGGTCACCACCTTTGAAGGGCTGGTAGAACTTTTGTTAGGAAACAAGCCCTTAGCACTTTGCCTGAGGACATGAGAATCTGGTTAGGTGATGAGTTGCAGAAGAAAGGAGACCTATACCTAGCAAGCAGGGCATCACTGCACAGGAAAGAGATACCCTTTACATCACATGAGTCTAAGGGAACCCATGGTGGACAGCCTAAACTATGGCAACAGAGTTTTCCAGTAAAAGGGGAAGGCACTAGTTTAGGTTCAGGGCAAGGATCAAGGGTTAAATGTTTAAATATAACCAGTGGAGTGATGTAGCATATAGCTGCCCACAGCAGCAAGGTAAAGAACAAAGTCTGGGAGTGACAGTAATTGGGAATGCCAGAATGCCAGCAGTAAGTTGTCTGGAGACAACAAGGGTGCCAAACTACCACAAGAGGTTATATCCTGTCTTAGTAGATGGGAAACAGGCCACTGTTAAGAGAGTCACAGCCTTTGACCTAATTGTGAAGCCTGCAATGGTTAAAGAGGAACACTACTTGCTTGGGCTGTCTACTCCAGTCAGAGCTTTAGAAGGGACCCCATTCTAAATACCTTCGGCTAGGGTTTGCCTTGATTGGGAGGGTGGAAAAGGATGCAAACAAGTAGGTATGTGTGAGGATATCCCTGCAGATGACCTGATAGGGAATGATTTTGATAATGCAGTACCATGTGTTCATGCATTTACACACAGTTAGGCTTAGAGACAAGCATGTTGTTCTGGTAGCCTGGGAGACCCAGACAGACTGCAGTCTTGAAGCCATGACTGGTGAGTTGGCTACTTCAGGGAGGGAACTCTCCTGTAGTAGTGAAACTGAAGGTGAGCCACAGCTGCTTGTGGGTACTGATGTTCCCTTGGACAGAGTGACTGCAAGAGCAGAGGTGAGTAGTAGTACCCAGGCTGACAGTGAGGCACCACTGTCAGAAGATGCCAGACTTCCTGTGGAAGGGGAGCTGGGAAGGATTACGAAGAGGGAGTTGAGACAGGCTCAGCTCTCAGATCCTACATTACAAGGCTTGATGGAGGTAGCCGGGGAGGTGCCTGATTCCCCAGGAAAGGGGGAATCTGTATGCTGGGACAAAGGGTTACTCTATAGAGAGTGGACCCCTGAGGGAAGGCTAGAGGGTGAGAAAATACAGCAGTTGGTTGTCCCCAGAGTCTACTGTCTAGCACTTCTAGCCATAGCCCATGACATTCCCTTTGCAGGTCATATAGGCATAATGTGTACAAAGACACGTATTATGCAGAACTTTTATTGGTCTGGGAATTCCAGAGATGTAACAGAGTACTGCAGGACCTGTGAGCAGTGCCAAAAGGTACGCAAGACAGGAGACAAGGTCAAAGCTCCTTTGATACCTTTGCCTGTGACTGAGGAGCCATTTCAGAGGGCCGCTATGGATATTGTGGGACCTCTGAGTATACCAAGTTCCACAGGGAAGATGTATATCCCAGTGGTAGTAGATTATGCTACCAGATCCCCGGAGGCAGTGGCTCTGTCCTCCATTGAGACAGAAAAGGTGGCTAAAGCTTTGTTAGAGATTTTCAGCAGGATAGGTTTCCCAAAAGAAATACTGACTGACAGAGGTGGCAATGTTATGCCTGTCCTGCTGGCTTGTCTGTGGAAGCACTGTGGGTTGAAGCAACTAAAGACTACCCCCTACCATCCCCAGACTAATGGTCTGGTGGAGAAGTTAAACTCTACACTAAAGACCATGCTACAGGCATTTGCAGGCCAGCTTAAGAGGGACAAATATTTGCCCCATCTGTTGTTTGCTTATATAGAAGCACACCAGGAATCCACAGGTTTCTTACCTTTTGAGTTGTTGTATGGGCATTGAGTGAGGGGACCTCCAGATTAGATTCACAATGAGCAGGAGGGTGAGTGTGAATCCCACCAGGAGTCTGTTGTGGCATATATCCTAAATCTCAGGACAAGGCTCAGGGAACTCATGGGCTTGTCCCAGGAGGACCTGGCAGAAGCCCAACAGCAGAAAAAGGTCTGGCATGAGAGGAATGCTCAAGATAGAGTATTCTGAGGGGCAGCAGGTTATGGTTCTCATTCCTGTCAGACACAACAAGCTGCAGTCAGTTTGGGAGGGACCCTACAAGGTGGTAAGGAATGTCAGTGATGTTAACTACATGGCAGAACTGCTAGGCAGGAGGCAGGGGCTCAAACTGTACCATGTTAACGTGATGAGACCTTACCATGATAAGAAGGCCATTGTGCTGAGTATTTACAGTGGATTGTGCTGGAGGAGTCTGAGGGGATCTGGTGACTGATCTCCTCAGTGAGGCCCGGAATGACACCTCAGTGGAAGGCATAGCAATGCCTCAGCAGCTATCCCCTACCCGGGATTGAGTAATCCAAGCAGTGTTACAGGAGTTTGAGGACATGTTCACTGGGAAACTAGGGTTCACCCACCTGGTGCAGCACGATTTGGATATAGGACCACAAAGTCTTATTAAGTAGACCCCTTATAGGATGCATGAGAGAGTCAAATAGTCTCTGAGGAAGTAAATACAGGAAATGCTAGAACTGGAGGTAATTCAGGAGTCCAGCAGTCCCTGGGCCACCCTAGTGGTGTTGGTACCAAAGAAGGATGGCAGCACCAGGTTCTGTGTGGACTACAGGAAATTAAATAGTCACACAGAGTCAGATGCTTACACTATGCCTAGGACAGATGAAGCCCTAGAGCAGCTGGGTGGGGCTAAGTATCTGATCACTAATGATCTTACTAAGGGCTGCTGGCAGGTGACATTGACTTCCAATGCTACAGAAAGGGCAGCCTTTCTGACTCCTTTCAACTTGTATGAGTTCTCAAAGATGCCCTTTGGGATGAAAAATGCCCCAGTGACTTTCCAGAGGCTGGTAGATCATGTCGTAGCAGGAGCAGGAGATTTTACCTTTGCTTACCTGGATGATATTGCCATCTACAGCCATTCCTGGCAAGAGCACCTTCAGCATGTCAGGGAGGTGCTGAGCCTACTACAGAGGGCAGGGTTGATCATTAAGCCCAGTAAGTGCCAAGTGGTTATGGCAGAGGTCTCTTACCCGGGAACCTGGGACATGGAGTGGAGAGTGGTAAGGTCAGCCCAGAATCTGCCAAAGTGGAAGTCTTTCAGGAATGGTCTGCCCTTGTTACCAAACAGTAGGTGAGGGCAATCTTAGGGACAGCAGGATACTACAGAAAGTTTGTCTCTGATTATAGTACCATAACTGCTGCTGCCTCACAAACCTGATAAGTGAAAACAGGCTACATAAGGTAGTGTGGACCCCAGCATGTGAGCAGGCATTCTAGAAGCTTAAAGGAGCTTTGGGAAGACCACCTGTGTAAGCCAGTCCAGATTACAGCAAAGAATTTGTTGTGCAAGTGGATGCTTCAAACCATGGGGTGGGGGCTGTACTCAGGCAGGTTTCCTCAGTGGGAGAAGAGCACCCAGTGGTATATCTCAGTTGTAGGCTCCAACTCAGAGAGGAATGCTAGCAGCTGTAGAAAAGAAATGCCTAGCCATAGTGTGGGCACTGCAGAAACTTCACCCTTATCTGTATGGAAGGAAATTCACTGTAGTTACAGACCACAATCCCTTAACATGGCTACATTGAGCCAGCCAGCAAAATGCTAAGCTACTAAGGTGGAGCCTATGGTTGCAGACATATGATATGACTGTGCAGCACCACAGTGGGGTTAGCAATGCCAACGCAGATGGGCTCTCAAGACAGGGTATGGGGGAAATATATTCCCAGATAGGGTCATCCCTCTCAAGCAACATTTCTCAAGGGTCACTTGAAATACTATCTTGAGTCTTCAAGGGGGGATGAAGTGTAACAAAGAGAGATACTGCCAGTGCAGTTATCTGGGATTTTGTAAATAATTATATATGTCATTTGTGAATATCAACATGATTTATATAAGATACTTGTGTTACAATTGTATTAGAATTATATCTCATATCTATATCAAACTGCTGGTGCAAAAGTGTATGTTAAAAAGGTATTTTTTAAAGTGCTTGTGATTAACATGTAACCACAGTGTTCCCTACTAGAAAAGAACAAAAATGTACATACACTATTGTAACTGTTTAAATGTACATATTTTAATAGTGGAAAAGGGAATACATGAATTCAGAAAAACAACTGAAATTAGATTACTTTATGGATATGCAATAAAAGATGGTATCTTTCAGTTTTCAATGAACTAGAGACACAGAGTCTGTGCTGAAAAGCTTTCTGTATTGTCCTTAGGGTGAAATAATTACTAGTTTTGAAATGTGGATGAATGTAATTGTTTTTTGACTTCCGGCATCTGCCAAAGATCTGAGGTTTATGTATTTTAACAGGTAGATGCTAAATACTGCTAGCTTCTAGCAGTGGGAGCATCACCTGGGACAGAATGAGATGACAAGAAATTATGTCATTCTGCAAGCTATCCCAGTAGCAATATTTGAGATATTAATTTGAGACAGAGCATTTTGTAGTCTTTCTTTGACCTGACAAGAACCACTCAACACATCTGCTCGTTCTATAAGTAAGTTTCTAGGGTATAGTAAGTCTCTTAGATGCAGTCATGAATATCGTAAAGCTTAGTTTAGATATTTTTCTTTATTTATTTGAGTCTGTTCTGCAATGTTGTTTTAAATGTTTCCTGTGGTTTTGAACTCTGATGTCACTGTGAATATATATTTAATATTGTCTTGTTCTTTTATTAGTTATATATATTTAAACATTTCATTGTGGCTGATTTGTGTAGACATCTTTATGTTTTGAGAGTACTTGCATATTTATTTGGTGACACTGTGTGGGACACTTCTAGTAGCCTTGTTCTTGGTATTCATATTAATAGTACACATTAAGTTTGGACACCCTTTGTTAAGGGCCTTAAAGTATCTGATAAGGAGTTGACTGGTGGCAGTGGTAACTACCTTATTGTCTGGGCAGAAGGGGGCATAGCTAGTAAACCTGTTGCAACCTCTCCCAGGTGTGTGTGTGTGTGTGTGTGTGTGTGTGTGTGTGTGTGTGTGTGTGTGTGTGTGTAAATTAAACTTCAAAGACTATATATGTCAGCTAGTTAGCCAGGAACATGAAGCACTGGTTGGACAGAGAGGGTACTGAAGGTATTGGTTGATCACTCGACTGAGACTTCAACTCTATAGCTGTGCCAGTGGGGAGTCTTATTGGGGATCTGGAGAAAGAGGGAGAAACCAGCCCCAGACTGGCTGTGGTCTCTGTGTGTTCTTAAGGGAAATTGCACTTGATGCAGAGAGCTGAATCTTGAAATACTGTGTGTGTGCCTATTATCTTCCCAGTGAACATCCCCCACTGTTGCCAGTGGTGAGGATTGTGGCTCCTTGATTACTGGTTAGAAGTGGTGGGTCATCACAGGCTGTCAGAATGCTGTGATCACATGAAAGCTAACAGAGATGTGATTTTTGTCAAGTTCTAACTAGCTTCAAATGTTACCAATAATATCAAGGAAGATAACATAGCACAAAATTGTTATTATCTGACAAGACAATAGGCACAGTAGCCAAGGCTGGAAAAAAGTGCTGCCGATGCACATAATCTCCCTTTGGCTTAGTTTCTGAGGCCCATTTGCAGTCATCTCTTATACAAGAGGCAAAGTATGCTATGTCAGATCTTCGCCAGTGAATACAAGTGCAGGAAACAGAACACTGTTGGTATATTGCAGACCTGTTTGGTACCTCCATTCCTTGCTGTTCTTACCTTCTCTTTTGATTATTGGCAAACAGAACAGGTCCACTAAGAGGTAGGGCCCTTTTTTACATTAAGAAGATGCTGAGTAGTTTCTATACTAATAATCTACTAATAAGCATGCAGGGATCCAAACATTTCAGTAACATTGAAAATGCAGAATGTTCTCAAATAAGGCTGTTTAGTAAATGAATACTCTTAGAATCTGAGTTTACTGCTGAGCAAAGCTATGTTACAGGTTTAAATTCTGAACTGGTTACTGACAGCTTGCAGAAGGCTACCCTTAAAAAATTGTATCAGAAGTAAAATACTGACCACAGAGGAAACACTATCTGCAGTGGCTTAAGTTAGCAACATATGTTTCATTAAGTAAGCATAAAAGCCTGGAATATTTGGAATGTATTTCATTTCTAAGAAAAAGCCTTAAATAATGTATGAATAACTTCTCCGATAGAATGTTGAAAGCCTTTGGGGAATGAAAACAAAATAATTTCCATCATCTGGACAAAGCTGAAAATCAACAGAGGGCCGCAGTTATTTAAGTAACCATTTTAAGACTTCTAATTTCAGAACACCTTACCCTTTCAAAACTAAGGTTTTCTTATTGCATTTTATTAGCTATTGCTGTGGCTAAGGCTGGCAAAAAAGGGTTACTGAGTCTCTTAACATCACATTGCCCCAGTTTCACCAGCTGTAAAAAATAAGGTAGAAACCAGGCCTCTCTGCAAAATAAGGTTCTGCAATTTTACCAGGTTGGCTAGTACTACAGAAATATATAGTATAATAATAATAATAATAAACAATCATGGAACAAAGCATGCAGAAAAATGTAAGTAACCAGTCCACAAAGTAAAACTGATTATAACACCTGGAGTTTAGTGGTTAATATAACACCTGGAGTTTAGTGGTTAAACATGCACAGTAAGTTTATTATTTGAACAGAATATTCTGTTCTGCTAAAACACAGTAAGGCATCATGTTACTAATATTCGGATGAAATGTGTTCATTTTAGCTGAGCAGCCTTTCACCATTGAATATAGTAGTCTTCAGGGAATTCAGACTCTCGTTACATTGATTTAATTATTTTTTTCAGGAAAAATTAAATCAGACAATTCGGTTGTCCCCAAGGAAGCCATTTCACTTATGAAATACTCTTGCCAGAAAGATGGGACCACTCATTCTCTAATTAATGCTGACTTCTGAATACCTGAAATTGTGAGTGCAACACAGCTCAGCAAGTACAGAACCCAAAAATGAACCCAAGGACCTTAGGTTCATGTTCCACAAACGTCCCTAAATGCATGTGACATGACTCTGAGCAAATAATATTGACTCTATATACCTCAAAATCATAAACAAAATTTGGTTTGAAATATGACCCTCAGTGGAATGCATAATCCACTTTCAGAAGATTATAAACTGTGAACATACAACAGTAAAGATGCTTAGTAAAATGTGTAACCGTTCCTATGTACACATTCAAGAGATGTAAAATATACACTGTGTTTTATGGCACACTTCCAAATTCATGCACATGCTATATATAATACAAACTTCTCATAAAATGATTGTACTGTACTCCTGGCAATTTATTTGAAATAAGATGCAAAAAGGTAATTTAGTTTGCTTCCAGATATGATTTGTTCTTAAATAATTCTTTATGTTTTAAACCATAATTTAATATTATTCTTAAAGCTCCTTTTTTTCTGGGTATTGGCAGCCTGGTTGAAAATGGTCATCATATTATCTAGGATAATCTGTTGGGTAAAATGCATACAAAGAAACACAATCTTAGTGTCGAAGTAGCTTTCTTACACAGACACTGATTAAAAATGTCAGTTTTAATTTGGTTGCTAGAGCAGAAATACTGACGTACCCTGGCAAACTACATATTGTAAAAATATCTGACCAAAGATACATCTGTTACTTTCTTTTATTTCACCCAAGTTAATCATGAAAAACTTAGGACATTTGGGGTATACTAGCTTCCTTATCATAAGCATGTATGTATGCTTTTTCACAGGTACATGTCTTTGAAAATGCATGTCTGGGACATAGTGTTAAACAAATCAGCAAACTCTAAGAACTGCTGGTGTTAACTTTACCGATTCTGTGTAGATGTGTGTTCAAGTAGGTATATGGACATGCAGGTGTGTGTGTGTGTGTGTGTGTGTGTGTGTGTGTGTGTGTGTGTGTGTGTGTGTGTGTGTGTGTGTGTGTGTTTTATTACTAAGACAAATAGTAGTCATTCAGGACGTTCCCTTTTCCATAACCATTACGCAAGTGATCTAGAAAATAAAAGCATATTTGAAAGTATTGTGCAGTAGCATTAATTCGTAAAATACTACAGTGTCATCAAGAGCCTTTAATTTGCAGAGACCAGTACTGATATTACCTACTACATGCTTGTGTGCAGTCACTCTCCTTCAGTATGTGTAATTATTGAATTTATGTTCTGCATGCAGTTCTGTCTGTGCACACTCGTCACATTAAAAACATCCTTAAATGCTAGGCTGCAATCAACAGTAACACAATATTCTTCAGCTAGATAATGTTTCTATGAACACTCATGTGTTAATATTGTTTGCCACAAAGCAGAGATCAGCAGATATGATGTATGGATTTAAATCTTTTTTTTAATTCTGTCTCTTATTCTACCACTGCATTTGGTTCTATTTGCTGAGTGGTTGTTACTGGGGACCAAAGGTCAGCATGCTGCTGTCTGTGCAGCTAAGCAATCTTTTACTCCTCATAACAGTAGCGATAGATATTAAATCACACTTGACATACCTGAAGCCTGGCAACTTCATCCATATTTTATCTGCTCTAAATTTAATAGCACAGCACTTTTTAGGATGATATATTTATTAACTGGCTGGGGATGAGCAGTACAGAAATTCAGTTTGTTCAGGAAAATAAAATGAAGATAGTCTGACAAGTTTATGAAGTAAGCACTACAGCTATTTATTACTTTTTAAACACACAGCACACCTAAGTGTCTTCTACTGTATAAACACTCAAGAAACGCACGAAAGTTAAAAAAGAGACCATCATTGCTCCTTATTTTCTTTCTTTGAATTTTAATAAAAACTGCTCGACCAAAGATCATTTTTCTTCTAGGTAAAATGTGCTCACATTGTATAAATAAGAATTATACATATTTTGAAAGAGGTAGTCAGCTTGATTATAACTAAACTGTCAAATCATTGCTGGGTTGGCTGTCTTTGCTCATCTTTTAATCTTTGAATATCTCTAGTCCTATCCTGCAGTAATGCTTTTCAACCCCTTTAAAACAACAAAGAAACTTATGAATGGTTGCACACAGATATATAAATGGTACTGCAGCCACCAACAGATATGTAGATATGTACCAATTAGCTAAAATAATTTAGCTTTACATTTTTGGAATGTATAACAGTAGGATAGCTGTTAACCACTTAATTAGAATAATTGGCAACATTACATGTCACATTTTTCTTGTTTTTCCCTTACAGTGATAAATTAAAGTTCTTGTACATGAGGTTTACTATGGGTGACTCTAACAAAACTTGAACCAAAATCAGAAGAAATCTTAAAAGAACAAAGTATGAGGGATTATTTAATATGTTTTATTAAATAAGTCTGTTGCCCCTGAAATATGAATTATTTAAGGAACAAAGATTCCCAAATGAAAATAATCTTCGCTGTCTCCCAATGAAGCCATGATAAGTGAAAGGGAATATACAGTGAGATGTATTGTGATAAACTGCCCAGAGTCTTGGGCCCTTTCTAAAAATTACTAAACAGGTTCAAGTTCCATCCAAAAGCATAGTATTATAGTACATTACAGCCTGTGAAATGTTACAATGTTATAAAATGCAAATTGATTAAAAACTGGGAACCAGACTCCTTTTATTTAATTTTTTCTGTAACCAGATATTTGTCTTTCATATTTCTAGTAGGTAGCAATTATAGTTGTGGTTGTTTGTATTTTTATGCATCTATTGTATGAAATTACAGATTGCTGTATGTTAACACTATTGCTTTAAAGCAGATCTTCAGATACCCATGCACCCACTCCAATCCCTTCTACAGTCAAAACATTTCTCAGAATATAATAGACACTGTCTCCGTTTCTGGCTGAATTTGAAATGTCACGTTGGATTTTATACACCCCGTAGTGAACTAGCACTCCTTGAATGTTGTTAACCGTCAGTTAACCAACCCAGAGCATGGCCAGCAAACACCAAATGATATCATGGGGTTGTTGATCAGATGTTGGAGAAAATCCATTTGACATGATACAGGCAGCTGCACATGATTGGGGGCACATGTCAGAGGCTAACTGGAGGTGACCAGTAACATCGCTGAGTACTCATGTGCTTTAAGATGAGTAGAGGGAAATGAGGCCATGGAGCCAAGAGCTATGCAAGTGTCATTGCAGAATGGTAATGCAGTGTGAGTCTGTGCACCAAGTACCTTTATGGAAATAATGATATCACAGCAGAAATGGAAACAATGGCTACAAAACAGTGGGTTTTACTTCAAAATTGGATTAAAACCACAGTATAGGAAGATGAAGAGGTGCATGATAGGAAGAAGAGGCAGATCGAATTTTGGCCTTTAAACCTATTGATGAGGCCAAACATCCCTGGAGGTAAACTACAGAATTCAGACCACCAGATATAGGAATGTTTGATAATAATAATAATAATAATAATAATAATAATAATAATAATAATAATAATAATAATAATATAACAAGTATAATTAAAAACTTTGTAAAGAATACACTAACATTAGTAATTAGGGGGTTGCTGCCTTCCAGTAGTTAGTTATGAAGTTTTGTTTTATTTTTTTAACTTAAAGAAGTTAATGAAGATGATAGAAGGTCAGGTGTAAGCCAGAATCAATGAAAAAGCAAGGATCTTGACAAGAAAAAGGTAATATATTTGTCACAGTGTTTGTCTATGTAGACAGGAGTAGAGGAATAGTTGTATGTAATAGGGATCATATTAAGGCACAAATCATAGCCAATAGGCAGATATGTGAAGAATAAATACAGAAAATGTATGGAACTACTGCTAATTGTAATTAAAACATGATCTAATGAATATATATATATATGTGTGTGTGTGTGTGTGTGTGTGTGTGTGTGTGTGTGTGTGTGTGTGTGTGTGTGTGTGTGTGTGTGTGTATCCACAGATGTAAATTGTACCACTGGGGGGCTGTGGAGATGCATCAAGGAAGAAATGAGCTGCAGGATGCATGTATATGTAGGGAGGAGTATTAATGTATAAATATGGCTAAAAATGGGGAATAGGCTATAAAAGAAGGGAAATGCTTGACCAAGAGTTTTGTAGTAAAGAGGTTAAAACTATATGCAATCCAGCCAGAAAACATTAGCTAAGACCATGTGTTAGCTCTAAGGAGATCAAATGATGGGGTAAGAAATTCATAGATGTGTTTGATAGGAGAGAGATGGATGAGGGGGCAGAGACAGAGTTTGACAGATTCACAAATACATTTGGAGAAAGAAGCAAAAGTATTGTAGCAAAAGCTGACCGGTTATTTGGTTGCTTAAAAATTCCAGGAAAAAACATGAAAAAGCAACAGCCCAAGCAAATAGCTTAAAACATTCTTCATATACTGCACAGAGAGCAATAAAAGAGCTGAGTACTTTCATGGCAAGGGAAGATGGACGATTTAAAGTCTGCCTGACAGGGAAGTATAAAAATGGTGGAAATAGAGACAGGGACTGTATTTGTGTGACTGAAGGAATTGCTTAAGTAATGGATGGCCTGTTGGAAAAATTTGAGTCTGAAAATCAGTCAGATAATTACAGACTTTTTGTTATGTCTTTCGGCTTTTCCCAGTTAGGGGTCGCCACAGTGGAACTCCGGTCCGCTAATGATTTGCAATAGATTTTTACATGCCGAGTTGCCGGTCCTGACGCACAACCTTCAATGAAGGTACGCCCATTCATGCATGTCTCCACACAGAAGACGCTTTAGCTGAGAATCGAACAGGACAACATCTTACTGTGAGGTGACAACGCTACCGCAGCACCACCACCAAGCAAAACTCCACCTAAATAAAGTGTGCACAGAGAGAGAGACAGAGAGAGAGAGAGAGAGAGAGATCTGGTGTAGACATTAGAGTCTGTAAATATAAATGGTCTATCACATGGGAAAACATATTGTGTTATAATTCAAATGTCATGGCAGTCAGCCTTATACAATTGCCAAATTCAGATTGGTAACATAGTTATTACAGTATATCAGGGCATTAACAAGCATTTTTATATTGTCTTATAAAAGACTGGTAAGAAAAGTTGTGCTATTTTGATGAGAGTCAAAACAATGTGATGAAACAACAAGCAGCTAGAAAGTGTAGTAAACTCAGATACACATAAAAAAATGAATTTTCTATCTGATCTCACACTCTCAGTCCAATTTTTCTTTTTTCAGTAATCCTATATCCTGCAGGCAACTGCTCAGTCTTGAATTTGTCCATACAAGTTCTAAAAATGACTTCCAACCACCATAATTTGAAAATAGTATCACAACAGTAACCAGTTTTAAAAGCCTATCATAAACCATAGATTATTTGAACCACATATCTACTTGTTTTTGAGACAAAGGGATCAGGATAAAAACTTGACACCAACAAAGTCATATGAAGTAATGTTGATGAGACAAGAACAAGAAACTTGAGCTAGTGATGCACATGCGCACACACACACACACACACACACACACACACACACACACACACACACACACACACACACACACAGAATGCTGCCAACAGTCAACTTAAGATGAATTTCTTACAAACTGTAGACAATGTGAAGGTTAATTTGACAAAAGTAGTAGCAACAGCAAAGTACTGAATATGCAGAGTTATGGTTGAAGGCACTATGGCAGCAGGATGGAAACTTTGGAGTTATACTTTTTCCAAAAGATATCAGCATAGCAAATTACCGTAATTCACATTTGTTTGCTGTAACCATCAGTTCTAACTCTGAGTAAAATACTGTTCAATTACAGTATTCATGGGAAAGACATTTTATAGTCAGGGGAGATGCAGGCATAAGAGACAGTCTAGCATTCAATCCAAGAGTAGCTTTGAGTTTGTGCTGATTAAATACCAGGATAGGCCTTTTGTGATCTGGAATTGGAAAAAGCAAGATCCTAGCAAAATACTTCTGCCCAGATGTAGTATAAAATCACAAATGAGAAGGAAAATGTAACCTTGAGTCTGACAGATCATTCAAATATGATTAGCTGAAACTTTCTCTTTGATGTAGTCTGGTTTGCATGTTGAAATATTATATAATCTTGTGTCATCTGTTAGAAGATTAGCTCCACATCTGACTGCTTTTTTTCCAACATACATACCAGAATTTTGCCATGTGATAGACTTTTCATAAAGTGTTCTTTATTTATTGTATATAAAGTTTCTCAAAATATAAAGGGTGAATCACAAGAACAAGCAGTGAATGGTTCTCGTGTGATGAACAATTCTCAATAATGTTGCAATATGCCAGCATTTCACTTGTTTTAGCAAGGCTCCATGACTCCTTTTCATATTTTACATTATTTGCACTAAAATATATACATTGACATAAAAATTAAACTATGTGTACCACTGTACATGCTTAATTGATATTGTGTGTGTGTGTGTGTGTGTGTGTGTGTGTGTGTCTGTGTGTGTGTAGGTGTGTGTGTGTGTGTGTGTGTGTGTGTGTGTGTGTGTGTGTGTGTGTGTGTGTGTGTGTGTGTGTGTGTGTGTGTATGTGTGTGTGTGTGTGTGTGTGTGTGTGTGTGTGTGTGTGTGTGTGTGTGTGTGTGTGTGTGTGTGTGTGTGTGTGTGTAGGTGTGTGTGTGTCTCTGCATTATGAGGTGGCTCTACCATGTAGCTGCCCATACAGGGTTCTAAACTAAAGCAAACTGCAAGTACTGGGACCAAGTAACAGGGTACTGGTGTGACACAAACGCATTTAGAAAGACAATTTGGAGTTAAGACATTAAAGCAAAGAAAATGGGTCTGACACCTTTAAGCCAGCTTGCCTGAATTCCAGGTGAGAATGCAAGACAGAGTAAACCAGCTCCTATTTATGGAGTAGACAGGTTCAACATGGTAGAAGTCATGAAAATCCAGAGTATGTCTGTGGAAGTGTTTGAAGCAGAGAAGACCAAACAAAGACAGGATAGTTAGTTCAGAGACTTCTATCCTTGTGAGCATTCACATTTTACCAGAGTTGGCTCTAGTATGATGGAGTTTGGTAACATGTTGTTTTATCACCTTCAACAGGATAAAAGACTCTGTATGATGCAAACAGGATTCTTGTGTGTTTGAGTTAATAAACCAATTATGCAATTAAATGGTTTAGAACACAAAGGGTTTTAGTCCTATCATTCCTGAGAGAAGTTGGCTATTATAAATGGGAATGGTTTCCTGAAACAACAGTTCTGGTGGAATGCTATAGTAAGAAAGAATGACCACTGACTATTGTGAAAAGATCTGCACATTTTTTAAAGGAATCTAGAGGGGGAAGAAAGGACCGGATATCATTTCTTTGTTGTGGACTTTAATTCCCACTTTTTGCCAGTGCAGAAAGAAATTATTGGATTGTTTTTGAATTACTGTTGCCCTGTTATACATTTTGGTGCACTTGGTTGTATGAGAGTCAGTCACACCACATTTTGTTTTATACATAGGCAGAAAGTATATATTTTTGATGATCTTTGGTCTTTTATTGCATTAAAATATGAATGTAAACACAAGAACACACACACAGAAATATGTGTGTGTGTGTGTGTGTGTGTGTGTGTGTGTGTGTGTGTGTGTGTGTGTGTGTGTGTGTGTGTGTGTGTATATATATATATATATATATATATATATATATATATATATAAAATGTTCAAAAAATATATCGCTGATTATCTTCCTCTATTTAACAAGCTATGTCTGTACCAATTTTTGTAAATAAAAACTTTGGCAATTTCATTTCTTTGACTTGTTTTCTCTGTTTTTTATGTTTCCCTTATTATTACATGCTCCAATTGTTTTTTTTTTCCTGTATTTATTTCATTTAATTTTATTTTTGAATTTTCGGGCAACTTGCTAACCAGTTTCTTTCTGCATTGAAATTATTTTTCCAATTCTATGTTCTATGTTTCTTCATTTTTTTTCATTATTTCTCTATGCTCTTCTTCAGAACTGTCCATTCCATACTCACTCTCAATTATGTTTCTCATTCCTCTATTGTTTTCTTTCACTTCATGTTTCTGACATTTAAATTTGTCTATAATCATATTCATTTTAACTTCTCTTCTTTCTTCACTTTATATTACTTAATTTCAAATTTTCATTTTCTGCTGCTTTCACTTCTTCTTATATTCTGCCTTATTCATATTTTCCATATTCTATTAATTTATAATTATTAAAACAATTCCTGTTCACTATTTCTCAAAGTATTAACAACTGAACAGATAGTCATTCATTTTCTATTGATTGACCATTGTTTCTTTTGGCATTTCCATTTCTTCTATCAAATAATCCTGTTTTCTTTTTGATAGATGTTGTTTCATCTTCTTCATTTTCACCACAGTCACTAGATTGTAAGGTTTCCTTTTAGAATCTATTATGAAACTTAAAATCCTAATCCAAAATATTATTCCATTCTTGATTCCTTTCTGTGTCATACTCTACCTCTAATCTTTTTAATGAGTCTCTCAATTTCCTTGTGTCAGCTCTCCCTGTTTTACCTTAACTCTTACACAACCAAATATATAATTATTTCTTTTAGTTTATTTCATGTTTAGTGTTCTTTTTTCTTATACTTTCCATATTACTTAGTTGATTTTTATTGTTCTGCCTATTTTTATTTTCCTTCTGCATAACTTTCCACAGACTCTTTCTCTATTACTCTGCCATCTTTACTAGTCTCTTTAATATTACGTTTTATTTCTTAAATTTTTCTTGATCTGAATTTCTGTCCATCTTTTTAGTGAACTGCCTTCCTCTTTAATTTTTCTTCTCTGACTCATTATATCTTACTTTTTTAATTCTTTCTTATCACACACTGGGATGTAAACTACCACCCTGGAATGGATAAAAAAAGAGAACAAATAAATTCAATCATCTGTTATTGTATGCTCTGTCTAACCAATATCTTATTTGCTCATATCGGCATTTATACACATCTGCCACCATTCATACGCACTCAACCCCCACAAAAAATTCTATTGATTTATCCTTAAATAAAATAGGAAATAATTAATTTGCTGTCATTAATCTCTGTGACCTCCTTACCTTTAACCAGCTATTTTGATTTTTTTTTTACTTTTGTTGTCTTTATTCTTTTAATTTACTTCATTAAAAATGCCTTTGTTCTCAGCAAAATAATTCCCAGTTCTGAATAAAAGAGAAGAACAGTACATAATAAACACAAACAATTATATACTGAAATGGATATGTGGAGGGATGCTTTGTGTGAAGCATGAAATCTATTATACTATACGATTATGGAACTCAGTCTATGAATTCTGTCTTCAGTAATCAAATTTCACCAAATCTGTTGTACAACATGCTTCATGTATATCCCAAGGCTTACTTACACCCATATATATATATAACATTGTATAACTACATCACTCACACACTGTGGCAAATTGTTTAAGCCTCAAATGGTTTTCAGTGAACATGAGACAATTGTTACATTGTCTCAGGATGTCCATTTCAACCAAGCTGGCTACAAAGGCAATTGGAAATTACAGCTCCGTGATTCCAGTTGCCTACTACTGTGGACTGGAGGAAGACTAGTGAGTAAGAGATTAGGAGTTGCTTAATTGGAGTGGAATCCCCCTAAGACAAAAAAATACACATCTACACATGAAGAGGAATGAGACACTTCATCCAGCTACTGTACACTCAGAATTTCTGGATTAGGTTTTATAGAGAGCAAGGTATGGTTCTAAGAGCTTGCATCTATTAAGTATATGGTTACATCAGCTAGGTGATGAACAATGCCATGCCATTGAGAAAGCAGAAAAATACAAAATATTTAAATGAGCTCACTGCCCAATAGCAAAACAGCACAATTCAAGGTTTTACAAGAAATTAGTATTATAAATGGCTTTGTTCTTCCTCTACTTTCACCAGAATTTAAACCAAAAGAGTTCTGACTCATATTACAATTCTTTTTTCTTCTAGGGCCAATTTAGAGTGTCCAATCCACCTACTGCTTGTCTTTGGTATGTGGGAGGAAACCGGAGCAAACCCACACGACTACAGGGAGGACATGCAGACTCCACACAGAAGGCACCCCAGACGAGAATCGAACCGAAGAACCTCTTGTTGTGAGGTGGCAACGCTAACCGCTGCACCGCCGTGGCTGCCCTCCTGACTCATATTACAATAAATGCCAAAAATAAATGCAGAACTATTTTAGTAATTCAGTATGAAATAGAAAAGTACTTGTTGTTTATCTAATTGTTTATAGGCTGGTAGTTCGTCAAATCTAGTATAAAACAATCATAGTAGAGTGGTTGCTAAGCTTGAACAGCTTTGAGTAAATGAGCACAAGGCTGCACAAATACAGGCAAGTAATTATATATACCTGATCTGCCACTGTAGCCTACCGCCTTTTATACAGAACTAGTAGCTACTCATTTTAGCTGACATAGCCTATTACCTAATTGATGGTTGTAATGTGTAAAGACACAGGAAACATTTAAAGGCATGTTCTACATTTTTCACATATAAGATGTCACAATTATGCCATCCCAGTACAAAACCATCATTTGTGACTCATACAGATGGGTTGCAAAACCTAAACAATCCTACATCTATATTCCTCTTGGCCAGTCCAGGTCTACAGTGTAGTGGATATTGCTCAGCAGCAGCATAACAATAGCAATAAACTAAAATTTGACATTCACATATCCATGACCATAAAAAAAGTCCACAAAAAACTAGGAGCATTATACAGAAATAAACAATTTCTCACCAAAGCAGCAAAGATTTCAATAGCAAATTCCCACCTTATCTCCACCCTACTTTATGCCTCTCCAGTATATACCAACCTAAGGCAATGTGATCTAAACAAGCTAGAGACCTGCTACAACAAAATCACCAAATTCGCCACAGGGGCATCCTACCATAGTCACCACTGTCTCTCACTTGCTGAACTGGGCTGGCTTGAACTCCCTCACCTCCTTCAGTGGTATCAAGTCTCACTCGCCCACAAACTAGTAAACCATCCACTAAATGTCCCATCCCTCCAGAATCTACTCCAATCCTATCGCACCACCAGACCACTAAGATCCAGCAACAAAAATCACTTGCAGATCACTAAAGCCAATAACTCTGCTGGTGAAGCACTATTCTCTTGCGCCATAGCCAAATTATGGAACTCACTCCCACCCACAATTACCTCCATACCATCATGCACCAACTTCAAAACTTTATTAAAAGTGCACCTAAAACATGCTGGCTATGCCCTTGCAACTCCCACTCTAATATCATCCACCCCATCCAACTACTACCTTTCTTTCCACTCCACTAACTACCTTGATGATAGCAAGCTCAGATGCTCACAAGCCTAGTACTTATTATACAGCAGGAACTTCTCATTATTACATTTGTTAATGCCTGTTATGTACTTCACAGATAAAGATTCTAGTTGTCTACTGATGTACTATGTTCTTCATCTGTAAATATGTTGTAAGTAATTTCTATGTTAAATTGTTAATCACTATGTAATTCAATGTAACTACTGTCTATTTATTTTAACTGTGGAGCTTTTCTCCCCGGGCCTCCACTGAAAATGGACCCACGTCCAGTCAGACATTCCCGGTCAACAAATTTAAATAAATAAATAAATAAATAAATAAATAACATTGTACTACCATCCTGATGTTTACATTTGACATGGCACAAGGTTAAAGTGTTTGCCTAATAGGTAGTACTCAATTAAATAGAGAGTCTATGTCATTCTGTTTGGAAAGATAGCTGTTTAGGCTTGTAAGTATTACTTTATTTTTGACCAGGTGGACTTCACAATCAATATCCTGGGATAATGCAGTTTCCAAACCTTCAGATCTTCTTCATCCAAATGCAAAGTAAATTCTCGGTTGAAATAATGAATCCCTAACACTGGTTTAAACATATTATTTTCAGTTCATTAAATGTTCTATCTACGTCAAGGACTTTGATGAGAGCTATACATTTTATGAGATATGACAAAGGGCAAGCAATAGTCACAAAATTAAGTAGACATTTTTGTACTACCCAGCTTGTCCAAGGAATGTCTTTAACTGTATTTTAGTGGGGCATAGGTGAGTTTTTATCACTTCTATTTTTTTCTAGTTATTGTTTTAACCACCCCTCTGCTTATGAGGGACTTCAAATATCTGGCTTCCACCATGCCCAATTTATGCTTCTCAGTATTCATCTGTTTTATAGATTCTAACACAGTCTGCTCTTCTGGAAAACAAGATTTCCTAGTGTCTGCATGGAAAACCATGTCATCTAAAGATGCTGCAGCATATCATGAATCGAGATGAAATATTTTATCCTTCATTTTCGAAAGATGGCTGTGGCACTGTGCAGAACACATGGGTAGCACTTTCAAATGAAATAAACCATCAGGAGTTACAATAGCTATTCTTTCTTTAGCAGTGCAATAGTCAGCGCCTGTCAGTACCTTTTTGTCAAGTGTATTGTTATTAAGTATCTTACTTTTCTTAGGTTGTCTATCAGATCATCAACTGTGGGAGTAGGATAGCTATCAAACTTTAAAATGTTATTGCGTTTTAAAAGGTTTAGGAACTAACTTCTATATTTACTCATTGAGTCCTCTATTATTCCTTATCTGAACATCTTTTGAACTTCTTTCTTTATTAATTATTTCCGTGATTGCTGTTATCTGTAAGATTTTAGACTAACCTTCATTCCAAGTGTTTTCTCCATGTTATGGACTATTTGTTTAGTTTGACCAAGCATTTCTGGGAACATTCCTTTGTTTCTTATTAGAAATGTTCTTATTTCCTTCTTTTTTATTTCTGGTGAGAATTCCCCTACCGTTATGTCAGGCTGAAATTCCCTAGTATCTTTTGTATGAATTTTGGAATGTCAGTTAATTACAGAACCTTCCACTTCTTATCATGGATTCAGCACAGTAATGTGATAGATTTGCTTTTTTCATAGCTATCCAAATTTGTAATTCACTGCATTTAGGCATTCAATTACCTCAAAGGAGCCTTAGCATTTAACCAATTTTTTAGCACAATGGAATGCATCACTACTAATATTTGATCACCCAGGCTTAGTTCTGTAAAGTCAGTCATTCTTATTGTAAACCATTGCTGCATCTTTTGGGATTTCTGCATATGCTCCTTAACTGTGAGCATAATCAGATTTAGCCTATCCTGTACTCTAATGTTCTATCACAATTTAATTGGTGTCTTTTCTTCTTCCTATAATTCTTTTAGCAGTATCCAGCAGACATCTAGAATGCCTTCGGTATAAGAGTTCAGATGGAGTAAACCACATTGAAATTTGTGATAATTCTCTTATAGTGATCATAAGTATGAAAACAGCCAGACAGTTATTACCATCTGCATGAACAACTTTTACTGATTTTTTCTATGAAACTATCAGTCTCTGGAAGACACACTAATATTGATGCTTTAACTACTTAACAATAAAGTACTGGCATGATGTGTTGCAATAAACTTGACATAAGATGCATGCCTACCTTAATAAGTATCTCTTTATGGATAACTACTCTTGAAAATAATAGTACCAGTTCTCTAGCAATAGCCTTTGCATTGAATTTGGAAAATGGTACAGCTTCTGGATATTTTATAGCATAGTCCATTATTAGCATGTATTGATACCCATTGGTCAGTTTTATTAGCGGCCTACAATGTCCATAGCAATGCATTTAGGTTCATAGGTTCATAAGTGTGTACTAGGCTAATGGCCCTGGAGCCTTTACAAACCTAGCCCATAGGATTACCCTGGCATCGTGCCACCCAACATTAGTTCCCAGTACATCTGTCAAGTAGAGCTACTGGAGTGATCCCCGGGGTGAATTTTCTATTTCCCATCCACTGATCAAGATTTCTCTTGAAGATGCCTAGTGAGGTGTTCTGTTTGACAGGTATGGGAAGTCTATTCCATAGCATGGGCAGTCTCTGGATAATGAACCTGTCCCTCCAGCGTGTTCTGTTGATTGTGGTAATGAGGTTGAGGTCTCCGGAGTGTGTGGTGTGGAGGGATTGGGATTTCTATAGATGTAGCTTTTCTAACAGTGCTGGGTCAGACATGGCTTTGTAAGTCAAGCAGAGATCACCTCTAAGTAGGCGATATGAGAGAATAGTTGGAGTTTTTTGAGTGTGTCCATATATATGTTTAAGGCCTAGGATCATCTTTGTGAGGTACTTTTGCAGCCTCTCCAGTTGTTGCAGGTGTCTAGTGAGGTACATGCCAAATGAGGCATTGTACTCGATGATTGGCCAAATGAGGGAAGAGTAGAGGGAGACAATGACCTCTTTCTTCCTGGATGCAAAACCCTTAGTAATGAGATGGGCCAATGATGAGTGCAATGTGGTGGTCAAAAGCGAGGTTGCTTTCAACCTGTGTTCCCAGATCTCTTATAACATCTTCTGTGTTCAGTGGACTACCATCGATGTGGTACTTCATGGGAACCAAGTTTTTCTCAGAGGGGATGACAACACATTTTTTGGCACTGAGCTTAAGGCCATGGTTCTGACACCAGTCATTGGTCTCAAGTGAGGCCTTTCTGCAGGATGTCAACATCACTTGGGGAGTTAATAATAGCTCCCGACTTGCAATTGTCTGCAAACTTTGTCAGCCAGAGACCCTTTTTGTTGGCCTGGACTTCAGAGAAGTAGATACCAAACAGGAGAGGACCCAGGACCAAACCCTGTGGGACTCTACTCGTGACTGGTCTGCAGTCTGACTATTTAATGTCTGACCATTTAATGGCATTTTATAATAAGCAATGTAATCAATGGACTCTATGGACTCGAATTCAGGATAATTACATTGCACTGATTGTTGTCACTTCAGTACCATTTTATCTGCTTCTGTCCTATCTGCTCCTGAGCAAACACTTTTTGTGGGCATCTGTTCTGTACTATTGTTTACTCCAGAGTCTTCCAATGGTTCACCTTCACTTTCTATGCTGATTTTTCTTCCATTATCTGACTTATTTTGATTCATCACTGGCAAGTTTCTGGAAACACACAGAATCATTGTATTGTCTAATCATAACCAAATTCTAGTCCCTTTCATAGTGTCTATACGCATTTACCTCTGCTGGCTTTGATTCTGGATTTCTGTAACTGTTTCTCTGTCTGGCTTTACTTCTCATTCTTACACTGGAAGTGTACAAAGAGACTGCTGTTTTATCTCCTTCTTATTGGCCTGCTATACAATGTGGAAAGGTGGTCTTTCTTCTCACATCTTCTGTAGTGCTTCATATTGGGAAATACAATTTCTAATATAACATCATCAGTCAAATTAGAAACCACTGCTACAGGATCCAAAAGATTTGCAAGAAAGTTAAAATTTCTACATGGGTGACTGGATATTCCATTTTATCACCATGAATATGTATCACATCCAGTTTATGTTTGTTGCTAATCATATAATACATACATAGGAGTAATCATGCTAACAGAGTCTAGAAGAGCCTAAACTTCCACTTATATCTATTACTAACCTGACTGTAATACAATGATAGCATTCTAATTCAATAACTTTAGGGTCAATTTTATCATATCTATAGGAGCAATATCATTTCAGCATACACATCAGTTTTATATTGCCAGCATGCTTATTCTTCGAAATATTAGTTGACCTCTCCTTCCACATTTGAAACAAGTAAGCTTATTCCTTGATACATTTTGATTCATAGAAGATTGCATATTTCACACTAAAGCTGTAGATTTACAAGAAAATTATACATTTTTAAACAATGCACCCCTGACTAATAGGGTCTATATCATATGATCAACATTTGAAAATGCTGAAGTACCTTTATACGAAATGAAAATGTCAAATGCTAAGTTTGACGAATGGCCAGATGTTGGCCGTTCTGTCACACCTGCCCTTTCCCCAACTATAGTGTGGTCTCGGAGTTAGAATATTTAGTTAAGGGGGTGTGGGGGGCAAAGCCCCCCAGTTAAATATGTTTATTTTTATTTGGTGTTGTTTGTTGGCCTTCCAATTTCTTTCATTGGAAAGAAATCGGTGATTTGGCCGTTCGACAAACTTAGCATTTGACATTTTCACAGTAAAGGTGCTGCAACATTTTCATATGATATAGACCTGACTAATAAGCTTTGTAATAAAGATGTTAACTTCATAGGTTCTTGGGATCATTTTACTACACCTACTTTTCACTGCTCTTTTAAATCTGCACAATGATAAAAATTCAACATTATAATTTGTTGTTATCAAGATGTAATCACATATTTATTTTACATTTTAATGCATGCATTTAAGTCCTTACTCATTGGTCAGCATTAAAACTTCATTTTCCAAACTTTACAGCTTGTGCTTCAGACGTTATTCTACCCTTAGCTAAGAATTCCTGCTTAAGCTGTTCATTGTCAGTGCAGTCACTCCAATCTATGCACATGGAAGTTGTCAATATGTCTGTATTAAAGGATTAGAGAGAATTTTGATTTATCCCGGAGTTTTCTTGTGTGGCATACCTTTCAAAGTTTATTAAATAAGACTCAATATAATTTTCTTTATATAGTATATTAATGGCAAGTACAGTCCTTTGGACAGAAATTACATTAGCCTATCCCATATCTATAGTTGCAACTCAAGCTTCTGATTAGTCTACACATTGGATTCTGCTAATGCTTTCAACAAAGAATCCATCAGTGAGTAGAAAATGAAACACAGTAGGTAAACAGGTAAACAAAACTCTTATTAGCTAAGTCTGAACATACAAGTAGTCCCTCCCAGATAACGGTACATCAGCAAAATATAAGTTTTCAACTTCATACATTTTACAGGGAAAAGAACAAGCATTTCATGTGCTTGACAGCAGAAGATTAAAGGTGAACATTTTGATTTTATCAAATTCCTGGCAAACTGTTCGTACTCTTTACCAGTGTCAACTTCTTAAAATGCAATAGAGGCAGGAATATGTATAACCACAAATCTGTTTGATGGACAAAATGAAAAATAATTCACTTGGAGTTAATCTCAAAGATATTTATACTATTCACAGTACCTTATATGTGACATTTACATTCCTTAGCATTATTCCAACAATTTAACTATACACAGGCTCAGATTTGTACAGTCTTTCTAGCAACTGTTGCCTAATCATCCTTCAGGCAACATCCATAATAGTCTCTAGCTAGGCCAGCCAACACCAAGAACTATGAGTCTTCAGGCAGATCACCTTTTTTACAACACAGTGATATTCCCAGTTCAGGAACCAACATCCCAGTCAGAAGTTTTTACTCAAAACTAATAGTCAATAGTTATGAGAAGTTAAAGGGACAATACAGATTTTCCAGACAGAATGATCAGAATGATGCTATGATATATGAATGTGTGTGTGTGTGTGTGTGTGTGTGTAGACAAACACACACACACACACACACACACACACACACACACACACACACACACACACACACACACACACACACACACACACAGTGACAGTCTGGAGCAGATCCTTGTGCATCTGACAGAAACTTACCAGAATGCTGGCAGTGGCTAATCTTAGCAATGAGTGCAGTTATATAGGTGGTTCGCTACCAGATGGGTGCGATACCAGTCAATGTGTCATTCAGCCATCAACCCACCCTATACTGCATCATGTTTTTCAGTTTACTCCCCAGTTTGCAGTTCAGTCCTCCTCATCAAATGTTCTCCGTTTGCCTGTCTGTATCTCTGCTTTATGTCAGAACTCCTCCGTTGGTTTTTGTCTGTCTTTTGTGTTTGTCTGCTCTGCTGCCGTCACTATATCCACTTTCCTATGCACTCCATCCCATGCTATTTCTCTCCTACTCTTTTTGAAACTGTAAGAAGGAGCACCCGTTCCACCTCCATACCAATCTTCCTTCTCATTCTCCTTTTCCTTCTGGGTGTTCTTATATTTCTTTCCCTTTTCTGCCTGTCTTGTGCATCCAGTCCCTTTGCATTTATATACAAATGTATTAGGAAGTTTGATGGGTAGCCATTAACTGCGTTCTCAGTTGTGCTTGTAGTGGTATGAACATAAGAATGTGCAGAGTCATGACCATGAGTTAATATCACATAATCAAAGGTTCAGCTCAGCAAACATCTATTCATTGAACCCAAAACAGTGAATGTTCACTTATATGAAAGTTCACATCACTGAATATTTTACTCAGGGAATGGAATTAGTTGGCTAACATCAGGAAATTTGCCCTTTTCCCCACTGTAGTTGGTATATATAGGTAGGGGCATTTGGTATATACATATATATATATATATATATATATATATATATATATGTAGGTAGGGGGTGTGTGGGGGTGCAGCCCCCACTTGGGTGAGTTTGACATAGTGAGATGTGTGTTACTTTCACAATGCTGGTCGACTAATTCTGTTCCCTGTGTAAACCATTCACTGATCTCAATGTTTGCTTAAGTAAGTGATCATTGTTTTGAGTTTGACTAACCAAGGTTCACTGAGTTGAACATTCAGTGATATGATATACACCCCATGAGCAAGCTAAATATGATATACACCCCATGAGCAAGCTAAAGTTAAAGTATTGAAAAATAGTGGGAATCTCTCAAAACAAGAAAAGGAGCAACTGCAGAATGCTAAACAGGAAATAAGGGATTACCTCAATAACATGCACACGTTTAGAAAGATTGCAGTTAAGTGACTGTTTCTGTTAATAATTCTAGAGCACAAAAACTTTTAGCACACCTCCTCAGGCAACAGAAAGTGGAAAGGGCTGTCACCAAGCATAGGAAGCCTATAACAAGGAAGATAACAAGAGATCCTGTACAAGTATTAGATATATTTGGAATATGTTATGAACGTTTGTATAAAGAAGAGAAATATGGAAATCAAAGAAAGGTACAAATAGAAATGTGTATGGAAGAATTAAATATGCCAAGGTTAGAGGTACATGAGGCTCTAACAGTTAGGATAGGAAGAGATGAGATAAAAATGGCTATATATAACCAATCTTCAGGAAAGTCCCCAGGAATAGATGGTATTCCTGTTGAAGTTTGAAAGTTAGAAGGGAAAAAATAATAAAGATCTGGAAGGTTTTGTTTAACAGTATTTTAAGAGGAGGAGAAGTACCAGCATCCTGGAAAAAGGTGGTGGTAATGGTAATACTGAAATAGGGTAAAGATCCATTGGATCCAGCTTCATACAGGCCCATTTCAACACTAAACCATGATTATAAAGTGTTTATGTTTATAATGGCTAAAAGAATGGCAAAAGTGATACCAAAATTGATAGACATGGATCAGTGTGGTTTTGTGGAGGGGAGGCAAACATTTGACAATATTAATAGAACATTGATGGTCCAGAGGGGAGCAGAATGTAAGAAAGTGCCACTGTCATTGGTGGGTCTTGATGCAAAGAAAGCATTTGACAGAGTAGACTGGGACTTCATGAACAGGGCAATGGATGCATTTGCTTTCCATGATACAGTTATAAGGTTGATTAAGAGTATATATATGAGAGATTGAAGGCGAAAATTGAAGTTGTTTGTCATCCTCTCTGTTAACTTCTGCTTGAGTAGAGGAACCAGGCAGTGTTGTCCACTTTCCCCTTTATTATTTACATTATATTTAAAACAATTGGCAAAGAAAATAAGGGATTCAGAAATTTATGGATATAATTGGTATGGTAGTCAGGAAAAGCTGGCTCTATTTGCAGATGATATTATTTTAAACATGACAAAACCAGAAAGGGACACTACAGTGTTGTGGAACATTTTAAGATGGCTTCAGATCTTCTCAAGATACAAAATGAATGAAGCTAAAACAAAGGCAATAGCAGTAAAGTATGCATCCATACATGAATTGGTCCAAAAATATCCATATTTATGGAGACATGATAACATGAAGTAGTTAGGAGTATGTTTTAGAAATGACTGTGAAGAGACTAAACAGAAGATAATACAAAAATTGAGAAACTGGAAGCTTTGTTATATGGATATGGATACTAAGATACAAGCAATTAAAATGTTTTTAGTCTCTTTAGTCTTATGCACAGGCCAGGCATATTCTTATCAATCAGAGGAGAAGATGTGGATAGCAACTAAAAAAGAGTTGAAGGATTTTATCTGAGAAGGGAAGATAGCAAGGGTCAAGTGGGATAAGCTGATTCTTCCAATAGAACAAGGTGGATTAAGATTACACATTGTGAAAGGGTATTTTAGAGTAACACAGTTAAGGCTCTTATACATAGCACAAGCAGAAAACTATAATTCAAAGTGGAAAGGAATGATGATGATACAGGGGGCGATGTTCAAGAAATAAGGAGAGATTGGGATTTTGGATGCAGACTCTTAAGGAGAACAACAATCATACATAGTATTATATTCATAAAATAGCAGGGATTACTCTAAGAAGTAACCATCATGAGAATGGAGAAAAGTGATTTTGCTGATAGGGATGACTGAGGTTAGGGAAGAAGATAATATGCAAGAGGTGACATGAATTTATTGGAGAAAACTAGCAAAGGAGCCAATGTATTTGGAGCAAATAACTAGAAAGGGAAAGGTAATAGAATGTGAAGAGGCAAAGAATGTATTTGGATTGCAGGTTAGAGAATGCCTTCCCTATCAAGGACTGACATCAGAGTATAGGCAAAGAGAAGGAAATAGGGGGGTCTTAAATGAAAGACCAGCACTAGTACAATTTTTAATAGCATCTAGAACAGAAGCTGCAAAAAATGAATAATTAGAAGAGCATGTAAAATACTGCATGATAATTATAAGAATCAATCAAAGGAGCTTAGAAAGGATTGGGAAGAGAGATTTGGTAAGCAATTCACAAAGAGATGATGGGGGATGTATGTATATCTCTCAGATATGAACAAAGTCTAGAAGATTTAGGATCTTTGCCTGGATGTGTTTACATAGGTACTTTTATACCCCGAGTAGACTCCAGAGAATTTTTCCTCGGGTGGATAGCAAATGTTGGAGGTGTGACAGGCAAGAAAGAGGTGTCTGGGTACATATTTTTGGGGAGTGTAGTGAGCTGGCAAACTTTAGGGATTCCCTGTGGACTACTCTGTTGGAGATGGTGGGTGAACAGAGTGGATTGACTGGGGAGATAATTTTTTTGAGCTACGATACACAATCAGAATTGACTAGACATAGTAAAGCCTTGCTGAGTCTAATTATGGTGGCTGACAAAAAGCAATTACTAGAAAATGTAAATCAAAGTCTAGACCAACTTTACTAGAAGTAGTGAATATAGTAACAGAGT
>NC_056735.1:1061023417-1061068417 GCF_019279795.1 Protopterus annectens
GCATTTCAATATCTTCATTTATACTTTTTTCCCTGCTGGAGATGATAAAGGTGAGATATTTTTTCCTGTTCAGATCTTTCTTTGTTTCATAAAGGATATTTTGTCACCCTAAATGACACAGACTAACCATATAGTTTTTGCACCTATTACTGGTAGTTAAGGCCCATAATTTTACTTGGTGAAGCCAGGAAAGCACTACACAACACTCTATAACCACAAGAGCGAGCACTTTTACGAAGTGTTAAGTGTTGTAAAAATCTTTTTTGTGAAGAACAGAAATCCATTATTCAACAACACTGCACAAATTAACTAGTAGCTTCTCTCTTTTCTGGTCAAAAAATGATACTTTTATTAAGAAAACTATATAGGCTGTCAGCCTTATTGACTGAATGATACCTGTCAGTTATATATATGCTAGACTATCTGGCAACTTTGTCACTGAAACTGCTTTTTGAAGCAGGGCAGTTAAATGTGATAAAACAGCTTTCTAACAGGTTGCAACAAAAATCAGAGGAACGTCGGTCAAAGCAAAACACTATAACTGTTTACAATGATGAACAGGACAGCATGGCTATTGCATGTAAATTAAAAGAAAAACAAGCATTTATGTTTAGGATGTGTCATGTTGCAGAGACAGAAACTACATTTTTTTCAAAATACGTACACATAGTTGAAACTGACATCATATTACAATATACTATAAATGCATAGATGAATACAATTAATACGCATAAGACATGTAGATTAATACACATATACCATTAGTAAAACAAGATAAATACAATATCATGGAACACAGAAACATGTTGACATGTTATAAGTGAGTGAGTTTATTACTCACTCATAAAGCAAATAGACTGGAATATGCAAATAGTGTATAAGAAGGAGGAGTAGACGACGGGATGGGAGAGAGTGAGAAATAAGTGTTTGTAAGAGGTAAACCTTGGAGTAGATATAGGGACAGGAGGAGTAAAGAGGGACCGAATGATGAGGAGTAAAGGAAATACGAGTAAGAGAAATAAAGCAAGGAAAAGGAGATGCACGATGTGTATGGGCATTTGCGGAGTAAAAAGTGAAATTATTAGCCGGGAGAGCAATATGTGAAAAGTAAGCCATTTGAGAGGAGTTATTTTAATTGTGGCTTGAATAAATGAATGTTATGTACTGTCCTGATTAATGCAGGATTATACTACAGACTTTTGCTGCATAGTGTGAGCACAGGTATTAACTGCATTATTTATAAAGTTTATTGACGTTAAGTAGATTTTTGTCAAAAGATGAAAGGCAACAATTTGGTAGGTAGTGGTAGAGAATTGTACTTATAGCCAGGCAGGAAATGGGATTACATATAGTTGGGTATAATTTACCTGGTGGGATACTTCCAGACAATTTGAAGAATTTAGAGCAGAACAGTGACTTGTATTAGCTGCATATCTAACTACTTTGTTGTAATACTGTTCAAGTTTAGATTTTTGGGTGGCCTATAAGTTAGTCAAAGTGGGAGAACCATAAAGAAGAGAGGGGAGTAGGTATGTAGTGTCCAGATTGACTCTAACAGGTTCAGTAAGGATTTTTTTTTTTGTTTTTGTGTAGCATTCCTACTTTCTTGTGATATTTTTTATATTGTTCTGTATGTGGTGGTCATATTTGAGGTCATCATCTATTGTAACCCCTAGTGATTTTATATGGGGTACTATGTAAATTAGATTCTTGTTTAGGTATGTGATTGAAATGATACTTCTCATGGGTAAGCAGTTAAGAGAAAAATAAAATTAGTTTTGCTTTCTTTGGGTTAAGAAGAAGTTGGTGGTTACAAATTTAGCCTTCAATACCGTTGAAGGCATGTTGTGTAATCTTTTATTATAAGTTTAATAGATTGTCTCAGAGACAAATAAGAGCACAATTTGTCTGCTTGTTGTACAGAAGTATGGAGATCATTTAAAAGGATATTAAATAGAGGACCAAGGATAGATCTTTTAGGGACACCTGTTTTGAGGGGTAGATAATGGGAAAGAATAGAATTCCATACGACAGCAGTTGTTTGTGCTATGGGCAGGTCTAAAACCATGTTGAGTAGTTGTTCCTTTAAGAGATGCTGGAGTTGCCTATGGAGACATTTTTCCAATATTTTTGAGAGTGGAAATAAGAATCCAATGTGTCTGAAATTAGATATCTTGGTATAAGTTTAACCTTTATATAGAGGGATAATATGGCATGTTTCCAGATGGTAGAAATACCAAATTATTGTACTGACCTATTTAAAAGGATGGAGGCAGGATATGTAATGACATTTACAGCTGTTTTGAGGTATTGTGTAGGAAGATTACTGGCAGTGGATGAGGAAGGTTTAAGTATGGACAATATTATTTTTATGAAGGAGGTAGAGACTAGTTTTACTGTGAAGCTGGGAGTATTAGTGGATGGGGCAGCCGTGAGTCAAAGAAGATTCATTAGTGAAGGCAGCTCTTTTAGTGAAGTACGACTTATACTTGACTGTTTCTAGAGGAAGTTATTGGGAAAAGAGTTTGGAATATTGCTAGTTCCTGGATGTAACTTTTGTTGGTTGGATGACCAGAATTTGGGGGGTTATATCTCTGGTTGTTTTGTAAATCAGAATACTATTGTTCCTTATCAAACTTGACTTGCTTTATGGTAAGGTAACAATGTTTTTAAATCATCTTGTGTTTTGTGGAATTTTTAGTTTCTACCAGTCTTTCCATGCCTTGTCTCAATTTTGCATAAGACTTCTATTCTGATTAGTAAGCCAAGAGGAAATGTTAGATTTTACTCTCTTTCTATGTAGTGGTGGCTGTTTAGGATGTTTAAAAAAGTTGAGTTGAACCTTTCTACTGCCTTATGAAGTGGCAAGACTGTTATAACAATTCAGTTAAATGGAGTTATGGTAGATAAAGATGACTGGATGTATCTCTTATAAGTGAAAACACCCAAAGTCAACTGAAAGAATATCCACCAAATATGGTTGAAAACATGGAAGTCAACATATCACTACACGTGCACCAATAAACAGACAGTGCTCAAGGAATTACTTATTTTTTCAAAACAAAATAAAACACAATTTTTATAGGGATGCAAGCCCCCTGCACTACCCATGTAGGGAGCTGTGCCCTCACACCCCCTATTTATACACATGCACACACACACACACACACACACACACACACACACACACACACACACACACACACACACACACACACACACACACACACACACACACACACACACACACACACATATATATATATATATATATATATATATATATATATATATATATATATATACACATACACACACACATATATATATGTGTGTGTGTGTGTGTGTGTGTGTGTGTGCGTGTGTATATATATATATATATATATATATATATATATATAATTATATTATATCTAAATGCACACACACACACACACACACACACACACACACACACACACACACACACACACACATATATATATATATTTTTTTCCACTCCAAGATTGCATGAACATTAAGGGCATATTTCCCAACCCCTGGATTTGTGCACTCTTGTGCATCTGTTGAAAAAAAAAAAAAAAAAAAAAAAAAATTTCATCTGCTTTTACTGTACTTGTGTTTTTACCTACTTCTTTTTACTTTTGCATCATCTTAAAATACTCAATTGTATTTATTACTGCTTGGTGTAACTCATTCTAAGCCTTTTGGTTTAAACACTTGGGCTTCGGACCAGTTAGTTGTTTTGCACTGAGAGGGTTTGTGGTCTGCACTGTTGTGGCAGAACAGGTAGCTTACATCCTTCTAGGTTGAGAACTGCTGATTGAGGGCTCAGTGTCTGTTATTCTAAAAGTGTATTAATTCTGGTTTAAGTACTTGGGCTTTCAAGCCAGTTATTTTACATTAAGAGGGTTCGTGGTCTGCACTCGGAGGAGAGGCTGGACTCTGCCCTTCTGAGCTGGGAATTTCTGGTTAAAGGCTTATAGTGCATGCATATCTGAACTGTTTCTTACTGAAGTTGGTGCGCCTTGTTTGCTGTGGCATAGACTGGATTCGGGCCTGCTGGATCTAGCTTTGTTTGTGTAACTTGAGCACTAATCCAGACATTCTCTAAAGTATTCAATGGTATTTATTACTGCTTGGTTGTAACTTGATTAAAGTGTAGCTATCATTCAAGTCTTTTGGATTAAGCACTTGGGCTTCAGACCAGTTGTTTTACATTAGGAAGGTTTGTGGCAAGCACTGTGGTGGCAGGACAGGTAGCTTTCATCCTTCTAAGTTGGGAACTGCTGATTGAGAGCCCAGTGTCCAAGTGTATTAGTTATGGTTTAGGCACTTGGACTTCAGGCCAGTTATTTTACATTAAGAAGGTTCGTGGTCTGCACTCTTGTGGGAGAAGAGGCTGGACTCTGCCCTTCTGAGCTGGGAATTTTCTGGTTAAAGGTTTATAGTGCCTGAATATTTGAACTGTATCTTACTGAAATTGGTTCACCTTGTTTGCTCTAGCATAGACTAGATCCAGGCCTACTGAATCTAGCTTTGTTTATATGCTTGTTGTTTGTTTGCTTGTTATTTCCCTGGAAGCAAATTCCACCTAATACGCAACTTCTCAGCTTCTGTGGATCACTAGTGATATCTGCATTGCTTACTGTACTTATTTCCTTGTTTCACTTGAAAGAAAGTTACTGTTTGTCGTTGCATTTAGTTACTTGTAACACATTGCACTCAAGCTACCTGGCACTTGCTCACTAAAGCAATTATATAAGTCAGCACTAAAAATTAAAAGCACTACACCCTCACTCCCCACTGGCCCTTGTTTTCAATTAAGGATTTCCCAATATTATTCTAGCATGTCCAAAGGTCAGTTGTCAATCTCCTCTCGGTCCAGCTGGTGAATCTGGGAATCTTGAGGCAATGTTATAACTGCCTCATGTACACAGACAACCTCCTCCTCCCACATAACACAAATACTGAGAGATGCAGCTATTTAGCCAAACTGGAGGCTGAGCTCTCTCAACTCAGGACTGGCAAGACCAGACAGGAGGAGAAGGCAACTACACACACCACAAAACCAGCCTCACATAATGCTACCACTCCACTGAATCAAACACATAAACACACAAAGACATACTGGAGGCTCTGAGTAAAATTTACCTAAACAGCAGAGGCCTCCAAAGCAGACACCCAAACAACTGCTACCTCAAGACACCCCACAAGCAACACATAAACCACAAAAGCAGTGTGCAAAGCAGTCACAGCCCTTAAGGCCAAATACAACACCAAACATACTTGTCATAGGTGACTCCATAGTCAGACACACTGACGTCCCACTCACCAGGCTGAACAAGGAGAGGGTCACAGTAAGCTGCCTATCGGGCGCTAGAATCCGCCACATAACACAAGCACTGGTCACCCACGGCAAGTACAAATATGACACAGTCATTGTCCATGCTGGTGTGAACGACCTGAGCCTCCCTGGACTACATGAAAGAGACAAAGAGACATAGAGCTCTCTGATTATGTAGCCCAGGCAGGTATGACCCTAACCCTGAGCAGTATCCTTCCTTCACCAAGAATGATGCCACAATATAGAGACAAGATGATCAGCTTTAACAATTGGCTTAATGTCTGGTGTCATTCAAAGGGGATCCAGTGTCTGTCTGCCTGGGATGACATGCTTGACAAGCCACGCTGCTTCTAAGGGACGGCTTGCACCTGTCACCCTGGGATTCCGGATATTGGCTAAGGCTCTTGCCACCCCATAGTGCCTTTTTAGGCAAGGCTCAAATTCTAAACCTACCACCCTAGAAAACAAAAATGGGAAGAAATTGAGGGTAATGCTGCTCAATGCCAGAAGTCTAAATCTCAAAATGCACGCACTCGAGGCCCTTCTCAGTATGGAGAACATCGATGTCTGTGCTGTAACTGAAACCTGGTTCAAGGCTCCTGAGAGCACCCGGCACTATTAGGTTTTACCTCATATCATGCGTTCGGCCCCAAAACCCGGACCACTCCACAAAAGGAGGTGTATCCATATTCATAAAGGATACTCACACCTCCAGGTTGGTGGCAAGCTCGGAAACCATCCAGGTGCAACTAACCATAGGCAAAACTGCTCTACAAATTGTAGCATGCTACAGGCCACCCTCTCAAACTCAGGAACCCCACACAGCCTTCCTGAAGACACTGGAGGGTATAAATGTATCTCCAAACACCATCATATTGGGAGACTTCAACTACCCGAATATAGACTGGGAACATTACTCAAGCCCTAACTTTCTAGCCCAACGGTTCCTGGAGTTCATAAATTCAAATGCCATGGAACAGCTAGTTACTGTTCCCACGAGGAGAAAATATACTAGATCTCATTGTCACAAACATGGGGACAAAATGCTCCACACCGAAGTATATCCCTCATTGGTGAGATCTGATCATAAACTAATCTCACTGGAAATCCACATCCCCCCCACCCCAAACAAAAAGACCATAGTGAAGAACTTCTCTAAAGCAAACTTCACACTACTCAAGACTGGTGTGGTATCCTTCAAGGCCCTGAGTCAGAGGAAACCACAACCCAAGCTGCGGAAGCCCTTACAAATGCCTTCTATGAACACCTCCAGGACTGCATGGATCAGGCAATCCCAAATAAAACCAAGACTCTTTCCACAAAGGGCAACGTCCAGTCTGGTGGACCCCAGCCATTAACAAACTTTACAATAAGAGGAGAAAGCTATTACATGATAGAACAAAATCCATAAAAGGGAAGTCACCCTGATCATTATTAAAAAAAAATCGAGCACTCATAAAATCAACTAAGGCCAATTTTGAGAGAAAAATTGCCATGGATTCAAAGGACAATCATAAGGCCTTTTCAGCTATGTTAGGAACCTGGGTGGAAACTCACAGATATGCTCAGAATTAGTCCAAAATGATACAAAAATCACTGAACCCACAGACATTGCCAACATACTGGCAGACAGGTTCAGTGCAAACTTCACCCCCTCCCCCTAAAGGAGAGATAACTATCCCAGGTAGCCTCCGACATCTCAAATGCGCAGGTGAAAGCTGCTCTCTCTAAAGCTAAAACACAGCATCAATGGGACCGGATGGTGTCCCCGGCTGTGTGCTACACGAGCTAAATGAGGAATTGAACCCATAAGGCAGCTGTTTAATCTCAGCCTTACCACAGGATACGTGCCCAAGGAGTGGCGTGACGGCAACTGTGGTCCCACTCCACAAAGGGTGGCGCCTCACGGACCCTGGTAATTACCCCATAAGCTTAACAAGTCTAGTCTGCAAAGCTATGGAGAGGATCATAATGGAGCTCATAAACAAAGATATAGGGACTTGCAGACATTGGACCCGACCCAGTTTGGCTTTGTCAAGGGAAGATCATGCCTTTTGAACTTGGTCGACTTCTTGAAATAGTCACCAAGGCCATTGATGAGGAAAGGCAGTCCATACAGCCTACCTTGACCTTGCAAAGGCTTTCGACACAATACCCCACTCGGTATTGTAGAAAACTTACCAGCTTAAATGTAAACCCATATGTCACAAGATGGGTTGCAAACTGGCTTAAGGACAGAACCCACAGGGTTAGAGTTGCTGGCGCTGTGTCAGACTCAAGCCGGTCACAAGTGGTGTCCCACAGGGCTCGGTCCTTGGCCCCTATTGTTTGGCATCTACTTCTCAGAAGTACAGGCCAACATGGGAGGACTTTGGCTGACAAAGTTTGCAGATGACTGCAAACTGGGCCATAGTGGAAAGTGCATCGGACACGGATATCCTTCAGAAGGGACTCACGGAAACAGATAGCTGGTGCCAGAGCCATGGCCTGAAGTTAAACGCCAAAAAATGTATAGTCATACCCTTCGGAAAAACAAGGTAACCCCAAGCTACCATATAGGTGGCAATCCACTAAGCACAGAAGAGGTTATCAGGGACCTGGGGACCCAGGTTGACAGTGGCCTTTCTTTTGACACTCACATTGCTAAAGTGGTTAGAAAGACCTTCTACATTGCCCACCTGATCATGAAGGGATTCACATCCAGATCTAGTGAGGTCATTGTTCCCCTGTACTCTTCATTTATCAGACCAATGATCGAGTACAATGCCCCATTCGGGATGTATCTCACCCGACATCTGCAGCAATTGGAGAGACCCCAAAAGTTCCTCACCAAAAGGATAAAGGGACTCCAAAATCTGTCATATGCTGCCAGATTGAAGAAACTCCAGCTCTATTCAGTCGCATACCGTCTGCTCAGAGGTGACATGTGCCTGACATACAAGGCCATGTCCAACCCGGAATTAATGGACATGCTCCACCTCAAAAAATCCAAATCCACCAAAACCACTAGAGCAAGCGACTTAAACCTTAGCACGGATATAAATAGGACATGCTGGAGGGATAGATTTATCACTCAGAGACTCCCTATGCTGTGGAATAAAATTACAGTCCATGTGAGGCAGAGCACCTCGCTGACTCTGTTCAAGAGAAATCTAGACCTGTGGATGGGAGATCGTAGGTTTACCCCGGGAATCATCTCTGGGTCACTGCTGGACAGAGGCACAACAAACTAATGGGCACAGTATTTTTTCATAATAGCCACAATAATTTGGGCTAGGCTTATAAATGCCTTAGGGCAGATAGCCTAGTATAAACCTATGAACCTATGAACCTATGAAGAACTGCCTAGCCAACCATATGCAGTTGAATAGCCAGCTATTGATTTATCACACATTCAGTATAATCATAAGCATCAAAATAATTCATGGTTACATTTTGAGAGATTAAGTATATTTTTGTATACTTGTTGTATGGCATAGTGAGTAATTTGATAGCATATGTAGGACTGTGATCACTAAGGGATTTAGGAAAGGTTCCTGATGCAGTGTAGTTGCAAGGATCAGAGTCCAAAAACATGTCAAAAATGGTACTAGTGTCCAAGGATTTGTTATCACGAGTAAAAAAGAAATAATCTGTTAGAAGCCATGAAGGCTGATGCTAGAAGATTAGTTAGAACTGACAGTGCTCCAGTTGATATTGACATTACCTAGGATGAGTATTTCACTGGTAATATTGTTAGAGATCCAGCAAAGGATGTCTTTATGTTTGATTATATTGTTTCCAGGGGAGATAAATAGAGCAATTATTCAAAGGAGTTTGTGGTCATTTAATTTATATATGGGATAAATAGCTCTGCATTACTGAATCTGGATATAGCTTTTGTAAGAAGATAGACTTCATATTTCCTAGGACAGATGATATTCACCCCTCCAGCTTTTTCTTAGCTTGTCAGCTCTAATGATTCTATATCCTGTGGGAAGAATTTCTGAGCCTTTTATATAAAGTTTTAACCATCTCTCTGTAAGGGCAACACTATCTAGTGCATAATGAGAGAGCCAGGCATGCAGTTTGGTGACTTTATTACAAATGCTACATATATTTATGAAGGTAACATTTAGTTGTTTGGAGTTATAAGGGGTGACCTGAGGGGATGTAAGTGAGAAGGAGGTAGGCATGGAAGGAGAGCCAGAGTTCATAGGTTCATAGGTTCATAGGTTCATAGGTTCATAGGTTCATACTAGGCTATCTGCCCAAGGGCATTTATAAGCCTAGCCCATAGTTATGTGGCTTTCACCACCCCTTTAGTTTGAAGAAAACTATGTCTATTATTTTGCTGTGCCTCTGTCAAGCAGTGACACTGAAGTAATCCCTGGGGTATATCTGCGATCTCCCATGCATTGGTCAAGATTCCTCTTGAACAAGGCCAGCGAGGTGCTCTGCCTCACATGTACATGGATTTTGTTCCACAGCATAGGGAGTCTCTGGGTGATGAATCTGTCCCTCCAGCATGTTCTATTAATAACCGTGTCAAGGTTTAAGTCTCCCGCCCTTGTGGTTCTGAGGGATCTAGATTTTTTGAGGTGAAGCATATTCATCAAATCTGGGTTTGACATGGCCTTATATGTCAGGCACAGGTCACCTCTGAGCAAGCAGTATGCAACTGAATAGAGCTGGAGTTCTTTAAGTCGGGCAGCATAAGACATATTTTTGAGACCCTTTATCCTTTTGGTGATGAACTTTTGGGGCCTTTCCAGCTGCTGCAGGTGTCGGGTCAGATACATTCCGAATGGGGCATTGTACTCAATCATAGGTCTAATGAGTGATGAGTACAGGGGGATGATGACCACCCTAGATCTAGATGTGAATCCCTTCATGATCAGGTGGGCAATGTAGAAGGTTTTCCTAACTACTTTGGCAACATGAGTGTCAAACGAAAGGTTACTGTCAACCTGGGTCCCCAGATCCCTGATGACTTCTTCTGTGCTCAATGGGTTGCCACCTATATGGTAGCTAGGGGTAATCTTGTTTTTCCCGAAGGGTATGACTATGCATTTCTTGGCGTTTAACTTTAGGCCATGGCTCTGGCACTAGTTATCTGTTTCTGTGAGATCCTTCTGAAGGATATCTGTGTCAGATGTGTTTTCGACTATGGCGCCCAGTTTGCAGTCATCTGCAAACTTTGTCAGCCATAACCCTCCTGTGTTTGCTTGTACTTCAGAAAAGTAGATGCCGAACAAGAGTGGTCCCAGGACTGAGACCTGTGGGACACCACTTGTGACAGGCTTTGAGTCTGACATGGCGCCAGCAACTCTGACCCTGTGGGTTCTGTCACTTAGCCAGTTTGCAACCCATCTTGTGATGTATGGGTTTACATTCAAGCTGACGAGTTTTTCGATGATACCTGAGTGGGGTATTGTGTCGAAGGCCTTTGCCAGGTCGAGGTAGGCTGTATGGACTACCTTGCCCTCATCAATAGCCTTGGTGACTGTTTCGAAAAAGTCATCCAAGTTTAAAAGGCATGATCTGCCTTTGACAAAGCCAAACTGGGATGGATCCAAAGTCTGCAAGTTCCCTATGTCTTTATTTATGAGTTCCATTATGATCCTCTCCATGGCTTTGCAGATAAGGCTTGTCAAGCTAATGGGACGGTAATTTCCAGGGTCGGTGGAGGCACCGCCCTTGTGAAGTGGGACCACAGTCGCCATGCGCCACTCCTTGGGTACGTATCCTGAGGTGAGGCTAAGATTAAACAGCTGTCCTAACTGCGGGTTTAATTCCTCATTGAGTTCGTGGAGCACACAGCCGGGGACACCATCCAGTCTCATGGATGCTGTGTTTTTAGCCTTGGAGAGAGCAGTTCTCACCTGGGCATTGGAGATGTTTGGGGGGCTACAATCCTCTGGTATAGATATCTCTCCTTTTGGGGAGTTTGCACTGAACCTGTCAGCCAGTATGTTGGCAATGTGTGTAGGTTCAGTAATCTTCACATCATTTTGAACTAATTCTGAGCATATCTGTGAGTTTCCTCCTAGGTTTCTAACATAGCTAAAGAAGGCCTTATGATTGTCTTTTGAGTCCTTGGCGATTTTTCTCTCAAAATTTGCCTTGGATGATTTTATGAGAGCTCTTAGTTTTTTACTTATAATGATCAAAGGTGTCTTACCCTTCAAGGATTTTGCTCTATCTTGTAGTAGCTTCCTCCTTTTGTTGTAGAGCTTGTTTATGGCTGGGGTCCACCAGACTGGATGCTTGCCTTTGGTACAAGGTTAGGGTGCATATCACCATATAGCTTAATTGTTGAAAAATGTTGGAGACAGTGAAGTGGTTTTATTATCATAATTTTTATTTTTATTTTTTGCTTTGTTCTGAGGTGGTAGTGAGGAGAGGTAATCATTTTATATTTAAAGTATAGAATATGTGAGCTGCTAAACAAATGTGGAGAAAATTCTGATAAATTTTAGGCAGAATGGTTTAAATGGAGGACTATGGTAGGCGACGAAATTTTGGATGAAAGAGCAATTTGGTAGTCACTGAGGAGGGCAAGTAATAGAAGTAATACAGTACTTAAGCTAGCAATAGCATATTTACTTATGATAAGATGAGGAGCCAATGAAGTTATAAAGTGAAAAACAAAGATATGAGGGCGTTAGAGTGATGTAAGGGATAGTTAAGAGTGATACGAGCAGTCAGTGGGTCTTGCATAAAGAGCGAGTTTGATAGAGTTAAGAATCAAAGATAAGAATCTGCAGTACTAAGTATGAATAAGAATAAGGTGGTAAGATATAAGGGTCTAGTTTATATATTCAAATGCTTAATTGTTCGAATCACTAAAAATCGAACTTTAGTGATCGAACAATTAAATGTTTGAATATATTAAAAATAAATATTTACAAAAAAAATAAAGGGTGTAAGTAGGGGAACAAGCCCCCCTGCACCCCCCACATCCCCTGCTACTTAAATATACCAACTCCGAGATCGCACTTCAGTGTGCTACAGTGTGGAAATGGAAAATTCCCATTTCTTACACTGTAGTGCGATCTCGGAGTTGGTATATTTAAGTAGTGGGGGGTGTGGGAGGTGCAGGGGGGCTTGCCCCCCTGCTTACACCCATTATTTATTTATTTATTTATTTTAAATTTTTTTAAATATTCAGACATTTAAATGTTCGATCACTAAAGTTCGATCTTTAATGATTTGAACATTTAAGCATTTTAAAATATAAAATAGACCCAGATAGAAAAGGGGGAGGAATTGGTGTTAAGTTATGTGTAAAAAGAAATCAGGGGTGTAGCTGATAGGTGAGTTTGGAAGGGAAGAGGTTGATTTTTAAATAGAAAGATGAAAGATGGGGGAGTGCAGTAGTGGAAAGGGAAGGACGGGTAGACATTTACTGAGTGGGTAAGAGAATGTCAGAAGTACTGTAATAGATGTTGTATTAACAGAGTGGAGACTGAGGGACTGAGTGAGTGAATGAGTGAGGAAGAGAATATTAATAGTATTGTGACGGATGGAATGAGAAGGGTGAATACTTGGAAATTATCCTAAGTTGCTGTAGCTATAAACAAGTTGCAATATCATTAAAAATGGTAGGCGAGCAGTTGGAATAGATTTTTGAATGCAGGGGGTGGCTGGGGAATTGGGTGTTATAGGGGAGTGGACCGGGACCTCCCAGATAGTGTAAGATCAGTCTGGGCTTGCTCTAACCCAAGATGTAACGAACATCTGTCCACTTCAGAGAGGCAATGAGTGGCTGGGAAGGGGAGTTTTGACTACAGGCTTAGTGTTCTACAAAATGGGTGAGCCGACAACAATATCAATGATACTTTTGTAACGCACTGACTGCTCACTGCTGTCAATCACTGTAGGCATGTGCAGTAATGACTGGAAGCTGCATGGCTAGCAGATATGTGATTCTGACCAATTTCAATGGAACTGGGAAAATGAAGTATGATATAAGTGGAGATTTTCAATAACACACTCCAACAATCACAGCTATAAAGCAAGATCTTGTTTTAAAAACTGTGTGTTAAACGTTTGCAGAGCAACACAGCTTTTTGACTGATCAAAATGAAAGTCATGTGGCTTGCTTAGTTTTTCAAATGGTAATACGAATAGCTGTGCACAAGAAATGAATACTGATCCTAAGGGAAAAAAAACAGCAGTCTGAGGCACACCTTACTTACCTTTGCCTTACTGGAAAAATACTGAAATTATAGGACAAGGAAACCTAGAAGGAATATTTCTTAAAAAAAGATCTACTCCTCTGTTTTTTCTGTTTGACCTTCAGATTATTAAAGGCTTGCAGGCTGCACATTGAAAGGAGATTGACAAGGTCCCATATGCAAAGGTAACAACAAAAATGACACATGAAACCCCAAGTGTGACATTACCTCTGGCATTAAAGAAGGTATGTAAGAGACACATACTTCAGCTATTTTGTGACATGCATTCACTATCCTTGCATCCAAGTCAGCATGGATTCCTACAAGATGCTCTTTGCTTGATACCAACGTCATATTTTTTAACAGATTATGCAAGTAATGGATGTAAACCATTCTGTAAAAAACACCTATTCTTGATTTAAAGAAGTCCTTTGGCAGCCTATGCACCAAATATAAGCAAAAGACAATATTACCGATCAATGCTAGGAACTTAAATAAAAAAATCCACTCCCTACAGGCCTTCTTCACCTTGGAGGACATAGACATCTTTGTAGTGACCAAGACAAGGTTTCAGTCATTAGAGAGTACTCCGGCTGTGCAAGCTTTTCACACATTTAGACCCTGGAGATGTCTCAGTGTTTATCTGGAAGAGTTTTACATCTAGGATGGTTAAACAGTATGATGCATTAGAACATCTTTATATTCAACTCACTATCATTAAAGTTTCTTACCACATTATAGCCATTTATAGAATTACCTCTAAGACCCAAATTAGACATAACAACTATTTACAAGAACTGGAATCACTCAGCATTAAATCCAATGCCATTTCTCTGGATGACTTCAACTATCCAACTATGCAGTGGGAAATCTACACCAGAACTATTCCATCATCACAGAGATTCCTGGACTTTGTTAATAAAATGCTTGAACAATGGGAAGTAACCACTAGGGTCAACAACATCCTTGACCTTATCCTTATCCTTATTAATATGTGCAAGACATCTCATCACTTTGCATATAACCTTTACTTGTCAAGTTAGACCATAAAACTGGTAAAGTTGAAATAAAATTGAAACCTGAGATCCTAGCAACCCCGAGAATATATAGAAATTTCTCCAAGAAAAATTGTTAATGGATACCCTGGCAAGTTACAAATCCCCCCTAACCCGATGAATTCTGCTGAGAGTGTAGAATCATAGACCACCTACTTGTACCATCAAATCAACAACTGCAATGAATCTGCTGGGGAACAAGCACAGAGCTAACCTTGCCCCTAAAAAATCCCCAATGGGACCACAACATAAAAAAAAAACCTTTACCATAAAGGGAAGACAATTGTTGCAAAACATCAGAAGAGTAAATCACAGCAGGCTAGATCCAGATAATGTTATTTCAACATTCTTCACACTGTTTAACTTACTTTGCAAATGTTCTGAACATTACAGTTTGACAGATGCATGTGTTTAATACATTTGTTCTTACTAATCTTATGAATATTTTTAAATTTTAATCATTTGCGAATATATGGATTTTTTTTGTCATTATAGCTCATTTTTGTAGTTATTTACTTTTACCATTTGACAGAGTACCACTCTGCTGCCTGATTATCACTTCAGTAATAAGCTTATTTTATTATTTTATTAATAAATAATTAGTTTACTTTAGTTTAAATGGATTGTTCCTGATAAGCCAACACGTTCTTTACACTGAAGATCATCAGAGAAAACTGCAGCAGTTGAAACCTAAGGACATTTTTATTGGAGTCACTACTTTCCCTATGCGATATATCTTTGGGGATGTGCATGACAGTCAATGAAAATATCTGAAGAATAGTCATGTAGACATTAATGCCAACATCGGTATCTTGAAACTATTACTGAATCCAAAGCCCACAAGAGTAATATTATGTTCTATAATAATATAGTAACAGCTATAAATGAAAATTTGTGCTGTGATGCAATTTGCAGACTTGACTGTCTTCAGGCTTTGATAGGGTTTTACACAAAACACAGATCAATACATTAGAACAGCTAGGCATTAATTCAATCTTGATAGGATGGATAGCTGTATGGCTCACATATAGGACAAGACAAGTATTATACAGGAATTGGATGGGTGAAATTCTAGGTCAAGGTGTCCCATACTGCTCAAGGGTGCATAATTGCTTAGGTTGTATCTTTCCAATCTATCTATTTCATTTGAGGTATTCTATTTTTTGCATGAAGATAACCTCTACATTGGTAAACTAATTTTATCTGTTATAGCTAGTGCATGTCTGCAAAAGAACTTGACTAAAGTGACAATTTTGGCATGGGAGAATAAAATGCTAGTACATCAAAAAAATAAAGATATGGACTAAGGGAGACATGGCCAGATATCAAAAGACTTGCTCTCAGTGTAGTATAAGTGACCACATGCCTTGAGAGCAGGTTTTTTTTTAATCTGGCCCCACTGTAAGCCTGTTTATGGATAGGCCCTACACTGAAGTCTTTCAGAATCAGTGAGGACTTATGCCAAGAGCAACTCTTTGGAATCTGGCCCATAGAGTGAAGGGTGAATATTTTAGACAGCACACAGTAATGAAACTGTAGATTCATTTAAGGACTTGGGTATATAAGTCAATTCACTTTTGTGATTTTTTTGGTTTATTGTAACAACCAATTAGTTAAATATAGTTATAAAGTAGTGGATGTATACAAAAAATTATAAAGTCTAAGAAAAGTCTAGGAAATCAGAAATTATGAAATCATAGTTGTTTAGTTACATTAGACCCAATCAAGATTATAGAAGAATAATATAGAAACCTTATAAGAAAACTAGCAAGATCTAAGACAACAGGGGGATGGAGAAAGAAAATTCTGCTGATAGGGATGACTGCAATTAGGGATACAGACAATAGGCAAGAAGGGCTGGGATTTATTGGAGAAAACTGGAAGCGGGGAGGGAACCAATGAACTGGGAGCAAATAATTAGGGAAGGAAAGGTAATAGAAAGGGAAGAGAACAATAATTTTTTGGACTGCAGGCTAGAGATTGCCATCTCTATGATGGATTGATATTAAGAGTGTAGACAAAGAGAAAGAAATAGGGGGATCCTAAGTGAAAGACCAGCACTGGTAGAAGTTTTAGTAAAGTCTAGATCAGAATTAGTAGACCATACAAATATTACATGACATCTGTAAGAATCAATCAGAGAAGGTTAGAAAGGATTGGGAAGATGACTGGATAAGCAGTTCACAAAGAAACAATGGGGAAATATATGTATGTCTCCCAAATATGCAACAAAATCTAGAAGATTTGGGATCTTTGCTTGGAAGTGCTTATATAGATATTTTTATACCCTGTGTAGACTCCAAATAATTTTTCCTCAGGTAGACTAGACAACAAATATTGGAGGTGTGATGGGAAAAAAGAGTTAATTAAGAATAGTTTTCTTGGAGTGTAATGGTTGGCAGACTTTAAAGATTCCTTGCAGATTGCTCTGTCAGAGATACTGGGTGAGCAAATTGGTGTGACTAAGAAAATTATTTTTTGAGCTATGATACAGAATCGTAATTGTCTAGCTATAGTAAGTCCTTGCTGAGTCTAATTATGGCAGCTGCCAAAAAAGTAATTACTAGAAAATGGATCTCAAAGTCAAAACCAACTTCACTAGAAGATAGAGATAAAATAACAGGAATTGGGAACTTTAGAAAAGGGTAGGAACAACTTATATAGAAAACATGGGAATTGTGGGAACAATACATGCAGAGAAGAAACAAGGTTTAAAAGAAGGCAGGAATTGAACCAAATTATATTAAAGCAGGCTCTAGTTCATCGGTTCAAGGATAAATACTAGTATATCAGTCTTTAGACTATTATAAGCCTAGACAATATCCAGAGGTCAGTATCAAACCCTTTGATCTGTGAGGTTAAGAACTTAACCATTATTCCAGCAACATAGACACATTCTGTGAATGCCTATACTGGTGTATTGACAGGATAGATGGGCATTATTGCCCATCCCTGAAATATTTGTATGTATGTATGTATGCATGCATGCATGTATGTCACATAGTATCACTCTTAATTTTCATGCAGAGAACATTTAGAAGTAATTGTCTTCATAGCTGTCAAATTTTGAATGAACCATTGAGCCAACATGTTCATCATTTCATAGTCTAAGTTTAGGTTATTTGGCTTTTTATTATATTGATTCACATAGTCACTGTGGAGAATGTCATGAAAAAATTTATATATATATATATATATATATATATATATATATATATATATATATACATAAAAAGCTATTGGGTGAAAATAGACACCATTTAATGCAGATTTGTGTACCATTTATAACCAATTCTGAGTAGAACCTACACTGAATGCAGTGCCAAGATAATAATGAATAATAAAAGTAGAGTCAGACAAAGATGCTAGGTAAACATACCAGAGGGTAAGTTTGAAGAATAAAAAGACTCTAAGCTGAGGTTTTAGAAAGTGGAGTGGAGGTAAACATAGGAGAAGCACTGGATAGAGAAACTCTAAAAGTACTTTAGAGAGACAGTGTGTTTAGATGAAAGATACAAGAAAGCAACTTAAGACTGAGGCACGAGATGTCCAGTAGAAGACCAACAGTGCTACACAGATGAGGAGTACTGATCTCCCAAGGAAAGGAAGTGAGGCTTTTAAAGTAATAGGGACACAGCTATCTATGTCTGCTGATGATTACTACATGATAGTTCGGGGGAATGTCATAACTGATATCAGATTAGAATTAAAAAGAGCAAGCAGCAATGAGTGATCAAAAAGGTACTTCAGATAAAGAATAAAGAATGCAGAGGCATGTCTAGCAAAAGGAAATTTAAATCTACAACCTCCAAGGATTTGTAGCATTGAAAATAGAGCATGCATCCTTTCTAAACCATGGGTAGAAATGAATGGTTTTCCAGTAAAAATGAAAGGTAACCCTGTTGTCAAGCTCCTAACTTAAATTACTAAAAGCAAATCTTATTTATGGGGTTCTTAATGCAAATCATAGTGATCTCTTACTGAACAATAATCTGATTTGAGATTTAGGTTCATAGGAAAGTACTAGACAATCAGTCTGCAGATCATTTCAAACCTGCCCAAAAACCCTATTCAAAATTTCCCTCTAGCCTCAATCAGGGAAAGACAAGATAAACTGGGACAAAATTTGAGGCTACCCATTCAATTATCTAGGTTTACCTTGAAGGTGGCAAGGGTCCTAATCTGCTTGACATGTAGTTGAACTTTGTTCCAGATGTGAGGGATATACTGGTATATAAATCTATCATGCCAATGTGTCTTATTTATCTAATGATGAAGGTTTATTACCTTTAACTGAGTATTTGATGTACCATTAGTGCTGTGAAGGAATAGGAGATCAAATAGGATTTGATCTTTAATGGCACACAAGGCTAGACATAGAGCTCCATGGAAGAGTTGTAAGACATGAGAATGGGGTGCCACTCTCTCTGGACAACAACAAATATTTTTGAGCTCACTGATCATTTTAGTTATAAATCTCTGAGATCTCTCAACTTGTGTGATATGATTAAATAAATACATGTCAAAATGTGAATTATATTCAATAATGGGTCTGATGAGATAAGAGTAAAAGGAAATTAAGACTTCTTTGGATCTAGTGGAGTTGCTGTTGGAAATTAGATGTGCCAGATAAAAGGCTTTCCAAACTACTTTGGAGACATAATGGTCAAATGATAAAGAATTATCAACAAGTGTACCTAGATATCTTATTACATTGTCTGAATTGAGTGGTGCATTTTTTTATATAGTAAGTCAAACTGTTTTGTTTACCTAAATGAACTATCCCACATTTTATTACATTTAATTTGCAGCAGTTGTTGACATGGTTTAAGCCAAGCTGAAGCAATTATAAGTCAGATGAGGACTGAATAACAACACCCAGTTTCCAGTCATCTGCAAACTTAATTAACCATAGGTCAGAAGTCCTAGCCTGAAGGTTTGAGATATATATGCCAAATTAAGAGTGGGTTCAAAACTGAGCCCTGTGGTACACCACTGGCAATGGATTTGTACTAAGTATTGTGTAAATGAGTCATATAAATCGGTTAAAGACTCCTACAGTTGCATTATGCTAATAAGGGCAGTTTTTCATGAAATAGCTTTATTGCAAAAAAGAAGTAGACACCTTAGAAAGTAACCTTCTGAAGAGATTATTATTATGAGCTGATCAGATGTACTCATATTATAAGAAGGTCAACAAGTACACCAAGATGACTTCTGCTAGATGGACTGAGTACTGGACAAACCAGGAAACAAATCCTGTAATAACTGATTGTATCTCTGTCTAACTGTGCTACGTATTACATTTCTACTTGAACAAGTATATATTAAATGAGGCAAGTTTAATATTCTCTTGTGTTTTGGTAAATATCCAGATAGAGTTTTAGTTGGAAACAGCATTTTTATTGATGATAGCATGATAGCACTGCAAGATGTTCACTGACACCAGGATTCTCTCCTGAAAACATACATCCCAGGGTGGATGTGGGTCAATGAAGCAAAATCAAATGCTTGGGATGATAATGCCTGTGGTGAAAAAGGAGGACTAGTGTTTCTTTCTGAGATTCTCCTAAGGATTTAAGGTATTTATAGATAGACAAGGTGACTGTCTTTTCATTGATGATATTCATTAATAGTGGAAATATCATGACCATCCATCTCCCTTAATGTAATTGTCTATCTTTATTCAAGACTGTACTTCTCAGATAAAGGTAATGCAGCAGCAATCATATTTTGTTCTTGTGCCATAATGCATAAACAAACGCAATGCTTTCATGGAAGGTATCCCAGTGCAATGCTTTATTTGAAAAATATCCTGCCAGTCATGCTATATGAAAGTATGTTTTTTTTAACACTGTGTTATACCAATGTGTTTTTGAGTTGGAAATTTGAGTCCAAGAATGCACATTTTTCAGTTTTTACCCACCAAATTTGCTGTTGTTGCTTGCATTTCATATCAGAAATGCGGTATTACATAACCAACATGAATATCAGAGCCCAATGATAGTTAAAGCAGGACTCCATAGAGGTAGATGTTCCAGGGTAATTTACTAAGCAACATCATTTGATGTCCTGCTTCTACATTTAATTAGCAGACTTTATGTTTCAGCAACCAATAGCTTATCCCAGATTAGATGAACTTTCATCACATTTTAAAGCATTTAAATAAACACAATATTGGGTATGTAAGTATATATACATAACTGTTATGTTTCCTGTCAGACATGAATTCTAATGCTTGTTTATTTTTAACAACAATAATGATAACAAATTATTCTATGTAAGAACAAAACAGTAGAAGCCAAAAATGAGCTACTTAAACAATAAGGAATCCTATACTCTGTTATGTAGTGACATCATTAGATATTTTTGTAAGTCTGACTTTCTCATATATAAAATAATTCCTTTATACTTACATGTGATCTCACACTCACATTGTACATCATGGACCACTGAGTAGTCTAGAGTGTCACATTTATAAAATGTCTGAAAATTCTTAACATAAGGATGCACTGATATTAAATACTATTACTGTTCATAGTCTGCGATTTTGTAATCCTTTAATAATAAAATCAATTTCAATGTTTTTGTTTCTTCACTTTTTAATTTTCCAGGTTCAAGAATTGGGTCTATATCAGAACATCGAAGTATTAAAACTTCGAATGTCCTAATATCGAACACTATTCAACGAACACTAAGAATAGCAAAGCTGCAGAACAGTGAATTCTTTCCTCGGGAAAGAATTTGGTTGGCCGTTCCTGTGGCTTCGCTATTCTTAGCGCTGTGGTGGAAAGTTACAGGTTGGGTTCAGGTAAGTGTGCGATTGTTTGTATGTTAGGGTTAGGGGTGGGTTAAGTGAGTTAGGGTTAGGGCACGGGTTAGGCATGTGTGCGATAGTGACAGACTTTAGGGTTAGGGGCGGTTTAAGTGAATTAAGGTTAGGGCGTGGGTTAGGTGAGTGGGTAGATAGTAGTGTATGTTTAGTTTAGTGTAGCGTTAGATGTAAGAATTTAAGTGTATGTGTGTGGTTGCTGTTTGTTTGATGTGCTTGTGTTGTGTGTATGTGTTTCGGAGCAGCGAATGTTTGATATTTTCATGTTTAGATGTTTTGGGGCGGATGAAATAGCGTTCGCTATTTTCATCTTTTGATAACGTGATATAAATGCCAAGAATCAAGTCATTCTCACCAGTTCTATGTACAGTCTTTAAATAATACAGTGCTTTAATTGACTTCCTGCTACATATGTGTGTAAGCACACTTTGCATCAATTAAAAAAGTTAGCTTTTAATAATTTAGTTTGAAAAGGGAATTCTACTGACCTTATTACATACAGATACTGAGTTTTTAATTTCCATATTTTCATATCATAGCTATGAGATGATATGCTATTGGCATTTTGAAATCATTTCAGTCGAACGGTTAGAATGCCGACCTGAAATGCAGAATTCATAATGACGAAAAGTAAACCAAAGTGAAAATGAATACATCAACAACCGTGTTCAATGTATTTGACAAAGCAGGAGGTGACATCACTCACCTCCTGCTATGCACATTAATATACCGTTAAACTGTACAGTCAACAGTATGTTAATTCTGCTTTTCCCCCTGCACCCCCACCGCTACCACCTGTACATTAAATATACCAACTCTGAGATTGCACTACAGTGAGGAAATGGGTTAGTTAGTTCCTTGTTCCTTACTGAACTGCAATCCCCCACCACAATGTCGAACCCAAATGATCGACTTACACTACCCATTCACTGTAGTGTACTCGATACAGTTGGGTTCGACATTCTGCCGACATGAAAACTGCAAGTTGAGCAAATGCCTGTCAACCGATGCAGTTTCCAGGTTTTCAGTGTAAACCTATCAGACTCTTTACAATGTAAACCATAAAGACCCCACTATAGGAAAACTCTTTGATCATGCTTTACTTTCACAGCCCTTCCAAAATCTACAACCATAAGGCAGAGATAAAAAGATGTACAAAGGATAATTCTGTTGCAGTTACCAATAAAACTTTTGTCCTGAGTTTTCACTCTACTATTGATTACAAAGCATAGTTCTTCCTACAACTGTATATAATTTGCTATTACGGCTATTAATGTATTTTTACTATTGTGATTGTTATAATGTATATTTTATCTGCTTGTCTTGTTTAGAACTTTTCTCCCTGTGCCTCCACAGAAAGTGAATCCAGTCAAGTAGGATTATCCTACTTACAAAATTTAATAAATGAAACAAATGACTTACTCCAATGACATGAGTTTTCTTTCTGAAAGTATAGTACCGTTATGCATCTACATCACCCTTGAGTCATCTATCTTATTTTTCTTGTGTTGAGGACAACTATATGGTATTCTATAATTTCTTGGTTCACTCTATAACATCCATCCATTCCAGATTCCAAACAGAGAAACATTTATTATACCATGACCCCCCCAAAACGTGCACGCTGATTGGCCAGCGTGCCCGTTGTAAATCGAGTTATACTAATGGAAAAAGGTCCGGTCGCCCGGACTTTTTTCCATTAGTATAACTCTAGTGTCTCGCTATGTTAAATGGGTTTAACATAGCGAGACAGCTTTAAAATAAGCAACGGAGATCTCCGTTGCTTATTTTAAAGCTGTCTCGCTATGTTAAACCCATTTAACATAGCGAGACAGCGTTTTAAAAAAAGCAACGGAGAAAGCAAGATCTCCATTGCTTTTTTTTAGTGTCTCGCTATGTTAAATGAGTTTAACATAGCGAGACAGTTTTAAAATAAGCAACGGCTTAAATAAGAGAATGATAATTTATCAAAACCATGTAAGCGAAAGCTTACAATCTCGAATGCTTAGAAGAGCAATTTTTTTTCAAGGGAAAAAAAATCGCTGTTCCACAAAACAAAAAAAATAAATTTTTGAAACATTACATAAAGTGGGAGGTTCACCCTCTCAACCCCCCTCCGATGTGGGGGGCTGTGCCCCCATACCCCCCTACTTAAATATACCAACTATGAGATCACACTACAGTCACAAAAACAGCAAAGTAATGGAAGCGGCCAAGCTATTTCTTTCCCAGGGAAAGAATTTGCTTATATACAATTTCGCTATGTTGCCTTTTTGTGTTTTCAGGTTCAATCAAGACACATTTGAAAGAATGCTTCTTTGATCATTTAATAGGAACCCAAGGGCCATACAAGAAAAAATGAGTTTAGATCATATTATGTTTTTTTTAAACATAAATAAGAAAGAGAACAACTGCAATATAAATGGATGTCATCACTATTAAATACTATCACTAACATCCGCCATTTTAGAACATTTTGTTTGTATAGCCTTCACTGTATCAAAATACACTTAACACATTGACATAAAATAGGGGATATAATAACAACCATCAAATATACTTTCTTTAGACATATGCCATAGAGTTTTATATGCTTTGCTGAAAGACCTATAAAATCTGACTATTGCTGATAGTTGAAACCATTAAACTAAAAGCATCAAGCTCACTTTTAAAAGTTTCTGTGATATTTAAAGTCCCATTACTTTGTCTGCCCTGTTACAGAATATATTCATATTTTTTTTGCATCAGAATGCCTTCAGTTTAACATGGGCAGTGCATTGTCAATTGGCTAGTTCTATAAGGTGTCACTTATTCCATTTGCTAACCATAAAAATTCTCTTGTTTTACCAACCACTTTGAGTTCTAGAAAAATTTTTGAACATTTGTACTCAGATACTACTAATTGTAAGCAGCATTATCATCAACAGTAAACCCTTTCAACTATATGATAATGCAAACAGCTATTAAATATGCACTCAACTATATGTCCACACAGACTCATTAAACAACATTTCTACTTAAAACTGGAAGTATGAAAGACTTCAAGGTTGCTGCAGACAGAAGGAAAGTCTAAACATGCATCAATTCAATAAAGCAAAAAAACTAAATGTCATTTTAGCAAATAAGAAAACTGTTCTTTAATTATATTTACGTTAGCTGGCATGTGTTCTAGAAAACAGTTGACTGAATAATTTTAGAAAAGAATTATTTTGACAGTTCAACAGATATCACAATGCAATATACCTTTATGATTTCTATGTAAATTTAAGACAAGTATAAGTTGTGTCTGAATCACTTTCTATGTAAAAAGAAGACATTTTTAATTAAAAAAATAATTTATGAGTAATGACTGATTGAGCTGATAGTTTTGAATCTTAGTCTGAATGCAAGGGATGGTTCTGGGTAGCTTTCTTTATACAGAAGATGAAATAATGCTCCATTTTAAGGCACACTCAAGATATTTTTTCTGTTTAATTAGTAATTTTGCTTTATATTCCATAAAGCTGGCCATTTGTCATCATCAATTTTGTTTTCCTGTGGTAAAAGTAGCATGTTAGCATATACAAGATCAAATATTATGTTTTCTTTCCTGAGTCTTTCAAACTGAATAAGAAATATTCACAAAAAACACAGGGTAATAAAAGGTTACAGGTTTAGATTTTTAAGGCAAACTCTGATTATGTTTTTTTTTCAGTTTGTATTAGTCATTTTTACTTTATATAATGCTGATATTTGTTCATCATCAGTGTGATGGCTGATGGTTTTCAATCTTTGACTGAACGCTAAGGATGGTTTTAGGCAGTATTCTTCACAAGCAGGAAGAAAACATAAAGATAGTTTTAAATCTTAATCTGAATAGTAAGCATGGTTCTGGGTAGTTTTTTTTCCCACAGGTAAGAAGAAAACAATAACTGTCCATTTTCAAGGTAAACTCTAATTAAGATATTCTTTCGTTTTTATTAATCATTTTTGTTTGATATTCCATAAAGTTGACAGTGCATCAACATCAGACTTATTTCTTGTTAAGTATGAATAGATTGTTGAGTCTTCCACAAACCACACAAAATCCTGGGTTAAATTCCACACGCTTTATTGAGAAAATATAAAAAAAGATGAGCGCTTTCGCGTGCTACCTGCACGCTTCATCAGATCTAACAAAATGAATTATTCAGATCCTTATATACAAAAATGCATATGGTTCAATTGATTTAAATGATCAATTAAGTACTTAGCATTCAATAATTATTCATTTAAAGTGGCAGGTATAATAACGCTCAACCTGTTTATTAACAAAACCAATAAAAGTGCATTTAAAAAAGCAAAAATGTAAACATGCATGCTTCAAAATCCATATGATATCTTCTAGTCTAGCATATCTAAATAAACATGCTTTATATTAAGACTTAGACAAGAGGAATCAAATGTGTTGCAAATACGTTGCCTTCATAAATATATATATTAAAAAACTTCTTATAAAACTATTCAAAAACATAGATAGTGTGGTAGTAAAATATATCTAAATGCATAAACTATTTAATAAACTTTATGAAATACTTATGAAGCTTCGTATTGATAGCAAACTAAAAAACAAATGTAGCAACAATATTGTCGCTTTAAAACTATTGCTGAATATTAAAAGCGTTATGTTTAAGTTTGTCTCTAATTAGAAATATAATATAAAATATTAAATGCTGTCAACATACATTAATGAATGTATAGCATGCTACAACCTAACTATGTAAAATAGAATAGATGCTTAATCAATAGAATGTGAAGCCATTCATTGTGTACAATTAAAAATCATAGAATAATATACAAAATAAATATATATATATTCCATAAATGTAGTTATATAAAATTCATATAGAGTATTGTACTATGATGTGATACATGAATCAAAATTCATTAAGAAGTAAAAACACAAAAAGAACGAAATCTGAATACATAACTAAATAGACAAACAAATGAATTGCATGAACAGCGAGAGGGGCTGAAAAGCACACTAAAAAACAGTAACATGAATATATACTGAACTGTCTAAACTATTTAAATATTGTGATTATAAAGGCCATGATGACTTATTTGACTTAACTAGCCTCTAAAACAGGTCTCAAGGAGATGTGTTGATTTAGACCTGGTAGTATATGTGCCCTAGTCCTAAAAATCCATTGTAATTCCAATCTCGCTAAGTAATTCATATTACAGCAAGAAGAGCAGAAGTCAGATGAAGAGGAAAATACAACAGGAACCATTGAACATCTGCACACTGAAGAGAATGTGGACAGAAAAAACAAATCCTTGATATGGAATATATCTAAGAGGAAACTTACACCAGCAGAATGTTTACTTTTACAGAAAGGACTATCTTACATTCCAGTACAAAGGACAGAGGTAACTGATTCAATAATAGACTTGAAATGTTTTACGAGGAATGTCATGTTAAAACTTATATTTAATGACTATGGGGAAAACAATAATAGTAATAATGTTTTTAAGAAACCCAGTACTTTAATACCTAATAATCATCTTGCAGTAGAAACTTTTAGTAAATTATGTGAACAGGCAATACATGAATCATCAGGTGGCCCACCACAGGGTAATAAGTATAAGATACAAAACCTTAAGGAGAGAATAGCCCTGAAACAATTACAAAATGATAATAATTATGACCAGCTGATAAGGGTGGGCCTATTTATCATTAAGGACAGTAATTATTACTTTTCTTCTATGCATAATATGTTAGTGAATCAGGAAGTATATAAAGTTATAACACATGATGATGTTCAAAAAATGATAGTGAGAATACATAATACTTTATATAAATGTCTATTATGCAGAATTATAAATCTGGAGTTATAAAAATATTTAGTTATTGATGCTCCTATTTATACCAGCTATGCAGGGGATCCTGAAGATCCATAAGGATCCATTAAATCCTCCTTTTCGACCAATAATTTCTGGTCATAAATGGTGCACAGAAACCATCTCCTTATTTGTTGAGAGGCTCAATTAATGCATTTTAAGGGATTCTAAACAGTTCTTGAGTGAACTTTACTGTTTTATATCTGGATGGAGTATACAGGACAAGGAATTTCTCCTAGTCACTATGGATGTAGAATTCCTTTTTACTGTTATTCCTAATGCAATAGGCATAGAAATGCTTAAAATATATTTAAATAGACAAAGTAGTTAAAGTTCTATGTTTGTTGATTTGCTATGTTTATTAGTAGAGTTGATCTTAGAAAATAATGTATTTTTATTTGATGGAACTGTATATGCACAGCAAGATGGCGTAGCTATGGGCACATGATTATGGCTGTGTGGGAAGAAGACCATATTTTGCAATATAAAAAAAAACAGATTGAATTTTATAGATGCTTTGTTGATGATTTGTTTTTATTTGTGAAGGTAACATCAGTGATTTATTAAAGTTTCATGAATATTTAAATAACACCACAACCTTCTTGAAATTTTCATTAAAATTTTTGAAACAGAAAATAGAATTCCTAGATGTGAAGTTATGTATGATGTTAGAAGAAACAATAACAACCAAGATTTATTGTAAGGAGTGTTATAGAAACACTTTATTACATAGGGATAGTATGCACCCCACCCATATTTTTTACAAATATAGTGAAGGCTCAAAGACTTAGAAAATTGAGATTAAATGCAAATGTGAATGAGTTCAGAACTGAGTTAGATAATCTTAGAGATAGATTTGTGAGGAGAGGATATAATAGAAAAATACAGAAAGAATACTAAATAAAATTCCTGAACTTAGGTCTACCACAGGCAGACTTTATTTTTCAGATTCCACAAAAAGCTAAGTAAACATATCAGATAAGAAAAGGGAGACTGTAGTTTGTATGGCAGTTTCATACACTAGTGATGTAAAATTAGTCACTAGTATAATGCAGAAGCACTGACCTATATTGATAAGTGACTCTAAAATAACACAGGTGGTGGGAGAGAAACCAAGATTTATTTTTAAAAACAAGACATCCTTAAAGAGACTATTATGCTACCCCAATAAAAATATAAATGAAAGAGAGGTTTTAACTGAAGGAGATATAGGAACATGTCCATGTAATAAATGCAGCTATCGTCTACATATTGATACTTCAGGAAAGTTTGTAAATCCTGATTCAGGAAGAGAATATGTATTCAGATATTGTTTACCTAGCTTATTGTGTCAAACATTTATCATACTATGCAGGTAAAATGAATAGGAAGTTTAAGGATAAAATTAGGGAACACCCTACATCGTACTAAAAATAGAATATTGAGTAATGTGCTAGCTAAACATGTTATAAGCATGGATAATATACATAGATTCAAGTTTTTACTTATGGAGAAAGTGAGATTAAATGAACGAGGAGGGGACATAAAAATCTAATTGAAACATCTGAAGTCCATTGGATAGTTAGGTTAAGGTCTGATGTAGGGAGAGGTTTAAATGATAAAGTGCCCCTAAAGCCTATATTAGTAGCTAGAAATATTTGTCGATAAAATTGTAACTGTAACCATGTTTATCTACCAAACAAAATTTGTATTCATACATCACAAGTATATGAAAATTAAAAAAAAAATGTTATAAGTTTTTAAAGTTTATTAAGATTTTTACTGTTTATGTGACTTTTATTGTTGACTAAGACTTAATTAAGTGGAAGCAATGATTGGTAGTTAGTGACTGTCGTGTTTAAAATGAATGAGCATTTAATACTGTTTGTCTGAAGAAGCAGTTCAGAAGTAACTGTGAAAGTGCTTACGTGTTTGGAATTAAAGTTTTCATTTTAATATATCGCCGTCCACTTCAGTATTGCATTGGTTTACTCATATGTTTATAGAGATTACATTTGGACTGCAGAGTGAGCCATTAATTCATTCTGCAATCATTGTTCTGATGAAGTCTACAGTCTTGCAGATGAAAGCGCTTAACCTTGTTTTGGATGAATAAAGTATTTTATCGCTGAGTGAAGAATTTTGAGATCTAACACTGTTTACACCTGTGAAACTATCTTGTCATTGATTTGTGTTTGGAACAGTTGGGTTTCACTGGTTTTGTTATTGGCATTCGGACATCATAGTAATTTTTATTTTTGTGGTAATAAAATCAAATAACTTAAACTGACAAAAAATCTTAAACATAAAAAAAGAATATCAACCAAATAAAAGCTGCTAAAAATAACCTAAACTGATTAAAACAAAGACATTCACTAGAAGGACTTATCTAATTATTGTAAGGCCAGGAAACCAGTAGCAGATGAATAAAATGGCCAACAAGCCAGCAGCAGATGGATTTAAATAAAATACCAAGGATTCAAAAAAGCTCTCAGAGCAAAACAGCTGATAGCAATTGAACTTATAACCTGCCTTCAGGTAATCAAAACTCTCAAACTTGCCTGGCTGTCTCTTCTGTCACCAGAAGAATACAAGAGCAGGATTTACTTGTAGCAGTTAAAATATTTCAACTGCAGAACTGCACTACAAAAGAAAAAAGACTCTCAGAGCTCATCAGCCAATCGAAAATTTCCTTCAAATAATCAAAACTGTTGAACTATCCTGGCTGTCTCTTTTTATCACCAGAAAAAAAAAAAGATTTATTTTTATCTGATTGCACTCTGACCACATTAGCACTCCTCAGGACATCTACTCACACTTGACCTCAGAATCTGATCCCACCACACCTGGAAAGTAACTATTATCTACTTTTGCACTTAAACGAGTGCACTAGAGCTAGTTTCAAAGTACCCTCATGTGCTTTGTATTATGCTAGGTTTTGCCTTTAGAACTGGTTTAGCAAGTAATCTCTTGATGAGAGAAGGGGTGTGCTATTATTACTATTGGCTGCAGGGCAGTGTGTTTTTTAACGGGCTTATGTGATCTTTTTTTTTTTTTCAGATGCCAAAGCTCTGCTTTGCTGGGCTATCACTACACAAGCAAGCTTGAGGACTTCTTCTTGGATATGACTCAAAATGTGCTCCCATTTCACCTGCTAAGTGTTGCAAGTCCACAGCATTATTGTGTAATGCTGAGATCTATTTTTAACATCTCCAAGTCTTTTCAACTTTGGATTTTGTAAAAAAAATGTATAAGAGGTATAAGAGGTGCATTAGGTTTTGACCTATCACTCAGTACTATTGTGGATTACTTGTAGTGAAAAACAGAAATCAGCTGAGAAAGGTTGCACAGTATTGCAGACAGCTAATCACAGTGGTGCTGAGAACAGTTGCATTCACCAACATGCTGGTGTGGACACTTGGACATGGCTGGGCACAGTTACACAGAACTGCAACTGACTACGCTTGCACACAGTAGCCTTATAAATTGTAGATTAGAATTGTTAGAATTGTGCTCTTGCTGTAAGCATACTGTACACTGCGTTATTTCACTCACCTGATTTTGTGGTTTCTGTGCCAGAATACTAATCATTGCTGTAAACTGCCCAATAACTCTTACTGGTCTGCTGTTGTGGCATCTGAGATAAGTCGATAGCTGCTGCCTCCAGCACCCAGAAAGTTGTTGCTGTTGCCTTTATTCTATTTTGGCACTACAATAGAAACTTTCTGCTGTTGTGGTACCCAGACCTGTCCATACAGTCGTCATGCTGTATCCATTAACTGTGCTTATGCAATTACTATTCTCCTTTCGAACTTCAGCCTTCTGCTTATTTGCCATTCTGGTGCTAGTAACTCACTGTGATACAGTCCTGTGATGTTAAGGAAGCCCTGCCAGATTACTTGGTCATTCTGCTTCTGTTAAACCATTTGCTAAGACTGCCCTCACTTCTTTTACCACTACTACTCATTGTGTTGCATCTCCCTTGTTGTGTTAGCTCAGCCAGACTCAATATTGCAAAAATTCAGCCCGACTTCCACTCAAATTCAGTAGTTGAGTTAATTAAGTTTGTCCTGCTGAGCTGCTTTGCTGTGTAAACATTATCTTATTTCACTTTATGTGACTTCATCTCTAGTGTACTATTTTACTTCACTGGCAAACCCTAACCCCCTCCTAATTAAGTAATATAAAACAAGCCTTCTTACAACAAACCTCATTGGTGTACTCATACATACCAAACAGTATGAGCCATGAGTTCACAGCCTCCCATAATAACTGTAAATATCTAGATAGCACTGCGTGCTGTGAGGCAGTGTAACTACTGCCTCATGGTTAATGACACTGGCTTCTGCCACTGGATGACTGTATATGTGAGTGGTGCAAACATTTACTAACCTTGGAGGCCTAACTCTTATCCAAATGTATTAGTAGTACCAATCAGGTTGTCGATACAGACACCCATCTTATATAACCATGCTCAACCTGTGCTGTATCAGCAAACATGGTTTCAGTGTAGTGATAGCATCCCCACAGTGCCAGATTCCCATACCTACCATTGTTTTAGACTAACCACCAAAAATGACTGTACTGTTGGAGGTGGTTTGATCATATTCCTAAGAAGCCAGATCACAGCTAGACTCATAAGGCAGGACAATGACTACATACTGTCAGTAAAAATCCATACATCTCATAGTCATCTTCCACAACAAATCCATATCACCCACAAACCATGAGACATATGTGAACAAACTGGAGCCCCCCCCCCCCATAGAATCTAATACTATATTCCTAAGGGATTTCAAATATCCTTCCATTAACTAGAAAACCTACACTACCATGCTTTGTAGATTTCATAAACACCAGATCCTTAAACCAACTAGTTCATGTCCCAACTACTGGATCAAAATATATGATCTAGTCACCATTAAGGTAACCTCTTTATGTTCTACACCTGTAGTGGCACCCTATCATTGGTCAGATCTGACCACCATTCAGTAATATTTAGTATGAGGATAGATCATGATTTACCATCTAATTCTTCTGCTTCAGATACTATAGTAGGGCAAATCTATTACACGTATCTGATGGACTGATGAAACTCAAGCAACCCCTCCTCCCCCAATTACCCATTTCATACATTGCTGCAACTCTGGACAATTTCTATGTTTAGGTGAAAGCATCAATGGAGTTATCGATTTCCCAAATAAATTGTAAATTTCAGGAATAAACCTCCTAGACGGGAAACCTTGTATAAACAAACTATTCAATAAGAAAAAGAAACTTACTGTCTGTACAAACAAACTTAATACCCCTCCCTCTAAAGTGAAGTAAGAAAGACTATCAAGGAACTCAGAAGCAATATCAAATCCTCCAAAGGTCAGTTTGTTTGTGTCTTTCGGCTTTTTCTGGTTAGGGGTCGCCACAACGGAACTCCGGTCCGCTAATGATTGGCAGTTGATTTTTATGTACCGGCTTGCCAGGCCTGATGCACAACCTTCAACGAAGGTACACCCATTCATGCATATCTCCACGCAGAAGATGCTCTAGCTGAGAATCGAACTGGACAGCATCTTACTGTGAGGCGACAAAACTGAAATTTGCCACCTATGCTATTAATAGCCACAAAGCCTTTCTATTATCAAATTAGAAGATAAGCATGTGAAGTCTGAGGTAAAATGTTCTCCCCTTAACCCTTTCTGCATGCCCACACCCCCCTCATGTCACTTAGGAGCAGGTCCCAGGGACTCTCTTGGGTCCAGACAATACATAGGGTCGACTGTCCTCAGCACCAATCACAGCTTTATATACTCACTACTGAACAGGTTCAGTTTCAGCTGCTCCACTAGATTCATGCCAGAGGTATGGAGGGAGAACTACTGCAGTTATCTCACTCCCCAAGGAAGGACCCCCCCAAATCAATAAAATTCATCAGGTCTTATCTGTAGAGCAATAGAATGTATCATTATGGAAGTCATTAACAAACTTTAGCGGTTAACAATCCCTTGACTCCAACCAGTTTGTGGATTTCTTTGAGCAGGTCAGTGTGGTATTAGATGCAAGCAAATTAGTTCATAATATTTACCTTGACATAGTAAAGGCCTTTGGTACCATCTCACATTCTGGCATTTTCAGCAAGCTGATCAAACTGAATATAAAGCCCTATATTACCCAAAAGATAATAAACTGATTTACTGACATAACCCAGTGTATTAGTGTAAGGGGCACACTATTAATTATAAGGGGTTATTATTACTGATGTTGCCAAGGAACTAGTCCATGGTTGAGTTCTCTTTGCTATCTACTTCTCTGATGTCAAGGCCAAATTCGACTGCGTGTGACTGACCAAGTTTGGGAATGACTGCATACTAAGCTGTCATAAACTCACCAGCTGACTTTAAGATTCTACAGGAAAGCTTACCATGTAAAAATAAGTGGTTCTTGGACTGTGGCCTTAAGCTAAATTCCAAGAAATATAGTACTGAGTCTTTTGGTAAACATGGGCACCAATGCACCTGCCACATAGATAATATCCCTTTGAAAACTGACACAGTTATTAGGGATGTTGATTCTTTTGTTGACAATGAACTATCCTTTGATCATCATGTACTCACTGTCATTAGGAAATATTTTTTCTAGGTCAAGGAGAGTTATCATTCCTCTCTAGTCCTACCTCATCAGGCCTGCACTAGAATATAATGCCTCTTTCATTATGTACATGTCTAAATATATGACTCATCCTGAAAGACTGTAGCATTTCATCTCGTAACAGAATCAAGGGCATGTCTTCCTTGTGTAGCACCAACTGCATTAACAGGACTCCTTCTCTTCTTTATTTCCTATAGACTCTTGAGGGAGGCCCTCTGCATGCCCTAAAAAGCCTGAAATGATCCAGTCCTATGCAAATTCCTAGGCATCCACAGAACAAAGAACACCCTAAATACCTGCTCGAAAGAATTCAACTTCCACTAGAATCTGTCTCTCTGTCTCTCTCAAATAATCCCTCTTTTTATGGAATAGACATTTCTTAAATTTAAAGCGAAATAGCTTTCTGATCCTGTTTAAGTGCAGGCTTGAAGAATGGATGGGAAACCATAAGTTCACTCCTGGCCTAGCCCATCAAACTCTCACTGAAAGGGATTAAAATTAAGTATTAGGTATTCATACCACAGGGTAGCAATGACTCATCAGACTAAGCTACAAATTACCTACATAATAAACCCCCTTGTGCGTGTGAGTGTGCCTTCTGTGGAAGGTTGGGCGCCGGGCTGGCAACTCGACACCGTAAAACTCCACTGCCATTCATTGTGCGGACAAGGTGATCCACTGTGGCGACCCCTAACCGGGAAAAAGCTGAAAGAAGAAGAAGAAGAATAAACCCCCTAGTATGAACCTGTACAAATTGGAAGAAATCAGCACCCCAAGTTTCCAAACATTTTTAACTGCAGTGAGTGTTTATCAACCTTGAAATGTGTGTGTGTGTGTGTGTGTGTGTGTGTGTGTGTGTGTGTGTGTGTGTGTGTGTGTGTGTATGTGTGTGTGTGTGTATATATATATATATATATATACACACACACATATATATATATATATATATATATATATATATATATATATATATATATATATATATATATATATATATATATATATGCAATATATATATATATATATATATATATATATATATATATATATATATATATATGTAAACTATATATATATATATATATATATATATATATATATATATATATGGGTCTAGGACACATGCTCGACTAACATATGTCCGAATCACAAAACATCGAACACACATATTCGAGAGCACTTAACATCGAAAAGTGCTTCCGTGTATGTGTAGTTCAAAAAAAAAAAAATCTATGTTTCTGCTGCACCCCCCACATCCCCCCTACTTTATGATTCTCACTCCGAGATTGCACTACAGTGGGGAAAAGGGAATCTTCCCTTACCCGCACTGTACGAAACAGGCACACATACACAGAAGCGTTTGCCGATGTTAAGCGCTTTTGTGTATGTGTGTTCAATGTTTTGTGATTCAGACATATATATATATATATATATATATATATATATATATATATATATATATATATATATATATATATATATATATATATATATATATATATAGGGTCATAGAGTAGTACTAGGCTAACTACCGTTGCGAGCCATTTTAAGCCTAGCCAATTATCCCTTGTGAAACTCAAACCCTGCACCTTGTGTTTGTAAGGTATAACCATTAGGCCACCCTCCCAACCCAAAAAAAAAAAAAAATTTTTATATATGTATATATATATATATATATATATATATATATATATATATATATATATATATATATATATATATATATATATGTGTGTATATGCATATGTATATTTATATGTATATATATATATATATATGTATGGTTCTACCTGACATAGCCGAAACCACACAACACCGACAACCACATCACCGACACCACATATTCGACAGTCCATAAACACGAAACCACACATAACCGACAACGAAATAACCGACGGTACACAAACACGAAACCCCATACACTGCACACACCACAATAACAATTATTAAAAACAAAACACATCCCCATTCCACAAACCACACACACAACACAAGCACACCAAAATCCTTACAAGCCCACACTAAACCTTACCCTAACCCTAAGGTCCGTCACTATCGCACACTTACCTACCCGCTCCCTAACCCTAACTCACTTAACCCGCAGCTACCGCGCCCTAACCCTAACTCACTTAACCCACCCCTATCGCTCCTAACCCTAACTCACTTAACCCACCCCTATCGCTCCTAACCCTAACTCACTTAACCCACCCCTATCGCTCCTAACCCTAACTCACTTAACCCACCCTATCCCCACAGACCGTCAATCTCCACACTTACCTGCCTCGACCAACGTCCGTCACTACCGCATACTCACACAGCCTTTCCCCATGTCGGCATCCTCGGCGTTGGTGTTGTCATCCGTCGTGTCGGTCTTCTGCATTGTCGATGTTCTGCAACCCGCGATTCGCGTCGGTCTTCTTCGCTGATCTTCTGGAGCTCGAATTCGCTGTCGGTCTTCTGCGCTGTCGTGAAGTCAGGTAGAACCATATATATATATACATATATATATATATATATATATACATATATATATATATATATATATATATATATATATATATATGTATATATATATATGTATATATATGTATATATATATATATATATATATATATATATATATATATATATACATATACGTATGTATATATATATATATATATATATATATATATATGTATATATATATATATATATATATATATATATGTATATATATATATATATATCAAATAACAAAAAGCCAAGCCACAGTCTAGTGAAGAAAACAATAACAGAGAATACCTAATTGGGTATACAAATATGGACAATAGTTTTGTCAACACTCTGTGCACTTTGATGGATGTTATTTTAGAGAATATTTTTTTTCAATTTGAGGACTTATATTATCAACAAATTTCTGGAATAGCAATGGGTGCACGAGTTGCGCCAAGTTTTGCCAACTTAGTCATGGCAATGTGGGAAATCAAATTTTTGTTTCCTCATCATTTAGCTAAGCATATTGTTTTCTACAGAAGATACATAGACGATTTGTTTTTTCTGTGGAGTGGAGATGAGGTGACATTTTATGAATTTGTTGAACATTTAAATACTTCGACAGAGTTTCTAAAGTTCACTATTGGTCACTTTGGAGACACTATAAATTTTTTGGACCTACATTTAGAAATCAATACAGACAAAAATGGGTTTGTTAGTAACATCTTTCACAAATCCAGTTTCGTTAATCAATATTTACATTACGATAGTTTACATCCCAAATTTATGAAAAAAGGAGTTGTGAAGGGACAATTCATTCGTTTAAGTAGATTAACCAGTAAAGATGTGATATTCCATCTAGAGGCAAATAGGTTAGCTTCTTTCTTTGTTGATAGAGGTTACAACAGTATTTGGGTCAAGAAAATATTAGATGAAGTACTGAGTTTGAGATCCAGTGTTGCATGTCCTATTTTATTCACCACCCATTTTACAACTAGAGGTAGAAAAACAAACACTAGTTCGAATAGTTTTTCTTTGGCTTTCCCTATTCCAATATCAAATGAAATGGATTGGATAAGGGGTGTTATATCTAATAATTGGAAGGTCATCTTTGGTAACAGCGATTTGTGTTCAGTAATTGGTAAAGCACCAATGTTCACATATAAAAAAACTATTAGTATTAAGACCATAGTTGAATCGGTTAGGCAACCTAAGGATGAGGTCAGTTGTTATGGTACTTTCCCGTGTAACTGTCGTAAGCAGTGTAGATATACATCAGGGAATAGTTCAATTTTGTTTAAACATCTAAAAAAGACCATTTATAGTAATGGTCATTACACTTGTAAGACACAATTTGTTGTCTATGTGGCCATCTGTGATTCCTGTGAACAATTTTATGTAGGTAAAACTATAAGGGAATTACATAAACGTATTTATGAGCATAACTTGGCCATTAAGAAAAAGGATTTGTCAAATGCTCTTGCTAGACATGCTTTAAATTGTAGTTTGTTCAAAAAGTTTAGATTTTCAGTGCTGGAAAGTGTCAACTCTGATTTATTAGCTGGGAATTTTAAAGTATTTTTAGAATGCAGAGAAGCCATATGGCAGATTATGTTAAACGCAGATCAACCACCTGGGTTGAATGACGTTATTAATATCAAATGTTTTTTGCAACTAAACAGAATTTAAATGAATTTAAATGTTTTAATATATATATTATAGACTTCAAATAGTTTGTTTATATTATTATTTGTGATATGTCTTTAATTGTGTGACAACTTTGTGGTTGGACAGTTTGTATCTCATATGACCTCATTGAGTGTATTTAATCACAATGTGGGGTTTGTAAACCTTGTCTGATGAAGTTCATGAGGTATTAAATGAAAAGGTTTGGCTTATTGTTTTCTTCACTATACTGTGGCTTGGCTTATTGTTATTTGGTTACCTTTGGTTTGTTTGTGCTACATATATATATATATATATATATATATATATATATATATATATATATATATATATATATATATATATATATATATATATATATATGCATATATATATATATATATATATATATATATATATATATATATATATATATATATATATATATATATATATATATATGTATATATATATATATATATATATATATATATATATATATATATATATATATATATATATCCACAGACACATACACGAGCGAGAGAGAGAGAGAGACAAAGAAGGAGATGTGATAGCCCACAAAAACCTATGTACACAAGCATAAAAGTAGAGCAAATCTGCTGTGTGGAAAGTGCAATATCTCTTACTTTTGGTTTACTGAATAACTTTCTATGATGAGTGACAAAGTGACTAGTCAAGCAAAAAGTTCTCTAATCCTTCACTGCAGGGCATTTAATTTATCACATTAAGCAGACTCATATGTTTTCCATTTATTCATTTTTTTTTATATTTCTCAGGTTGGATTTCTGTTTCTCATTAATTTCAATACAATGATGCAGTTTATCTACTGAATAAGGATAAATGTAGGTTATGCAGGTGTGCATTGACAGGTTGTAATTTGTAGTAAGTAAAAATATTGACATTTATGCATAAATAAATTGTGATATTGGTGATTTTTGACAATAGTGCTGAGATGAGTTTTAAGTTTTTTTTAATCATTGCTAATTTTCCAATATTTTTTTTAGAAGTGCAACGAGAGTTACATAAAGTTCTGTTCAAATTCTAGTTCAGTTTTGAACTTCAGCTAGCAGAATTTTATCTAAACAAAATTATTGGATTTGACCAGCTTTGCCAGTAATACCAATTTCTAAATATTGAATGGCTGGTAGTACTTACAAACTTCTAGTTTTTTATATTTTCTGTATTTTGTATGTGTTTATTTTAACATCCATCTATTCTATTTCTTTTAATTTTCGTTTCTTAATTCTTGATATATGCAGCTGTATTATCTTTGTGGGTTAAAGTTTATTTATTTTTGCTATGTGAAATATGGCTGAGTTATTATAATTAGTAAAGAGGGCAGACTGGTGATAAAAGCACAAATGGGTGATTAGTGCTTATTTTGAAAAGTAGTATTAAATAAAAATATCAACAGACTCTGTCATATAAATGTTTTGCATTATTGCATTTATTGATTCCATTGTGAATGATATATATGTGAGCATATGTATATTGTACAAATGCATGCTGTCAAGCACACACACACACACACACACACACACACACACACACACACACACACACACACACACGCACACGCACGCACACACACGCACATTTATATACTTTTATATGTTGGAAATGCAAGACTAAATCCTGTGAGTACTAACACTTGAAAAATTGAAGTCTGCAGAAAAGTAAATTTTGAAACTTTCTGTTTTTTAACAGTTGGGATCTGTCCTTTGCACACCTGACATAATTGTATGCAGCACTCCTCAGAGATTTGCAGAATAACTCCAATATTGCTGCAGCTCACATTGTAGGAATACTGCTGTCTCAGAATTACTGTATAATTCCTTGAGTTCATCTCATAGGTTCATAAGTATTTATAGGTTCATAGACATTACTTTGGCTAGCAACCGCAATGACATTTTTAAGCCTAGCCATGCATCCCAAATCTCTGGCAAGTTCTGGTACCCTTGATAAGTGAAGCAGAGGCATGGGAGATGAACCATTAACAGGTTGCTTGTGCCATTAGACAGAGGTGCCAAGCCACAGATGAATTTTCTGTTTCCCATCCAATTGTCCAAGTTATACTTGAATTGGGTAAGGAAGGAACTCTGCTTCACATGGATGGGGAGCCTGTTCTAGAGACAGGATAGTCTCTGGGATACATACCTGTGTTTCCAGCTGGTCCTATTTATACCATAGGCAAGGTTTAAGTCTTTAGTACTGGTAATACTGGTGCTGTTTGTTTTGTGGATATGCAGGAGGTCCATCAGAGTGGGGTCTAGTAATGCCCTGTATGCTGGGCATGGACTTTCCCTCAAAAGCTTGTAGGAGACAGAATACAGGGATAGGGCCTTGAGGTTGTCTGCAGAAGACATTTTACTTATGTCCTGTATTCCTTTAGTGAGAAACCTCTGTGGAAGTTCCAGTTGTTGGATATACCTGGTTAGGAACATTGTACTCAGTGATAAGTCTAATGAATGCAGAATAGAGTGGAACAATGAGTTCCTCGTACCTAGATCTCATACTTTTGTTTATAACTTGCTTAACATGGAATGATTTCCTCACTGCTGTGCACACATGATAGTCAAAGGCTAGATTATTGTCTATGTGTGTCCCTCAGTCTCTGACTACTGGGTGAACTCTAAGGGGTGTGTTGTCAATATTATAGTTACTAGGGGCGGATGACATCCCGAGGGATATTATTATGCATTTCTTGGTACTTAGTTTTAGTCCTTGGTTATGATACTTTAGTCCATGGTTCTGACACTAGTTGTTTGTCTGTGCCAGCCCTTCCTGGAGAACATCTGTGCCAGTGTGGGATTCAATGACAGCTCATAATTTGTAACCATCTGCAAATTTAGTCATTCAGACACCACTGACATTGACCTTGATTTCAGCAAAGTAAATGCCAAACAGAAGCAGTTCAAGGACTAATCTCTGAGAGGCTCCACTCATGACTGGCATCTTTGTAGAGGTGGGATCCCCAATTCTAGCTTCCTGGGCCATGTCTATGAGCCATTTGACTATCTACCAAGTGACATATAGGTCTCTACCTAACCTCTTGAGTTTTTCAACAATGCCCAAGAGGGGTAGTGTGTCAAATGCCTTAGCCAGGTAAAGATAGGCAGTGTGAACCATTTTCCCCTCATCCATTCCTTTGGTGAACTTCTCAAAGAAGTCCACCAGGTTGACTAGGCATAACTTGCCCTTTATGAAACCACATTGGGTTGGGTCCAGTGTCTGGAGGTTTACTATATCATTACTGATCATGTCCATGATAATTCTTTCCATGGCTTTGCATATAAGACTAGTGAGACGTATGGGACTGTAGTTTCCAGGGTCTGCAGATGGCCCATATTTGTGCAGAAGGATGACTGTTGCTATTCTCTATTCACGAGGCAGAAAGCCTTTTTGGAGGCTACAGTTAAATAGCAATTCCAGAGGGCCCGATAGGTCATATTTCATGCTATTAAGAAGGCATCCTGGAATATTGTCAGGGCCCATTGATGCAGTGTTCTTGGCCTTAGAGAGAGCTTTAAAGACCTGTTTCATAGTGATGGCAGGTGGAGTTTTATTTGATGGTATTTCCTGAGGGAATGTTGAAGGGAAAAGAAGGGTAAAGTTGGAGCTGAATTTGTCAGCCATTAGGTTTGCTATGTCTTCTGGCTTAGTATAGATGGCTCCATTTGCAATAGTGTATTGCTTCTGAGATTGTGGACATAGCTAAATAATGCCTTGTAGCTGTCCTTGGCCTGGGAGGCCAGCTTTACCTCAAATTTGACTTTGGTAGACTTTATTTGTCCTCTGAGTTGTTTGTTTAGTTTGATGAGAATGCTGTTATTCTGTTGGATGCTGCACCTGCTAATATTTGCCATGATTTACTTCCTTCTTTTATACAGCCTACTGATTTTGTGATTAAACCAGGGTTGCATGTTTTTTTCATTTAGTTCTGTACTTCTTCCTGGTGGGTACAGCTGCCTCTGTGCAACTATTAACATGCTTGCATAGGGTTTCTGTGAACAGTCCTACATAGGCAGTTGTGTTCTCAGGGTTAATGGAGGCATGACATTTTGCCAGGTTATCACTTAATAGCAGGAAGTTAGCCTTAGAGTAGTTCCTGAATATTACAGGGTTAGCTGGGGGTCCAGGTTTTATTTTTACTTCAATGGAGAACATTTTGTGGTCTGACTTTGCTGGGGAATACGTTACACTAGGGGTGTGCAGCACTCTCCCATACTAGTGAAGCTAGTGAAGACCAGATCCAGTATGGTTGCACCCCCTGTTTGGTGCATTGATAATCTGGACCAGGAAGTTTGTGTTTATAAAATCCAGGAATCTCTGTGCCTGTACATTTGGTGTCTTATAGGATTCCCATTTACTAGTGACATAATTAAAGTCATCCATGAATATGGTGTTGGGTTGGTTGGTGAGTGTTTCCAGTAAGTTCAAATACATGGCATGGGGTTCTTGGGTCATAGAGGGGGATCTATAGATTTCAAGTAACTGTTACTGGATTTTGTCTATGGTGATTTGAACATGGAGTAGCTCAAGTTCATTGTCCTGTTTGACTAGTCTTGAGGTATATTTATTTTTGATGTAAACTGAGACACCTCCACCTTTATTCCCCGGTTGTGTAGTAGCTGGTCTAAATGTGTGGAAGGCATTATAACCTTGCACTGGCAGTGTGCTCTCTGCAGCTTTAAACCATGTCTGTGAGACTGCACAGACATCATGGATTACTACTAGGATAAATGCCCTTGTGCGTCATTTTAAGCTTAACGAATTTCCCCATGTGAGTCTCTGCAACTTATGTTTGCAAGGCAAACACCTTAACTATTATGCCAACCTACCACACTAAAAAAGTGCATGTGCCCTCAGCAATGTGACTAATGTACAACTGTAACATAAAGCATGCACTGCTTGTGCCAAAAGAAACATATAGCCTCCCAAGTGACAGGTGCACAAGTGTAATGCATGCCTGCTGCACTGTACTGCTCTGTGCCACACATGTTGTGCAATCCCCCTCTGATTAGTACACATTCTAACATAAGGCAAACAAGATTGCGCTGCTAAGTGCGCTCAGCAATGTATAACCCCATCTGACTAGTGCATAGATAGGATATAATATCATGCGCTGTGCTGCTGTGTATGGCATCTACTTATCTGAAGTACAGGCCAACACTAAGGGACTCTGGTTAACAAAGTTCGCAGATGACTGCAAACTGGGAGCCATTATTGAATCCCCAAATGATGTGGATACTCTACAAAAGGGCCTTACAGAAACAGATGCTTGGTGTCAGAGCCATGGGCTCAAACTCAATGCCAAGAAATGTATAGTTATCCCCTTTGGGAAAAAACATGTACCTGTGAATTATCACATAGGTTGTAGTACACTAAACACTGAAAGTGCGATAAGAGACTTAGGGACACAGGTGGACAGTGGTCTCACCTTCAATAACCACATTGCCACAACAGTCAGGAAATCCTTCTATGTGGCACACCTCATCACTAAGGGCTTTTCATCCAGAAAAAAGGAGGTCATTGTCCCACTGTACTCATCCCTCATTAGACCCATTATAGAATACAATGCCCCATTTGGTATGTACCTCTCAAGACATCTGCAACAACTGGAAAGGCCACAGAAATACCTCACTAAAAGAATCACAGGCCTAAAGCAGATTCCCTATGCTGACCACTTTAAAAAACTCCAGCTATACTCTGTCACATATCATCTATTCCGAGGCGATCGCTGCTTAACATACAAGGCCATGTCAAACCCAGAGCTGTTGGACATGCTACACTTAAAGAAATCCCAATCCTTCAGAGCCACACATTCCAGGGATCTAAATCTTGTCATCACAATAAAGAAAACATGCTGGAGGGATCGATTCCTGACCCAGAGACTTCCCAGACTCTGGAATAGACTGCCCATACATGTCAAGCAGAGCACCTCTTTGGCCCTCTTCAAAAGGAACCTTGATGATTGGATGGGAGAAAGGAAATTCACCCCGGGGATCATGTCAGTCGCCCTGCTAGACAGGGGTCCAGGGAAGTAAATAGTGTGGGAAGAAATAGCCATGGAATTGTTATGACTAGGCTTGTATAGGCCATAGGGCCGATAGCCTAGTACCAACCTATGAACCTATGAAGCTATGAACCAACCTAAGTGAAGTATAATCCTCAATGTGACTATTCCACCACAGTGACATAAAGCAGTATGTGCTGCACTACTCTGCATCCCAAGTGGTCCATATGCTCTCCATGCAACTATTGTACAACTGTAAAATGTGGTAACCTGTGCTGCTGTGTGGTCCAAGCACATTATAACCACAGTGTAAATAGGGCACAACTGTGATATAACGCACATTGCACTACACTACTGTGTGCCCTTATTAATGCAAAACTTTTCTGTGCCATTACTGCACAGCTGTAACATAAAGAAGATAGTGCTGCCCTGTTATAGCCCCTTATACTGCTACTTAGTAGCCACCTATCAAGTGGCAACTTCCCCCTAAAGTACCTTGCTGTATTTTTAAACAAGGCCTGCTTCTACAGGCCTGCTTCACTTAATTTCAGAATGCCATTCTTCTGATCAGTGGCACTCACAGTACAAATTAAATGAATGGTATGATTGCTGCAACTGAGAATATCACTCAGTACAATGGTAGCTGGTAGACAAGGGATTCTGAATCTGAACTGTACATGTTTTGGAGCAATGTTGAGTTTATGTTCTGTTCTGCTCTATGGATTCACATACTAATGAGGGCAAAACATTTGGCTACACAATCTATAAAATCTAGAACCTTATGTTGAAATGCAAAGAAAAATGTAGAAATTAAGGGCATGACATGAAAAACTATTAAGCATTATATATTGCCCAAACATTTGAGTATATTCAGAAAATCGTAAATTACTTTATATTTGAATAATGTAGCTAATGTAAAAGGTCAATCCAACTATATTGTA
>NC_056735.1:1061073417-1061245917 GCF_019279795.1 Protopterus annectens
CTACCTTACAAAGAGGGGTGACCGTCGCACTCCTAAATTCACATGGCACAAAGCCTGTTTTAAGACTATAATTAAATAATGACTCCAGAGGTCCTAAAAAGTCATATTTTAGGCTATTCAGGAGGCATCCTGCGATGTTATTGGGGCCTATTGAGGCCATGTTCTTGACTTTAGTGAGTGCAGCCAGTACATGCTCCCTTGTTGTAGTTGGAGGGCTTATGTTTGAGGATATTATTAGGGGATGGTTGAGAGTGAGAATGGGGCATATTTGGAACTGAATTTCTCAGTGAACAAGTTCGCTATATTGCAAGGCTGGGTAAATGTGGCACCATTAACTACCAGTTTAGCACATTACTGTGTGCTTCCCTTGAGGTTTCTGATATAGCTGTAGTTGGCCTTATGGTTATCTTTTACCTGGGAGGATATCTTTACCTCAAAGTTGACTTTGCTTGACCTAATTAACCCTCTTAGTCCCTATTTACAGAGAGAGCTTTTATTTTTTTATGTGAATTACCCTTCCAGATTTTTGCCATCATTTTATTTTCTATTTGTTTTATATACTTTTTAATTTGGGATGCCACCAGGGCAGATTGTTTTTGGGGCTAGTTCTGGGCTTACTTCTGGTAGGTACAGCAGCCTCTGTGCAGTCATTGACATGGTTGTAGAGAGTTTCTGAGAGTAATTCAGCATAGACTGGTGTGTTCTTGGGGTTTGGAGGAGGACTGACTTCTGACAAAATATTGCTTAATAACAAGTAGTTTGCCTTGGAATAGTTCTTAACTGTTATTGGTTTTAATGGGATAATATAATAGATTTTGATTTTGAAGGAGAAAGCTTTATGGTCAGATATTAGCAGGGAGGTTGAGACACTGGAGGGGGGGGGGGGTGGACCGTGCTCCCTTATTTGTGAGCATGAGGTCCAGTATGTTGGAGCCTCTAGTGGGCATACTACTAATTGGTCAAGGGTGTTTGCATTTTGATGGAGATGTACAGAGAAGGTCAGAAGGAGTTGCATTGTGTCTTTGTGGACTTGGAGAAAGCATATGAAAGGGTGCCTAGAGAGGTGTTGTGGTATTGTATGAGGAAGTTGGGAGCGGCAAAAAAGTATGTAAGATTGGTACAGGATATGTACAAAGGTAGTGTGACAACAGTGAGGTCTGTGGTGGGAGTGATGGATGTGTTTAAGGTGGAGGTGGGATTTCATGAAGGATCAGCTCTGAGCCCTTTCTTATTTGCAATGGTGATGGACAGGTCGACAGATGAGATCAGACAGGAGTCCCCGTGGACTATGATGTTTGCAGATGATCTGTAGTGAGAGTAGGGAACAGGTTGAGGAGGCCTTGGAGAGGAGGATATATGCTCTAGAGAGGAGAGGAATGAACATCAGCAGGACTAAGACAGAATATATGTGTGTGAATGAGAGGGAGGATAGAGGAATGGTGAGGATGCAGGGAGTAGAGCTGGCGAAGGTGGATGGGTTTAAATACTTGGGACCAGCAGTTCAGAGTAATGGTGAGTGTGGAAGAGAGGGGAAGACGATAGTACAGGTGGGGTGGAGAAGAGTGTCAGGAGTGATTTGTGACAGCCAAGTACCAGTAAGAGTGAAAGGAAAGGTCTACAAGAGGGTAGTGAGACCAGTTATGCTATATGGGTTGGAGACAGTGGCATTGACAAAAAGGCAGGAGTCAGAGCTGGACATGGCAGAGTTAAAAATGTTAAGATTTGCACTAGGTGTGACAAGGGTGGACAGGATTAGGAATAAGTATATTAGAGGATCAGTCCAGGTTGGACAGTTTAGAGACAAAGCCAGAGAGGCAGATTGCATTGGTTTGGCATGTGCTGAGGAGGAATGCTGGGTATGTTGTGAAAAGGGTGCTAAGAATGGATCAAAGAGGAAGGCCTAAGATAAGGTTTGTGGATGTGGTGAGTGAGGACATGCAGGTAGTTGGTGTGACAGAGCAAGATGCAGCGGAGAGGAAGAAATGGAAATGGATGATCCGTTGTCAACCCCTAATGGGAAGAGCTGGAAGAAAAATAATTTTGTATATTTACAAAGTCCAGGGATCTTTGTGCCTGTAGATTTTAGGCATTGTAAGTAGGGTGCTAGGTTGGATGGTAAGTGTCTCTAGTAGGTCCAAGTATGCATTGTGAGCTTCTTGGGACATGAAGGGTGACCTACAGCTGGATAGGATATGATATCAGCTTTGTCTATGATGATCTGAGCATGGAGGAGCTTGACCACATCATCCTGTTTGACCACCCTAGAGGTATGCTTATTACTGATGTATGTTGAGACACCTCCACATTTAGCCCTCATCTGTGCAGCTACTGGTCTAAAATTGTAGAAGGCACTGAAGCCTTGCACTTCTGGGGTACTCCCTGCTGCATTAAAGCATGTTTCAGTAACTTCACAGATATCTACATTCTGTGTGAGGAGGGCTTGGAGGGAGGGTCTTTTTTTTAGGCTCCTGGGATTGAGCAGTAATGCCTTGATGTTCTGTTGAGTTGATTTTGCTATGTCAGTAGATTTGTCAATTTCACATTGCCTAAAAAAGGGGAGGTGGGGAGCAAAGCTTTAGCCAGTATTTGAAACCATAGAGGGAAAAGTGTAGACCACCCCCTGGCAAAGCAACATGGTCTGTTGATCATGTTCTTCCAAGCTGCAAATATTGGATCCCCTTGGAATGACATCAGAAAGACAGCCAGTTGTTAAAAACAATCATTTTTGCTCATATTGTGGCATTATACTTGGTGACAGTAATATTCTGCTCAGTGCCAGGCTCATACTAGACTGAGACACATAGTCTAAAACTCCATAGTGTCTCTCTTCATAAAGTACAGGGAGGTACATCTCAGGTTATTTAAAACTACATATAATAGAATCATACTGGCACCTGTGAGATGATGACTTAGCTGCACGCATGATTTTGTGGATCCTGGATCTGGATAAGCAACTAACAATTCTCTTTTCCTTGTTCAGTTTGCTTAGAGGGGCATCCGTAGATCTTACAATGGAATCTTCTATGATGCGAGTCCTGGATAGTGTTCTTGCTTACCTTAGGAGCTTGGTGTTTGAGGCTGCACTGAGAGTGACAGTATGTGTGGCGTAAGGTGTTGTTTCTGTGCCCTTGGGCTTGCTGAGGGATAGCTTTGACACAGTTGATCCTTATTAGTATTTAGGAAGATTACTTTTAAGTGCCTCAGCATATGTTAATCTTTGTGTGTATTGTATGTTATGTGAGGTGGGTGTTGTGCATGTGGTTTTGACAAGCTAATGTGGACTTGGATGTGAAAGTTTAGCCTCCAGTGTCATTGTGTAAGTACATCTCTCACATACTGTGTATTTAAGGATCAAGTGGTTCTTAGTAATCATGACATAATTGCTACATTGTCTCAAGATGCCCATATCCCTAAAACTGGTTACACAGAAGTTAGAAAATTGCATATCCATAATGTCTATTCATTTGATTTGTGAGCTTCAAGGGGGTGGTGTATCTAGTTTAGAAGGTTATTAAAGGTGCCTTGTTTGTGCAGACTAACAAGGGTGCTTTACAGGGGCAGATTAGGCTAAACAGTACTAAATTCTACTAACTTTAATGTGTACACATTACTGAATTCTACTAAATTTGTGGGTATTGTCACTCGAGGCCCAACTAGCTGCTCTAAGCTTGTTGGCACGCAAGGTATTTGTACTATATTGCTGCTTTACAGGGTACAGTTTTATGGATCATTCTACAGACAAAATTTGCTTTCTAGGTGTTTGCTGTAGTACAGGGCACTGCTAACCCACACAAACATGCAAAATTAATAGCAGCACAGAAAAAACAGAAAAAAACTAAATAATGAGCCCTCTGGCTAATAAAATGACTACACTATGAGTCCTTTTGTGCATTTTCTAATTTAGATAGACCAGGAAAACACCTCCTGCCACAAGATGAGTAAACCCAGTCCACTTGATATAAAGATACAATAGAATAGACGCACAAGTGCAATGCTAGCACAAACCAATTAAACAGATAGCTGGCTGAAGGTAATTTCAAGACAGTAACAGTGAGAGGAAGAGCAATTTTTTTACACAAAATTCAGTAAAGTGTGCACATGTACACATAAAATCTGGAAACAAAAGTGATCACAAAAAATAACCTGTGTATTTAGCAATCAATTTTAACTAACATTGCCTGGATAGCACAGGATACAAGTAAAACACTTCTAGAATGCAGGCTAAGACTCCAAGCTTTGCTGAGTTCCAGGAAAATGAGCAGGAGACAGTATGTAGCAAAGGAGGTTTACTCAAAAACAATATTGGCTTGTTGGGTGGGCATTCAGTATCATGGATCTATAAACAATGGATGGGAAAAGTACATAAATAGCTGATATATCAGTCAACAGCAATGAAAGAGGGGAGGAGGGACTTTGGAAATCAGATAATCATAAGGAGTGGAGGACAGAGACACAGCCTTATAAAACAACAGCAGAAGGGTGGAATGCTTGGTAAATTTGCAAGGAGCAAGCAGGCTAGCTACAGAACCTAGCAATCAAATAAAGGCAATACTGGAACTCTTTCACAAACTCCAGCTTAATGTGCTAGCAGGGGATGGAGCAGACCTGGAATGCAATAAGATAAATGATAAGCCAAATATAAAAGCACTGAAGCACAGACTGGAGCTGAGACAATTCTCTCACTATTAAACTTCTACTACAGTTAAGGGCACCAGACTATGCCAAAATTTACCAGTAACACTGTTTATGGAAAAATGCAATAATAAATGATTAAGGCACACTTCTGGTAGCAGTACACAGTTCTGCCACAACTGTGAATTAAATACAAGACTTTGACATAGACAGCTTTTTCAAGTAATTATATTGTGGAAATGGAAGTGTAGAATAATTAAGGTCCCAGAACAAACTAAAAAATGCAATCAGGTGGAAAAGAGCAGAAAAGTACAAAATATTATTACCAAACAGGTCACAATTGCACTAAAATATTTAAGCATAATTGAAATAATTAAAATGATTTAATTATTTTTCCTTTTTATTGAAACACTAATAAATCACAGTTCCATACCTCACCAAGACACAGCTACACACCTCTCAAGTGTCACTCAGAAAACAAAATGAGGGCACTGTCAAAGCATACATTTGGAAATCCTGCATGGCCCATCCCTTGAAATTCCTTCCTAATTTTAATCTCTCTTTTTCTATCCCTGCTACTTTGGATCTCCAGCCATATTTATCTCAACATACCTGCATCTCGTGTGCCTATTTACTATTGGTATTAATGTGCAGATTCTGGAACACATAAGATACTTTGGGGACAGCGTTTGCATGACATTAACTTTGCCTTCTGAAGCACTACTGTTCTGCCTACCTAATAACTTAGAAATTTATACCAATAGTTACCCATAATTATCATGGACTGCTATCTCCTACATTCTGAAACTTTCAGTCCTATTGATCTCATCCCAAATTTTCTACTTATTAACTCAACCTATAACACTGTAACCATCCCATCTAAAATTACCTCCCTCCCTCTTTTTCTCCCTTATTTTCCCCAACCCTCACATTCCTCTATATTACCTCCTTTCCCACAAACATGCAAACTATTCTAACTTCCTGTGTACTAAAACAATATTCTACTACTCAACTCCTCACCCCTCCAAATTCTGCCCCAGTAATCTTATACTAATCTTGATGCAGTACTAGAAGTCTTACTGCTACAGAGTTCACAATAAGTGACCGTTCACCACAGTACACTCACTTACACGATGATAAAAAATATTTATTGTAAATTGAGTAATAAACAGTAAAAGATCTAAACTGAATCACAAGATATTAATACAATTAAAATTATTAGACATTTCAAACATGTCATAATCAAATCAGCTGATGAACTGCAAAACCATAGTGTAAGGTGTATGTAATAATTCACAGAAACTAATGTGATCTAAATGCTGAAACTGTTTCCTGGATATCCACAAAATGGTGCCAGTCCACTAAAACTACCACAGTGAAAGTGATGTGTGTGTCCCCACCACCACACGGACGAGAGTCCCAGGATCCCCCAAAACTCAAAAAACTCTCACACTTTTCTCCACATAAATCAATCACATCCATCATATCTAATGATCCTAGAGATAGTGGTAGTGCCATATAAGATTAAGATTAACTTTTTAGAGATAAAATAAAATGGGCTTAACAGAAATATGGGTTTGTCCTTCTATTAGAAGCGCAGGAATTTATGAACCAAACATTAAATACAACATATGGGATTTCTCATATGTCATTTCAGTATAAACCATTTTTATGTGTAAGGTTGAAAGTTTATGTGATGATTATGACATGTTTGAAATGTCTAATCATTTTAATTGTATTGAGTATGTATTTTTTAATGATCGGACAAGCTTCAAAAGAGCTGGAAGTTGTGAATTTTGATTATATTTCCAATATACAAAACATTTTATTTCAGTTCAAAAGTTGATGCTTATTGTAACAAGATTTTTATTGAATTTGTATATCTTGGGTAATGAATGTATAAGGAAAGCATGACAGCTGGTATAAGGGGAAGTATGGCTTTAAAAGTTTAAACAATTTTTGGCGCCAAATAAGTTATTTAAGGCGTCTGAGAAATGTACTGGTTGTTCTGAAGAAGCCCAATCTATGGGTGAAAGCGCTTAACTTTTGGTGATTCAGTTTAGACCTTTTACTGTTTATTACTCGATTTACAATAAATATTTTTTATCATCATGTAAGTGAGTGTTGGATTCGTTGATCATAAAACATTGGTACTGTGGTGAACTGACACTTATTGGGAACTCTGTAGCAGTAAGACTTCTTATAATAATCTTCCTTTTCCCTCCTCTCTCTTTATATTTTATTTTCCCTTCTTACTTATGCTTGACAAACTAACTTCTTAGTTTCTCCTGCTTGACTTCTAATAACAAGTTCCTCTGCATCTCTGCTCCCTGGCTCTGACCAAATGCTCCTCAATACCCACTTCTAACCTGAAATCCCATTTTAAATTACATCTCTTCTCGTAATCCAATTGGCCACTGAATAACCTCTGTTATATATACATTTTATTGCATCTGTATTCAAATTTGTTATTTTGTACTTTGAACATCTTGCCTGCATAATCTGTCCTTGAAATTCTTTTCTTGTATAATTTGTTTTGTGAACCTGTGTATTTTTTACTTCTATATTGCAAATGTTAGACTTGCATTATTTGTCCTGTGAATCTAATTTTTTTGTGTAATTTTTGTATAATTCTTACTTTGGAGCTTTTCTTCCTGGGCCCCTGATGAAAAAGGGCACAAGCACAGACAGAATAACATGGTCAACAAATGTCATGTAAATAAATAATAAATACATCTCAGCCTAAAGCCCTTACAACCTTCCCCATTTTCTCCTGAACCATTTTTCAATTCCATTCAAATCCATAAATCATTTTAAAACATGCAAAAACACCCCATCTTTTGTTAGCACTAAATCCAACATATCAGTAATCTAAATACCTACTGCACCACTGATACCATGTCAAGGAAGCATTTTACTCTCTGTGTAAACACATCTATAGCCAGCAGAAAAAGGGTTGGTGTGAGTGGCCACCCTTGTCTCATGTTCCCTCCTATCTCTGCCTCTATGGAAATTTTCTTTTTCATTATCAAGTGCATCTTAGGTGTTCCATATAGCACCTTTACCTAGTTTCTATCCTTGTGGCCAGCATTCTCTATCAGAATTTAAACAGATAATTGAACATTGCTGTATGAAAGACTTTCTTAATATCAAAATAATATTATTCCTACTTTACTTACATCACATCTATAGAATTCATCCAAAATTTCCTTAGCTCCTGCCTACCTAACAGACCCCCTCCCAACTTTCTTTTTTTAGTTATGTTGTTAGCTGCATGTTTCTGGGCAGCCACGGTGGTGCAGTGGTTAGCATTGCCACCTCACAGCAAGAGGTTCTCCAGTTCAATCCTCAGCTGGGGTGCCTTCTGTGCGGAGTCTGCATGTCCTCCCTGTGGTTGCGTGGGTTTCCTCCGGGTGCTCCAGTTTCCTCCCAGATCCCAAAGATATGCTGTAGATGGATTGGACACTCTAAATTGGCCCTAGGTGTGAGTGTGTGCATGTGTGTGCCTTCTGTGGAAGGTTAGGCACCAGGCTGGCTACTTGGCACTGTAAAACTCCAATGCCAATCATGAGCAGACAGGTGATGTGCTGTGGTGACTCCTAACTGGGAAAAGCCGGAAGAAGAAGTTAGCTGCATGTTTCTGTCCTTCATCCTAAATACAAGAAATGTTTCTGAATTTCCCCTTCCACAATCCAAATTTCCTGCCAATATATTGGTATCCTTGTTTCAGTTTCTGCTATTTGGATCTGAAGTTTCAAAATTTCCAAGCATTTATCTCCCCTTTCAGATCTTCGCCCCTTCAGTCAAACCCAGCTTATAATATCCTCAATTTTTCTAAAGCTCTTTCAATAATTCTTACTCTTCTCTCCACTATGGTCTTCTGGACCTATGAGGATCTCTTTGAAAACACATTTGATTGCATCCCACCAGATATATCATCCCTCATTCTGTCATGTCATTCTGCTGTAGGAGTTCTTTTGTTAAATCAAAACCTATTATTATCCTCGTATTCTTGGCCTATATTAATTGTTTCCATCTTTAATATCTCACCATCTATCAATCTTTAAAATTTCTCTAGTGTTGACAAGCAGTTTGACATGCACATGACCTGTCATTTTTTTTCCGTGAGTCAACAATCATTACTTCTAACAAACTAACTCCCCTACTAGCTTGACAACCTTACAACTCTGGAGAATGTGTACTACTTCTTGATGTATGGGCCTACTTCACCATACATATTTTAATCCTGCCCCTTCCTCCTATTCCAGTGGGGCAAACTGAGCCTTTTCTGAGTTTCTGTACTACTATACTTTCAATCCAAACTACTATTGGTCACCACACTTAGGTCAACAGTCATCATTTCTCTTTCTACACTTGGAGTATTACGCTGTCCTTAAAATATATAAGACCATGCAAATTAATCCCAAACAAATTACCTAACTTCCATCTGTCACATAATATAACCAAAAATGTACATATCTTCACTACCAAAATCCTCATTTTATGTATCATAGACAGTGCTTCCTTTATCCTTCCTTTCTTCAGTGAACTGTGCCTTAGCACTTGCCCTTTTCCTCCCTAGTTTATATCTCTGTTCTATTCAATTTAACATATTAATTTGCTGTAGAAGGCTGTGGGTTCTTTTCACACATGGTAGATCAAATGCTGACACAGCAGTGCAGCATAATGGGGTACTGTACTCCTGAGTCTGTTGTCCTTTAGATGAGATGTTAAAATAAGGTCTCATCGGCTTGGGTTAGTGGCACTTCAGGTGGATGTAAAAGATTCCACAACATCAACTGAAAAGAGTAGGGGGTTCTTTATTTAAATACATTATATACGATACTATTTATAAACTTAGATATTTATAAATTTGCAGTGTACACATTTCCATTACTTTCTCTTATTTTCATAAAATCATATATATCAGACTTTACATTATTATGCTAGACTTCTATCTTCATTATCTTATTTGATCCCCATTCCTTTTTCCACAAACACTATATATTTTTTCTTAAAATTACTGAAAGTCTGTGTTTACCATTAAACATTATTTAATTTAGCTTTTCATTCCAAATGGTCCACACAACAGAAAATAATTTGTATGTATTTTACTGATATATTCCTTATTTTATGGCTATAATATCCATGCAAAATCATATCCATATTTATGTCATTTACCTTCTTTATATTTTTCAAAGAAATTTTCTTTAGACATTTTCCCACAAGTTTGCAACTCATATATTTTAATAAAACATGCCATGTAGTTTCTTTTTCCACAATTTATACAAACTCTTTCATTGATATTTATATGGCATATCTCCCTTACCAGGAACAGCCTGCAGGGGCGTGCACAAGCACACCTGCACTAGTCCTGCACGTACTAAGCTCCTGCATGCAAATCACCCCATTTGCAGGAGAAATCCATGGAAATGAGGTGAAATTGCAATCCAGGAATCTTGAATCTGGCCGGGCAGGACTAGTGTAATCTGCAGAAATATACTCGGTTAGTAACCGAGTACATTTCTGCAAAATCAAAAACGGAGCCGTGACAGGTCCAAATAAAGGCTGCATATCAGTCAGGAAGCATGCCAATGGCCAAGTATAAGGCCACTGGCATTGCAAACAGCTTACAAAATAAAAAAAAATTAACTTTTATTTTTTTAGCCGATCTCGGCTGTTTAAGCGTAGGGCAGCGGCGGGCAAACAGGATCGGGGGGAAAATAAGAAAATAAACGTAAAATAATCATTCTAACTAAATTCTCTATTCTGTCATGAAGTCAGTGGCAGGCAGAAGACAACATGGCCAGTGAGTAGTAGTTGCTAAGGGGGGAGGCTCAGTGTGAGACATGTAACTATGCATTAGCAGGCAATCCTATGCAAATGAGGGGAATAGTGAATCCCAGTTTTCCCCTTCATGCTAGTCAGGTCTCAACAGTGTAAGAGTAGGAATAGCTTAGCGCAAGCCTAGAAGTTAGCTGACATCATGGGGGGGGGATGTCAGGCATACTTTAAGTGGATTGGAGCCCTGTGGCTCAGGTTTGCTCCTAGATAAGCACAGCTAAGCAAGGGGGGTGTCTGAGTTTGCCTAGCACTCTTTACATTGCCTAAGTGGGTGTGCGTGGCACGCAATGGGTTTTAAAGGAAAAAAAAAGTTAAACCAGGAAATAGCAGCTCTGTGCACATTTGAGCACTGTGTTTGTGCGGCGTGCCCCCGGGCTTAAATAGGAAGGCAATGGGAAGGGAAAACAGCAGTAGGAAGGTAATCTAAGAGAACTAGCATAGCTGGCAGGTGAAATGTATCAGAATCAACCAATTACACAGGCAGCAGACCAGCCCAACCCAGAGCACTACTATAAACTATGCAAACACCTTCACCTCTGGTTTTTCCCCCACTCTACACCACCGGTATATACAAGCGGGGAGCTTTTAACAAACAAAACAACAAAATGATAGGGGCTGTAATAGCTATCATACAACAACTTGTGGAAGAGGCTGAGGGTGGTGAGGATATGAATGTTGTCATCCAACCCAGTGAGGAGACCAAGAAGAGTGTACAGACCTACCAGGGGCTACATGAGCTGGAGATAGTGGAGCACTATAGGGTGGACCGGGACCTCCTACAGCAGATTTTTGAGCTGTGCTGGCCACGCCTGACACACAGAACTAACAGAGGGGAACCCATCCCAGTGGATACCAAGGTATGTGTAGGCCTAAGAATACTAGCTACAGGTACCTTCCAAAGGCCAACTGAGGATATCATGGGGATCTCACAGGCATCACCATCCAGGGTACTCCACCAGTTCCAGGATGCCATGTCAGCACATGTCGGTGAGCATGTATATTTCCCCAACACCTGTGAAGTGTTGGCCAGCAATATGCAACTGTTCCACCAAATAGCAGAATACCCTGAGGTAGTGGGTGCTATAGACTGCATGCACATATGCATCAAAGCACCACCCGGTGAGCGGGATAGGGTCTACATCAACTGCAAGGGTTTCCCCTCCATCAACTGCAAGGTCGTGTGCGATGCCAAGGGCATAATAATGACTATCTGTGCTGGCTGCCCTGGAAGCTATCACAATTCCCACATCTGGCATCTGACGCAGCTGTACCAGAGATTTGCCAATGGGGACATCCTTCACAGTAACCTAGTGGAGGATGCTGGATACGCACTGGAGCCGTGGCTGATAACACCCATCGGAAATGCACACACACCCGAACACTAAGGCACATGCGCAGACCAGAATTATAGTAGACCGTGTGTTTGGGATGCTCATCATGGTTCGGTGCCTGGACACATCCAGTGGAGCCTTGCAGTACTCACCAGCTACATGTGCCCAAATTGTCATCATATGTGCCATGCTACACAATATAATCCTGTGGAAACAGCTGCAGCAGGAACAGCATGGGGCAGGGCCACACAGCCCTCCACCATTGCCAAGGCCTGCACAGGCACTGAGTGACTCGGAGGAAGAACAACCTGAGCTTGCCCCAGTAGGCAGAAGGAGGCATGCCCAGTATGCCTTGGCCTTGGCAAAGAGGCAACACATAGCACATACAATGACACAGGAGGGACCCAGGGAATAACACCTCTCTCTGACTCTCACATACAGTAAAAGGGATGCCAAACATGACACTACCTGTGCTCAACCATGTGTAGGGAGTGTACCATGTGCATCCGACATAGGCAGCCCTGCAGCACCACCCCCAATGCTGGGACACCCACAAGGTAAGTGGCTCACACATGCCAGTCAGAGGGGTTCACATACCCAACAACAGTCACAGCCAGCAGGACAGGTTTAGACAAACACAAACAAAGGCTGTGCTATGGTCTTTGAATGATGCGTATGGGTAACCCCCTCCCCCAGGCCTACACAGACAGACTACAGCAGGTCAGGCAGTGGGGCATTAGTTGTGAAGGGTAGGAAGTCAGAAACTAATATGTAGGTAAATCAAAGCTAAGAACTGTAGTACACTGGTATGCCTTTAGTCAGCATGATAGGTTAGAATACAGAATGAAATGGAGTACCTGACATACCAGTACAGTCATAGCAAATGTGTGCAAGTGTCAGGTATGCCCCCCCATCCTACGTAGTAATGTAATCACAGTCAGGTGTGCCCCCCAATCCTGTGCAGAAATGTAGAAATAGTTAGGTGTGCCCCCCCATCCTATGTAGAAATGTAGTAACAGTCAGGTGTGCCCCCAATCCTGTGTAGAAATGTAGAAATAGTCAGGTGTCCCCCCCATCCTACATAGAAATGTAGTAACAGTCAGGTATGCCCCCCCGAAATCCTCTATAGAAATGTAGAAACAGTCAGGTGTGCCTCCCCTATCCTAGGTAGAAATGTAGTAACAGTCAGGTGTTCCCTCCCAGTCCTGTGTAGATATTTAGAAATAGTCAGGTGTGCCTATCCAATCCTGCGTAGGAATGCAGAAACAGTCAGGTGTGCTCCCCAACCCTGCTTATGTATGTAGTAATAGTCTGGTGTGCACCCCCAATGTGATATAAACACGTCGTAACAGTCAGGTGTGCCCCCACAACCCTATGTAGAAATATAGTAACATGTATGTGTAGATCTAATACCAGTGGAGCACAGATGCATAGAGGTGACTAAGGTAGCAGGATAGGTTGCAGCATCTGCACAATATGCAGGTATGTGTGTGTAAGGTTGTGAGTGTCCCATATCATGTGAGAGTGGTCGTATGTATACATGTTGAGGTAAGCCTGGTGGCCACTACCCACTACTGCTGATGACAGGGACAACTCCTCACAACTGCAGTGCCATACACAATACCCATCAGTATAACACAAGCTAGCAGTAAACCATTGCAAATGTATGGTGGCAATATGTGTCACCATCTGAAAGACTAACATGGCATGGCTGTTGGTCTACATATACAAGCAGTACACAGGGGAAAGTACCCCAGACATACAGTATATATTGTGTCACTGTGAAATGGACACACCCTTGGAAACGTATGTACAGGTATGCATCACATTATTTGGTCCTGTAGTAAGCGATACTGGTGTTGTCTTCCAAAACACTCACAGATCACAAAAGAGGTAGGACTGATGTATTGGGAAATAGCTGATGTACCTGCACATGCAAGCATAACTGAAATGCCCAATGCATATCTGTGTGTCAGATGAAAGTAGTGTCCATAGCACACATGCACCCAGCTCATGCAAACATCACCCACAGGCACCTCTCTGGTCATATCCCTGCTGTGGGGAATGGGTACAGTAAGACCCCACCTGTATATGACAATAGCGGAAGACTGCACCATGCAGTGCTGGAGCCCCATGCAGGTGTGTCCCTAGTGGTAGGTAGCACCCTGCCAGCATCCACACCAACTGAGCAAGACTGTTAGGAGGTATTGGCATGAACACTTATCACACCTACCCTGTCACCCCAGGGGAATATACTGTATGGTTTTCTGGGACTGTAGGACTGACAGAATGCAATGATTTGCCACATCTGGCATGCAGCAACACCTAATGCCCCACAGGGGGTCTGCCAAAGGCCTGTGTCTCACACGTACTGCCAATGCATGTTATGTCATGGACACCCAAATAACAACATAACACACTCCACATAAGCCATATGTAAGGCCATGTGGACAAACCACAGTAACATGTCCACCATGTCCCACTGCATGAACTGTGGATCAACACTAACCCACACCTGTGATGGGGCGGTATCCTTAGGGAAAGTGTCTGAGAATGTATGCATAATGCACGGAAGAGATTAGAATAACACAGGGGGGTGTGAGCATGGGCAGCATGGAATGTGCAGGGTCCAACACCAAGCTGTGTGCACACACTATCCCTGGCTGCAAACACATACATGGGTGGCTACATCCCTGCCTGTACACCACAGTAGGGTAAATGTCCTGACCCATGGCCCCTGCCTCTGGTTGACCTGTGCGAATCTGTACAGCTGTGAGGCATTGCCACTGCAAGATACGCCCATACTGTCATGCTGATGGGCGTACAAGTATGAGATCCTCTGACAGAACTGTACCAAGCTGCTGAACTGGATACACAAACCCAGCACCAAGTGTCTGAAGCTCCCTCTCCAGAATGGCATAACTTACCATGAATATGTAGGTGTCTGTCCACAATACCAGACACAGCCGCAGTCACCCTTGTACCCCAGGACATCACTGTGAGCAAGAATGTCCACCTGACAGTACATGAGGACAGAAAACATCACTGTGTCTAACAGTACACATCTGAATATCCCTGCTAACAGCAGTACCATGCAGCTGAAGCAGCACAGACACAATCACCTACAGTACACACTACCCCCTACACAGTTTGTCCCCATATTGCCAAATGATCAACACATATCCTGCAGAAACAGAATGCTACCTCTAGGTGTACAACACAAAGGTCTGCACTGCAGTACAAACCACCTGGACTTGATCCACACATTCAATACAGACGGGCATACTGAGCATGCTCACACACAGAGAACTGAAGGCAATGTCAGTCAACAACATACTGAAAGGACATACTGGGCATGCTCACACACTTAAACAAATGAAGGCCATGTCTGCAAACACCAGTGGACCAGACATATCTGGCAGTTGCAGATGTTAGTGCAGACACTCCACAGTATGCACCACTCATGCTTTGCACACACAGTGGATAGGAATACAGACATATATCTAAGGACAACACACTATAGCATTGCTCTTTATAATAAGCCAAAGATAGACGTACATAGATGTGTGGAAGAGGCTGACTGTGACAAGGAGCCATCCAGTCCTGTCCCACACAGCCAAAGGGCCACAACCATATGAGGTTCAGATGCCACTCAATTTAGATACTAGTCACCGGTATCTGTCAGCATTACAGACTATGTGGTGCAAGTGCTAGCTGTGCAACATGACTGTACAAGGAAGTAGTCATCTAGCAGCTGTATACAGGTACCTGTTAAATATGACCCTGTGTGTGCCCGCATGTGGTGTGTTAACCTCTAGATGAATGGGTTATGGCCCATGCACACACACTGCCCTCCCCATAGCCCTACTATGACAAGCCTGATGTGGTCATCCTCTGTGAAATAAATCTTTGGGAGAGTTGTAACCCAGTAATTTCCATGGTGTGTCCTATAACTGCATACTGCAGTAGTGTGATAAACTAGTTAAGTAGGAGTTCCAATCCCAGACATGGCATGTGTGTGTGTGTGTGTGTGTGTGTGTGTGTGTGTGTGTGTGTGTGTGTGTGTGTGTGTGTGTGTGTGTGTGTGTGTCTGTCTGTGTAAAGAGCAATGCTTTTTAGGGTAGTCACACTCCATACAATTTAAGTGCTCTACTTTGGTAAGGCTGCTGATGTCATCCACCTAGAAACATACTTCTGGGAAGGTTGTAGCCCAGTAGTCTCTGTAGCACGTCCCATAACTGCATACTGCTGTAGGGTGACACAATAGTTAGGTAGGAGTTCTTATCCCAGTCTTGGCATATGTGTGTGTGTACGTCTGTCTCTGTCTGTGCAGAGAACAATTCCTTTTAGCTACTCACACTCCCTACAATTCAAATACCCTACTTTGTCAAGTCTGCTGATATCATCCACCTAGAAATACACCTCTGTGAAGGTTGTAGCCCATTAATCTCCATAGCACATCCCATAACTGTGTACTGCTGTAGTGTGATTAAACAGTTAGGTAGGAGTTCTAATCTCAGACTTGGCAAGTGTGTGTGTGTAGAGAGCAATGCATTTTAGGCTAGTCACACTCAGTACAATTCAAATGCCCTACTTTGGCAATCCTGCTGATGTTACTTACTGTGAAATACACCTTTCGGGAAAGGGCACTCAAGCAGTCCTTGTGGGGCATCCCATAACAGCATCATGCTGTAGTGTGCTATACAACTCTGGTAGCGGTTCTATTCCCACACATAGCAGTTGTGGATGTTTTGTGTTAGTTTCTATGTCTGTGTAGGGAGCAATGCATTTTAGGCTAGTCACACTCAGTACAATTCAAATGCCCTACTTTGGCAATCCTGCTGATGTCCTTCACTGTGAAATACACCTTTGGGGAAGGGGCACTCCAGAAATCCTCATGGTGCATCCTATAACAACATCATGCTGTAGTGTGCTATACACCTCTGGTACGGGTTCTATTCTCACACATAGCAGTTGTGGATGTTTTGTGTGTGTTTCTATTTCTGTGTAGGTAGCAATGTATTTTAGACTAGTCACACTCAGTACAATTCGAATGTCCTACTTTTGCAATCCTGCTGATGTCATTCACTGTGAAATACACCTTTCGGGAAGGAACACTCCAGCAATCCTCGTGGTGCATCCTATAACAGCATCATGCTGTAGTGTGTTGTACAACTCTGGTAGGGGTTCTATTCCCACACATAGCAATTGTGGATGTTTTGTGTGTGTTTCTATGTCTGTGTAGGGAGCAATGCATTTTAGGCTAGTCACACTCAGTACAATTCAAATGCCCTACTTTGGCAATCCTGCTGATGTCCTTCACTGTGAAATACACCTTTGGGGAAGGGCTACTCCAGCAGTCCCTGTGGTGCATCCTATAACAGCATCATGCTATAGTGTGATATAGAACTCTGGTAGGGGTTCTATTACCACACATGGCAGTTGTGGATGTTTTTTGTGTGTTTCTATGTCTGTGCAGGGAGCAATGCGTTTTAGGCTAGACACACTCAGTACAATTCAAATGCCCTACTTTGGCAATCCTGCTGGTGTCATTCACTGTGAAATACACCTTTGGGGAAGGAGTACTCCAGTAATCTTCATGGTGCATTCTATAATGGCGTAGTGCTGTAGTGTGATATACTAGTTAGGTAGGAGTTATAATCCCAGACATGACAGGTGTGTGTGTGTGTGTGTGTGTGTGTGTGTGTGTGTGTGTGTGTGTGTGTGTGTGTGTGTGCATGCGTGTGTGTCTGCATATGTCATATGTATCCTTTGTGGAGGTGGTTGTGAGTGTGTAACAACTGGACTCAATGTGGAGTGGGTTTTGCAAACTTCTTATATGGTGGGCCAAGTATATATCACAATGTCCACCATACAGGGATAACAGATGTGAAATAGCTGAGAGGCTGGGGTGCAAATCCATACCCCTAAATGTGACATCAATGCCAGCTGAACTACATCAGCAACCCTTGTATTACCCAGGGAACACTCTCAACCCATGTCTCATACACATACACTTGCCTAGACAACAGCTGCTATGTTGGTAGTACCCTGCATATTACGCACTGATAGTAACCATGGTGTGATTGCAGTGGGCTACAGAGGGGATAGCACCCTGTCCATCAGTCCAATAGGCATGTACATGCTGACAGTGCACCTTCCCAATGTTCTCCACTGGACACCTCAAACACCTGTGGTGCCATCAAATGTGACCCACAAAGGACATACCATGCCTGACACACAAGCCCTGTATGGACAGATGCCACTGACACCAGGGAATACCAGTATCATGCTATCAATGCAGGGTTAGCCTGCTGTCAATTAACAGTTCCCACCACATGAGCCTAGGACTGTCAAATCTGATGATAATCTGTGTACACAACATGGGCCAGACACCCCAGGTACAGTTCCACATGTCACTGCACATGCATATTGGAGGTGTGCACATATCAGATACTGTCCATGTCATGGACTAAGAAAGACATACATGGCAAGCAATGCACATCATTGGCCACACACAATAGTCACCCAGGTGATTGGATAGTGAATACAATACCCACCTGTGTGGGCAACTCCAGACACTACACCCCTGAGCCACATTGCATACCATTGTCATGTCGCCTGATGCCAAGGTATACCCATCACTTAGCCTTGTATAGCCATCTGGTACCACAGACCACAACACACCCGTGAAGCAGTGCACTCATGCATGTCAGTACTGGCACCTGTGTCTGTTCTGTGTGTGTGTGGTGTATGATGCATATGACCACATTCACAATCACTACAACCCCCATTGGCATACTGAAGCATGCTGTCTGATGTCAGACATCTCCACATACCCTTTGCACATATAACCTCTGTATGACCCCTGTGTTGCATGTGATATGTGCACAGTACTGTGTTGTGGCAATCCCACTAGTGATGAGTTTTATTCCTGGCCCTGCCAAGTGTGTCAATGTGTGTGCTTCCCTGTGAGAGTGTGGCTGTGTCGATGCTGACACCTGTTCATGCAGACAGGCATGTGTACTACACCTACCACATAGCTACCTTATCCCTGTCGCAGATGTCACTCACCATCACATATATGTTCTGAGGGCTCTCCAACATGTAACCTATATGGCACATCCAATAACTGCATGGACATGTGATTGCACTACGTAGTCGACAGGGGGTTGATACCCTGTACTGGTAGGTGTGTGACACACACATGCCTAAGTTTCACTCTTCCACCCCTCTCTGACTTTCCTGTGCCTCTGTCTGCCTCTCTCACTGTCGTTCTGGTGGATGTGGAGACTTACACCTGCATTGCTTAGGCAGCAGCATGTGTATTTTAAGTGATGCTCAGGATCAGCTGATGGCCTCTACACAAATTACAACCCTCCTCTAGCTGATTGCATGTGGAACAGCTGTGGTAACATTCCCATAGCCAATTGCATGGAAACACACACCAATATCTAGGAACATCATGTTGATGTTGGGCCTTTCATTCACTGTGAGCAGGAACTCAATCTGTTGTTTGGTAAACAGCATCTCAGATGGATTGGGGATTTACCTCTAGCAACATACACTGTGGAAACAGGCCAACACACAGGAGGGGGATGGGCCTGACCTGACTACAGACTGTAAGTGCTGCTATACTGCATTTGGAGTAATGTTGGTTTAACAGGGTGTGTGTGGATATGGCCGTCCTACATGTTTTCGTACCTGCCATGTCAGTGCCATGTTTATGAGGGAACACCCATCTGTAGGACCATCCGCAGACTGGCCAAAGTGTGGTGCCTTTTGTTTCAGGTGTTACCCACAGACTACCTATCTGTGAACGGGCAAAGGTAGTGTGAGGATTGCAGTCTGTAGATGGTGACAGCTGTGAGAGTTACTGACTTCATATCCCTCGTAGGACATATGTTGCAACAAACCCTGTTACAACAGTAAATGTATGAGGTTATCACAGCAGCATGTCAATATTGGCCCTGTGTATGTGCCTCCAGCCACAACCCTGTCAACCTTTGTACATATGTCATGCAGTAAGGGGTGCATATGTGCCGTACACCATAATTAGTGACATCATATCTGATAACAAGCCAGTGAGATATCAGACTGCTACACATGTTATGTATAGTAGGGGTTATATTTGCTGACATAACCTGGCCATTCTGTGGTTGTGTGTACAGTACTGAGGTCTGTGTACTTATGGTGATTGTCGGCAGTGTGTGTATTGTTAATATGGACCTTGGCCTGCTTACAGACTGCGGTAGATGTCATTGTTTTTGGTCCTGTTCTATCTGATGTTACAAGCTGCTCCACTGTATGTTACCCTACTGGTTGACATGTTTGTGGGGCCATGCACTCACATGTCCCATAGAGATAGGCACTGGAGCACACTGTGTAGTGGCCCAGTATATGTAGGGTTAGTGTGTGAGTTGCACATATGAGGTTGATGTTGAACAGATAGTCCATATACTGTAATAATACGCTAGCATACCATATGTGGCTGTGGCTGTGTTCACATTGGTTGTGGTTATGCACTTTCATACAGGTGTATGTTACTCTGTACTGTAGCATGCCTGTAGAGCCTGCTATATAGGCAGGTACATGTGCATTCCCCCATAGGAAATATAGACCAGTGTTGAGCTGGTCTGCCTGTAGCCTGCACAGTGCTTTGTTACATGCCTAGCAACTTAGTGTGCTTACCCAGTGAGATGTAATTTCTAGATACTTGCCATATGTACTGCTGCTGGGCCATCATAACAGTCATGTATGTCAGACAGAGCAGTGGGATGCTGTACAGATGTATGTCAATATCAAGTGAGTAGTATGTGGACATGGCACCTCTGTACCAGTGGTTATTATGTGGCAGGACAGTCAGTGATGTGTGAATGCATAACATAGGAGGGCATATGTACACTAGTAGTTATGAGTTATACCCATCTACATGGCTGTTAACATCCACATTGTCAGGACTGGTCCACATGTCTTGCACTAAAGGGTTATGTGTATACCTCTGGACTGTCCAGAGTATGTCAGATTGTCCATATATATTGGCTATCTCTGCTGTAGTGCACAGGAGCATTATGTGCTAGCAGTGGTACTATACTATGATATCCTTAGGATGTCTGTCAGTAGCCAATGGTGCACATGTTAAAAGCAGATGTGACCTCCCACACACACCATGTTTGTGAAGACACTCCCTATTACAGTTGCAACAGTCTAAAAATATACCTGCTATACATAACTGACATCCCCTTGCACAACGAACATGGGACTATAGGGGCTGAGGCAGGGCTACATTCCATGTTCAGGACATATGGTAAAGATATATGTACATATAATTAAACAGATATCTATATAGACATACACATATACATATCAACATACATAGATGGATATGTATATGTACATAGCTATACAAATAAACACCCAGATATATACATATACAGAGCAATATATGTCTACACATATACAGACAGAGATACATATGCACATATACATATAGATATCTACATATATATTGACAGTAGGAGGTATATCAGAATAGACATGTATGCACATATAGTTTTTGATATCTACATATATACCAACATAACTAGGCATATCTGTACACATAGGATCTGCATACATATATAGTTATATATACATATATCTATATATACATACATATACGTATATCTATATCTATCTGTATATATATATATATATATATATATATATATATATATATATATATATATATATGTCTATAGGAGCGCTACAGAATCCCGAAAGCCCAAAGTCCTGAAGACCATCAGGGGTGAGATGCCTTAATGGATTGCATTACCATACAATCCACTTGGTTAAATGCAGCACTACTGCCATCTGACAAACAGACTGTTCTGTTTGTCAGCATGCTAGTGATGGTGTCAGTTGTGCCTTGTTATGTAACAGTTACATCCCATTGTTTCAACTGAGGTCTTTACCCCCTAGGGATTGTCTACAGGGTGTAGATAGAGGCTGCTGAACTATACATCTGCATTACTTACTGTTGATTTTTTGGTATTCTGTAGCCCAGTCTGTTTTTGCTGTTGTACTACTTGATGGCCTTGGCCTAGACAGCAACATTTGTTAACATTTCCAGACTCCTGTATTAATTTGGCTGTTTCACAGTTGCATTACTCAGTTTATATGGATGTCCATGTCTAAACAACTATACCACATGTCATATACAACTATAATAGCACACAAATAAAGCTTTCCCATTTATGCAAACCTGTGTGTGGTGTTAATTCCTTTGATTTATTTGTGGGTATATGTTGCAGGCAATGATTGCCATTTGTATGGGTGGCTCATACAGTCTCCAGTTGGTAAGGTGGCAACTGTAGGAATAGTGGCTGTTCCATATTGTGTGCACCTACTACATATGTATCTTACTATACCTATCTCTGTGTGTGTATGTGTAGTTACATATATATCTATATACATATATGCATCTATATATATATATATATATATATATATATATATATATATATATATATATATCTGCATATATGTGTCTGTATATATGTATCCTAGGGATGCTCATGCCATGTCAGGTCCTGGTTATGGGATCTGCAACACTTGATAGTGTATTGCAGGGCAGACGTCTTTGGCTGTGGGGGGGTAATACCTATTCGTACAAGACGTGTATTGTTTGGGGCCACTCAACCCCATTAATGGTGCATGTGGACATATATGTTTTTGTTATTTCCCACTGTTATCTACAGATGTATGCCTATATATATATATATATATATATATATATATATATATATATATATATATATATATATCTGTTTACATAAATGTAACTATGTCCGTATATACCTACATATATATATATATATATATATATATATATATGTATAACTTGCTGTATATATTTAGACATATAGATGTAGACATATATATATATATATATATATATATATATATATATATATATATATATCTATAGATGTATATATATATATATATGTATATATATATATATATATATGTGTGTGTGTGTGTGTGTGTATTTCTCTATACATATATATTTATATCTACATATATATATATATATATATATATGTTTTATCTATTTAGATATTAATATATATACACATACACACACACACACACACACACACACACACACATACATCTACATGTTGAAATACATTTTCTATACTGTTGAATGGGCTGGATGATATGTATGTGAAAACATGAAGGTTATGTATATCTGACATGGCTTAGTGGTAAATCACTTTGGCTATGTTGTACATGGTCCTGGGTTCAAGACTTGCAAAGACTGTTTATTTCATTGCTGGGCAGAACAAAGGACATTGGATACAGATTGATTAATGCACTTTTGAGCAGTTGTAAGTGGGTTTGTGAGGGTTTGCATGGAAGTAAGCACTGCTAACTTCCAGTTACAGTTTCTTATACTCAGCTTCTAAATTGCTTAACCAGTATAGGCATTGCTTACCCACATGCAAACAGGCTGAAACCCGCTTACTGCTGCGTAAAAGTGCTTACTCCTGCTTACCCCCATGCTAAATTCTTTAAAAGAAAAGAAAAAATGGTTGATAGGAAAGTGGTGAAAAGGGGGCACAGAGGGGAAAGGCAGTAGGGGAAATAGCTAGGGATGTGCAGGAAGGGTGTGGGGAAGGTCCATAGCTGACCATTACTTCTATAGCAACAGATGTGCATATACACTGAATTTGGAGGTAGATTTGCACACTCAAACCCCTGGGAGGGGGTGAGGACAACCATAATAAGTTGTGATGCCAATCATACCAGATTACATGTGTCCAGTGGACATGTGTGCGAAATGGACAGCTATGTATGGGGCGTGATTTTATTTGGGAACAGATTGTCTTTTTTTTCAGGTGTGAGTGGGATGTTGTGTAGGGGTAGTAGGTATATTTGGGGAGGTAGGTTGGGTAGGTTAACAGACAAGACAAACAAGATGCATATGGGGCAGTATATGACACATGTGGGGGGGTAAACACCTTGATGGGGAGGGTGTTGGGAAATTGGAAACCCATGAGCCTCCTAGTGGAAACAGTAGGACTGAGGTCCCCACCCATGGACAGTCACCACTGCACCTTCACAGCCTCAATGGTGGCTGTGCTGGGGGCTGAGTTGCAGAGCCAGACTGATGCTCTAGTTGTGACACATGGCCCTCGAGCTGGTGTAGAAGATCACCAAGCTGCTGGTTGAGCTCTCTACACACCATGACCCCAACTTGGTGATGGGTGACAGGTTCCTGTCCATGCCCACTCCTGGGGGGTGTGAGCCCCATCCCCTGAGGCGGTTCCACCCAAAGGTGGTGCAGAACCAATGGACAGGGAGGTCCCGGGTTGGGCCCCAGACATGCTGGTGCCACGGCCAGCTGAGGTGGGACTGGTGGGTCCGCTGGGACCGGCCTTCCCAAATATTCTATAGTATTTAGATTTCATCATCATATGTGGGTAAGTAATAGTCAACACATTCCAGGGTTAGGTATAACAGCATGCATATATATTCCCATTGACCCAGATACCACATATGGAAAATTTGCATAGCAAACAGAACACATGCACATATGGGACCTCAGTGGTAATAAGAACAGCATGCAAGTACATTGATGGCACCATGCCACCAATGTTGGAATAATTCATTATAGCACATGCATGGAAACAATTAAAATATTTATCAAATAAGTGGACATTATCATAACATAGGTGTCATTACATACCAGTTGGGGTGGGGGGTATGTTGATTATTGTTGGAGATATGGTGGAGGGGAGAGAAAGATGTCAATTAACAACTAGTATATTCCTGTAGTCCACATTACCCTCCTAGTCAGTGCTGTTATCTGTACCTTACAATCTTAATACACTACCCTATAGCCTTAGTTTGGACAGTGATATGGCTGTTGTCATCATTGTACATAAACTGGTTTTACCTGCAGTATACACCTCTTACCTGGTATACCTGTGGAGGGAATGTTTGTTAACACTAACTTTTTCTACACATACTCCCAGATTCTGGGTTGATGTTGTGCACATAGCTATCCAATTCCTTCTGCACAGGCTCTGGCCATGTGTTGACCACATGCAGGTGTGCCGGGACATATTTAGAATATTGCCCTCTTCAACCTTTAGTGACCTGACACACACATATACATGCTTTCTTACACAGTTATATTATGTAGCACAGTGTGTGTTCCAGTGATCAGTGATACGTTATTATTCAGGGAAACTGCAACACTCACAATTCCCTACAATTCCAGTACTAGTACAGGTTATAATGGTCTTTATTTCTCAGCACAGTGTTTGTATCCGACGTATGTGTGGGAGCAATGTTTGTTAGCACTACCTGACAGTTGCCACACATACTTCCAGATTTCACATTAGTATTATGCACATACAGCAAGCTCAGTTACTGTACACGCTCTGGTCACAGCTTGACAACATGGGGGTAGATAGGACATACTTGGCTTATTACTCTCCTAACATTTTCGGGGGTTGCTACAGTGACAGGTTTATTCTCATAGATGTTTGACATTCACTTGTATTCCCTGTTTGCTGGCTAAACATCAGGGATCATCCCACAGACTTACCAGGGGGACAGGCAGCAGATATGGGCCCATATGCTGGACATTCTGGCCTCATCTGTGCAGTTGTGGGATATGATTCTGTATGTAGGCTACTTCCACTCACAGGATTCAGACCATGGCTGTATCTGCTACAACTTAAACACTGTCCATCACAGTTGTGTCTGCTATATGGATATTGCTGCATATCTCCTATCTGCTTTCTGTCTTATTAATCCACTGTGCTTTTTGCATTCTGACCTTGTATTACAACACTCTTATACAGATTTCCTAGACAGTTATATTTTGTAGGACAGTGTGGGTGACAGTGAGGTGTAATACCTCATTATTCAGAGCACCTGGATCAGTCACACTACCATACAATACCAATGTAAACAGTACCAGTACTGGGTATCATTCTTGCATTTCTGGGCACAGTGTTGGCATCTGACAGACCTGTGGGAGAAATGTTTATTAGCACTACCTGAATGTTCCCACACACAGTAGCAGATTCTACATTACTATTATGTGCATACATCTCACTCTGTTACTGTACACACCCTGACCACAGCTTGACAAGTTGGGGTGTAAATGGGACATACGTGGCTTCTTAGTCTCATAAGGTATTGGGGAGTTGCTAGTGTGCCAGCTTTGTTCTCATAGATGTGTGTCAATCAGTTGTATTTCCTGTTTGCTGCCTATATGTCTGGGATCATCCCACTGATTTCCCAGGGGGACAAGTTGATAGGCAACAGATATGGGCCACTTTACTGGACATTCTGGACATATTTGTACAGTTGTGGGGTATGATTCTGTGTGCAGAGTACTACCACTGGCAGGATTCGAACCATGGCTGTGTGTGCTAAAAAAAACAACAGTTCACATCTCAGTTGCAGGTGCTATTTGGGTTCTATTGTCTGCATTGTCCCTGTTTTCTATGTGTCTTTCAGTTGTACTAAATGACTTCTGGGGATTACACCTGTCATATACAGGCATTCCTACACATTCAACGGTGTGGGTAACAGTGCTTAATACAACAGTATTATTACATGATTGCAAATCTACATTACCCTATGATTTTATTTACATACAAATGATATGAGACTCTTCCTGCCATATTTTCTAGTGTATGCAGTACTTGCCTTGCACAATACAGGTTTTATACAGGCAATTAATTTACTACTACTTTTAGTTTTATTTCTTATGACAGTAACTGCATGAGTATTACTGACCTGCCTCAAGTCAGCAGGCAACTGACGTGGGCCTCCTGGTTCGTGGCCCTCTCCATTGCAGCTGCGGGGGACATAAGAGGAATATTTAGCCATACCTATCCATGATATAACTGAGCTGGCAATTATTACACACATAGTGGGGTGATACTTAGACACATCTGGAACATCCCCTGCCACTCTAGCCACTTGGATCAACTGCTCCAAGATGTCCCCGTTATGCTGCTTCAGGTCGGCATAGTGATGCCTGACATGCTCACCAGTTTGGGGTATGCCAGTGGCACTGGTGAGGTCATGGGTGAGATGGTCCCAGGCCTCTGCCTTATATTGGGAGCCCTGGTACTGGCTCTGCTGCAGTCTCTGATCATGGTCTTTGACAAATAATCCTGCCATGACTCTGGATTCCTGGATGCATCAGTGCTGCACCAAAAAGCGCACACCTTTTCCCCTTGCTGACATAGTGCCTGCAAGGGGAAGCTACAACTAGTTATGAGATGTATTCCTGCCTGTTGGGTTTAAGTAGGGCAGATTTCCTGCAGTTTTCTGTAACTAGCCAGTTTTGAAAAGGCTAGGCTATGGGCAAGCCTGCTTACCTAGGGTTGGCAGTGTTTAAAGGGGTATAACACTAGGCACAGTGAGTTAGCTGGCCTACACATTGCTTACACCTCCCAAGCCTGCCTGTGCAATGCTTAGCATTGCTTATATTAGACTTTGCATTATAATTCCTTTTTGGCATTGATTTATTATTCAGTACACCTTATATGTATGCCTGGTATCCATGATTCATGTGTACATACACTGTATGGGGTCCTTGTGTTTTATTGGGGACTTCAACACTCTATTACAATTACACCTGACTTCTGGGCTTACTGCTGTACTCCAGTTCACTTATTTATGTTATGTAGTGGGTTAAGGCACATATGTCTGTATACTGATTCCTTTAATAGGTTCAGTTTGGATTTAATATGGTGAGAACTTGTCTGCTGATGCCTCATTCTTCGGTACTTCTTTGATGGCTTGGTGTTTAACTACTGGGACCGATGGTATATAGGGTCCTGGGTTCGGGACCTGCATGGCTCTTTATTTTGTTGATGGACAGAACAAGGGCCATTGGATACAGAGTGATTAAGGCACTTTTGAGCATTTGTAAGCAGTTTTGCGTGGGTTTGTGTGATGGTAAGCACTGCTAACCCTCGGTTACATTTGCTTACAGAGAGTTAACTTCAGAATAGCTTAACCTGTGTGCGCATTGTTTACCCCTGTGCAAACGGGCTTAAGTTTGCTTACTAGTGCTTACAAATGCTTACTACTGCTTCTAGGTGCTTAAACCTGCTTACTAGTGCTTTATTCACTACGATACTAACATCTCACATGTGCATTTACTGCAGTACTCCAGTTCATAAATATATGTTATTTAGTGGGTTATGCAACATAAATAGCAGTCATAATGTGCTTTGCCATGAAAAGTGCTGCAGTGGGACTCGAACCGGGAATGCCTGCTCATAAGGTGAATGCACTGCCCACTACACTATTGCTATGCTGCTTCATTTGCATATATCTTCCTTGTTATCCTCTTCAGCCATTTAAGCTGCATTAACCATAGCTAAGCGATGGGCACACCCGCACATCTACGGTTAGCTTTAATCAGATTTAAAAAAAAAATAAAGTGTTTGTTCATTTTATTTCTGTATACTTTTGCTGTTGTACACAACAGGGACTGTTGGTGGGGATATGCGGACACCAATTAGCAGTCTCGCTCATTTCTTACCCTTTTCTGCTGTTCTTCATTGTGGGGATGTGTATATTCTGAGAGCTCTGCTCTCAGACACACGCCCTGCACTCTTACACACTCCATGTAAGATTAGGAGCTCAGGCAGCGTGCCTCATTACTATGCATGGCAAGCGCCATCCTGCTCCTAAACGTCCGCTCCATGCAGGACTAAGGTAGTCCTACATGGAGGAAAAGTAAATCTGGGGGAATGTTTTTCATTCTTCTATAGCTTTAACCTTTTCACTCACTAGCTCAGCACAAGGATTAGCATAATAATATTGTATTGCAATACTTTTATACTACACTTTCCTCTCATTTTCTATTTCATCAATTTTTATTTCTCATAAAAGTGTTTTTTCTTCATAAAATCTCATTACTTCATTTAAAACATACTTTTCCTCTTTTGAATATCTTAACTTATCCCAATGCTGCTTATATTTGTACAATAAACAATTGGGTTTATTAATCCTAAACCTCCTTGTTCATTTTCCACATATAAAATTCCTCTCTTTACCGGATTCAGTCTTGAACCCAATATAAAAGAAAAAAATATGTGTAGTGTTTCTATTTCATAGATTATTGGCAACTTATGGACACGAGCTAAACATGCAGTCTTTCTCTGTATAACTGAATTAATCAAATAATCCTTTTTACTAAATGATAGCTTATTTGTTTTCCAAAAACAACAATGCTCCTTTATTTCAAGTATCCTATTCCAGTTTTCATCACTTACATTTTTACTCCCAAATCTTATTCTTAACACAGAGATTTGTTTCATAGAGAAAAACACTCTCCCATCCTTTATTAAATCACACAATTGTTTACTGTTTATTAAAAGTCATGTCTAGATATTTAAACACTGATGTATATGACATGCAGCTTCTTTCACCCAGTCTTTGTTTATTGTAATCAATATAATATCATCAGCAAAAGTAAACATGACTGGAATTTTTATCCTTTCATTGGTAATATAAATAGTGCCTCTTGTACAATTTTACATTTCTGAATAATATGTATATAACTAAAGCAAATAATATGCCATTCATAGGTCATCCCTGAGATATGCAACTCTTTATATTTACTTCTTTACTTAGTTATCCATTCATTAAAATTCTTACTTTATTTTTATTATATGCAAAACAACATACATTCTTATTATTTTTACTTATGATATACACTTCCATAATTGTCCCCGAAAGTGCATGTTGTACTGCATCAAAAGCTTTATTAAAATCTCCTATCATGATCTTTATCTCATCAGTCCTGTTTATAATATTATCCACCATTTCCCTTACTATGAATAATAATTCCTGACATCCTTTTCCCTTTAGACTATATATGCTATCTTCCATAATGTTTTCCATTTTACTTCCCATTATCTTCTGAATTATTTCATATATATCTTATAATTTGTATTGGTCTATCTATAAGTCTCCAATTTTCTGTTTTATTTTTAACTTCCTTTTTTCCATACAAATTGAAGTATAACACTGCATACATAAAACCTTACTTTAACCATTCATTCATAACTTTTAAGAAATATTTTTCTGCCAGTCCATAAAAGTCTCATAAAATTGGTATCCTATTCAATCTGATACTGAAACTGACTGTAAATTAACGTGTCTGAGTACCTTATCTAATTCATATAAGGACAACATTTTCCAATTCCTTACTTTCTTGTTCTGCCAATTTTTTAACATGCCGTTCAGTTTTTGTATATTCTTTTATCTTGAAACATTTTGTTTACATAATTTATTACTATATTAATAACTTATTCCTGAGATCTTCTTACCTCTCCTCTATTGTCTTTCATTTCTCTCATTATACTAGTATTCTTTTTAACTATGCTACCCTTTTACCTTATAAATAATATCTTCAAATAATTATTGTTTAAGCAATTTCTCTTGATTCTTTTCATAAATCCTCTTTTGTCACATATGATTCTTTATTGTTCCTTATGAAATCCTTTAAAATATTCATATACATCATTTTATCATTTTATCTGCTTTTCTTACATCTAAGTACCATTCTAAACAAATACGTTTTACATTTTTCTTTCAAAGCTTTCCAACACTCAGACCAGTATTTATAATACACTCTAGTGGAAATGTGATATTTCCATAAATGCATACTTATCTTTTTCCATTTTTATTCCATACTTTATCATATATTCTTTTTATTCCTACCAATCTAATATACTCCTTATTTTCTTGTATTTTTATCCATATGGCTGAGTGATCTGAAAAGTCTGTTACAAGTCTCTCCCTTAGCCATACTATGTGATATATTAAAATAACCTATTTCTTTCTCATATATACCTCAACTATATGTTCACAAATTATCTTTTCTCCTCACAAATTGCAATTATAATTTGCTGTTAATTTATATTCATATTAATTACTACATAATCCAAAATTTTATGAAACAAAGTTTCCCTTTTTTACTTGTAACATACAGTGGTATAATTCTTATACTTGATTATGCTATCTGAGATCTACAATAGTTTATCATCTTGTTATTGCCAATTTTATGTTGAATATTTTCATTGACTTTGTACAAAGTACAACTATTACTGAATATAGTTCCTTTCCTAGGTTCCAAATTCTATCTCCTTTCCAAATTTTCTTTGTTTTATTCTCTCATCTTATGTTAAAAATCTTACATATTTCAATATTATTACATCAAAATCATATTCACTTTACCAATTTAGGATGCACATTCTTCTACTCATATTTTTGATACTGCCTAAATTTCCTTAAAACACTCTACAGTTGTCATTATGTGTATGTTGTAGCTTACCATAAATTATGTAAGTTTAAGGTATGTATCTCATTTGTATTACCCATTGCTTTTTTTCTCTTTTACACTTATCCCACTAACCTTACTTTTTTGTCTCTTACTCTTTTGTCAAGATAATTCTTCTTACCTTTCACTACTTTCCAACTTATATCTTTCTTATCACTTATTTTAGAACCTTCTTCTGTATTATCTTCTGTTGCATTTTTTTATTTATCAGTATCTTTATTTTTACCCAGATCTTGCTTCCCTACTTTTTCTTTATTGTTTATGGGGACTGTATCTTCTCTGTATACTGCCCTCATTTTTGTTTTCTTATTCTTCAACATCCATTTCTCTAGATTACAATCCATCCTTAAATACCCAATTTTATTACATTTATAACATTTGAATTCACATTTTTGCATCATGATCTGTTTCCCCACAAATATAACATTTCCTGTTATCACAGTTACATATCAAATGATGATCTTTTCCACAGGAAAACATGTTTTTGGTTGTCCCCAATATTTTAGAACTCCTCTGTTAACCTCTACACTTATTAAACTAGGATATGAAAAAAATTCAATACAGTATGACTGTCCCATCCCCCAGTCCATAATCCTGTTTTATCACAGACTTTACTAATGTCCATAACTTCTTTGCAAAGTTTGCTTTAATGTCTTTTTAAAGTCCCCTTTTCAACCTCAGTCCGAAATTGAACATGCATTTTTTTGTTTATTTGTATATTTCTCTGGATATGCTTTAATCACATAGGAATTATATGGGTTATAGTTCTTTTTCATCTCATACTCACCCAAAAACTTAACAGAATAGAACCAGTCTTAAAAATAATGTCACAAAATATCTCTTTATGAATAAGAATAAAAGCTCTTATTTCTTGAGCTTTGATTGTCAATGGGACCATTAAATTATCCCAAAAGTCATCCATGTCTATTTCTCTTTCTTTTTTGTTCTGACTTCTCACCATAAATTTCCTTTCATTATTGATATTTCTTTATCTGGGTGGTCATGGTGGTGCAGCGGTTAGCGTTGCTGCCTCACAGCAAAAGGTTCTCCAGTTCAATCCTCGGCTGGGGTGCTTTCTGTGCGGGGTCTGCATGTCCTTCATGTGGGTTTCCTCCCAAAGACATGCTGTAGATGGATTGGACACACTAAATTGGCCCTAGGCAGGAGTGCATGTATGTGTGTGCCTCTTGTGGAAGGTTGAGCGCTGGGCTGGCAACTCGACACCGTAAAACTCCACTGCCAATCATGAGTGGACAGTGATCTGCTGTGGTGACCACTAAGTGGTAAAAGCCGAAAGAAGAAGATTGATATTTCTTTATCTCACCTACTCATCTGGAACATAATTCAGAGAAGTGATCCTATGTTCCATGGGCCACTAATCTTGAAAAATAAAAAGAATATGAGATCTTTCTTTTCTTTTGCTAATTTTCCTTAAATTCTTCCTCTTATTGACCAGTCCTATCACTGCACAAACTTCAAAGGCTTGTGGCACCACTGTGAAGCTTAGTGAAATATATTTACCAAAACACAAAGCCTGTAAGCTGAAATCTCCTACATTTTCACCTAAGAGGCTATAGATCATCTGAAAAAATAAGATCCATAATTATATTCATGTTGCCAGTAAACCTTTCTGGTGCAAGAGAGAAGAATGTCAAGGTCTTTTAACATATACTCATTAGCAGACAGAGAGTGAACTTAGTATACAACAAATAGTACTACAATTATGCAGACAATTTGTAACCCTATTCCTCTGTTATTCCCTAATTTACAAGTGGATAGAAGAGTCTATCTCACCTACTCATCTGGAACCCAATTCAGGGAAATGATCTAGTGTCTCATGAGCCATTAATCTTATAGTGTAGCATTCTTTCAGGGTTTGGTACCCCTCTGTAACCATTCCCACTTTGATCATATGCTTTTCTTACTGACTGAGTGGAGGCCACATCTTGCAGGTACTTTTAAGCTAAATTGAGCATCATGGTTATAGCAAGACTACTGAGAATACACAAGGTGTCTTGATATTTCACATTCTCAGACCGCAGACAAATAAAGCTTGCTGAGCAATGTAGTGACCACTCTTCTCTACTTCTGTGTCTTGCTCTCTGTTGTCTGGTTAGCAACAATTCACAATAGAAGGTTTTGGAAGTACTCTTGTCCTTTAGAATATGGACTTTATCTGGCTGTGCAGACTTTTGAAAGGAGGTTTCCAGTCTGAGACCTTTATCAACTTCTCTTGTTTTCATAGTGGTCAGAGGTGAAATATTGAAGACTTCCTCTGAGTCTTGCTTTTTCCTTTGGTTTACCTTCCACTCCATGTTTTCTGTTACAGAACCATGACTTCCACCCCTCACTGACCATATAGCAGGGCATGCATCTTCAGGATTCTTAGAAGTGCTTTAGTCTGCAGCAGGGAGTTGCATGAATTCTTATGGTTCTAGACTATTATTACCAGAAAGACTGGATATGAGACCAAGAACACCATGGATGACTTAGAAAATTTATCTGTGAAACTGAAGTAAGATGTTCATTGCAGGAATAACATGCTTGAGTAATCACCTTGGGCCTATGTTCAATCAACAAATGCTTAAAAAGCAAACGCTGATTTATCGATCCTCTTGAAGCAAAAGCTTAAAATCCTGAACACTTGGAGAAAAAAATCGCTGTTCCACAAAAAAAAACAAAACTTCAAAACAGTAAATAAAGTGGGGGGCTTTGCCCCCCCACACATCCCCCTACTTAACTATACTTACTCCGAGATTGCACCACAGTGGAAGAAATGGCAAAGTCCTGAAAACGGCCCAGTGATTTTTTTCCCTGGGGAAAAAAAATCTCTGGTTCCGAGTGTTCACAATTTTCAGCTTTCACTTAAACAGGGTCAATAAATCAGCATTTGCTTTTTTAAGAGTTCACTGATTTAATATAGCCCCATCAACTTTTCTACCATGTAGCAGGTTTGAGATGTCAAGTAACCGGTCTTTAGACATGTAAGAATGGAACTTTCATTTGTTTATATATACCCTGTTTCCATCGTGTCGGTCTGTGTAAACTTTTTTACAGACCACTTGTTTCCTGTATTAATATCTTTAGCACTTTTGGCATTACATGCATTCTTTCTATTGTTTCTCTGTCCCATAATTTCTCCAGCAGAATTTTCTTTTAGTGTTATGCAGATTTCTTTCCAATGTCTCACTTGTTTCAGTCCTGGTTGGTATAATCCTCTCAGCAAATTGAGAATGGATAGATAGCTTGCAGGAACTCTGGGATGTTCAACTCTTCCTAATGAGCTACATGGCTTTCAACTACTTCCCCATATTTTCTGATAATATCCCCCTAACTTGAAAGATGTAATCTCAAACGATGCCTTAAGACTGAAATTTCTACCTAGTGATACATTTATAACAGATGCACTACTGCACCTTCTTCCATCAGAACAAAAAGAATCAAAACCAACCCACCACTATGGCTATCAAAAGAAACTAAACAACTAATGAAAACTCATGACAAAGCATGGAAAACCTGGAAACAAAGTTGTACCATTGACAATCAACAAGGAATTTATAAATATTGTAAATACTGTATGCCAGAATGAAATGATCACTATTAAGATGAGGACAGATAAGATTTCCTCTGAATATAATAATTGGTTAAAATTTAATGTGTTTTTTAGAAAAATATTGATTTACAGAGTTTATAATAGCTATGTTAATTAACATACTTTTAGATATTTATTTGAATCATAAGGCTGACTTTGTGTGTGTGTGTGTGTGTGTGTGTGTGTGTGTGTGTGTGTGTGTGTGTGTGTGTGTGTGTGTGTGTGTGTGTGTGTGTGTGATTGTTCTTATTTTCAATGTTAATATGTTGTATTACAATGTTAATATGCTGTATTAATGTGCTTAATTTAAATAAAAATCTAAAAATCTTTAAAAAAAAAAAAAAAAACTGTACTGGCAGCAGTATAGACAGCTTGCAAAATAAGATATGATAGAAGGATATCCAATACAGTGCTGCAGACTGAAAACTAACAGAAACCAAAAACCTTTTTATCGACAAATTCCTTCTTATTATACCTTGGACAGACTACCAAACTAATATCAAGCTTAAATAACCAAAACAGTAGCATTGCCCCACAGTTCAGCTCTCACTTTGTCCAACGCAATAACTTACACATAAGGAACTTCAACTGCAACTAGCCCATCAACAGAAACATCATAATCAAAAAGTAATCAAAAAACGTTCACCTTCTAACCAATGCCCACATCCACCACAAAGAAGCTCCACCTTAAGCTATAACCAACAACTCTTGCCCAGGACAATTTACCAGCAGAATATGTTAAATTAGGAACTGAATCATTGGCTTATCCAGTATTAATACTAATAAATTGTTCTCTTATGGAAAATTACATCCCTACTCTCTGGAAAAAAATCTTATCTTACCCTTTCATGAAGGTGGGAGTTTCATGTTATATCAATTATAGACCTATAGCCATTTTATCTTCAAAAATGCAAACAAATACAAGTCCATAGTTATATCTCTGAGAATAATTTAGTGTCCCCCATCCAGCATGGTGTCTGCTCTTACAACAGCCCTTATTAACTTTATCACAACAGTCAAGCAAAATAGAAAAGGTGGTAATGCTGTATCAGCAGTTTTCTTTGACCTATCGAAAGTGTTTGACACCATTTCTCATATTAAACTCCTACAAGGTTGGTCTGTTCTAGGACTAGCACCATCAGTAGTTTCATGGTTCATTCATTACCTACCGAATGGAGAATAAGCAGTTAAATGGAAAATACAATCTCTTTGCAACAGTCAGTGTCCCACAAGGGTCAACTCTTATGATTCCCTTTCACCATCAAGCCTCCAGTTTCTCAAAAATACCAGTTCTACATCTCTGCTTCTAACAATACTAATATCATATCAACCTAATAACCCACACAACACTCTTAAGCGTGATCATTAATGAAAACCTTAATTATGACCACCACATGAAACAGTTCATAAAGAAAACCCAACAGAAAATAGAAACATTACACAAGACTAAGCCGATGGTGACAGGTAATGCTAGATCCACCATGACATCAACCTTTTCTGCTGCCTGCTCTTTTTTGTGCAGCACCCATACTCATTAACCTGCAGCTTGTACTACTTTACACACAAGAACAATGATACAATAAAGTAGTAAAGTCTGATACTAATGACAAATTTAGGATGCACCACTGCATACCTCTCAAACAACAATGGCTACAGCTCAAACACTAATGACACATGTCCAGCTGCTGAACATCCACATACTCATATACAAACCCAATAAATATTTCAGCCCATGGAATGCCATCCAGCTATACAACTGCACAAGACCACCATGCTCTGCAGACAAAGTGACTCTAACAATAACTAAGCCAAACAATTCTGCAGTCAAAGCACTGTATCCCTCTCACCTCTCAAAACTCAGGAACTCTACCCCCCACCTATGAGACAAACAGAACATGATAAATCATTTAAAACCCTTCTAAAACAACACATGACTAATACATTGATATGCACTTGCTCTTCCTCGAACTGATTCATTATCCATCCTAACTATAATAACCTAATCTTGCAAATAAATAGCAACCACCTAGGAAAACTTGTCTGTAATTGAAAACCATGTTCCCCTCACATTTCCCTTTCTCTGTATCTATGTAAATAACTCTGTTCTCATAAATGCTTCCATCTACCTATCACATTCTAACTCCTCAAACATAGCAGCACCACTGCTGCTTTTTTAGCCATTCATACTTACATCCACTATAACAACTTTCTTACCTCTTAATGCTCATCACATCCGCTTTCAGACTATCAGCCCCTTCAGTACTTTATCTTTACTTACACACTCATTTCTTTCCAATTCTTCTTTTGTTTCATGCATATTTTGCCTGCCACCTAGCCCTCCTGTCTCATTTTCTTTACTTCTTGTTCACATCTGTTATCTATCACTGTATATTTCTTTAACCTAATTTATGTCTAAGCCTATATTCTTTTATTCCTCTTCTTTCTCTGCATAGCATTAGATACCTCCAAATCCCATGAGAACCTTTTCCTCTAATAGCTATATGCAAATTATATTGATGCACATAAATAATCTTCCTGCTCACCTGTGATCTGTAATCATTGGTATATTGTATCCTGTTAATACAAAAATCAATGATAGAACCCACCTAGTCAACACTGATAGAACCCACCTAGTAAAATAGGGAAAGCTACCTCAAGCAGTAGACCCGTAATGAGTGGTGTACCCCAGGGATTGGTCTTGGGGCCTCTGCTGTTTGGGATATACTTTTCTGAGGTGCAGGCCAAGACCAGTGGACTATGGGTAACCAAAGTTGCAGATGTCTGCAAGCTGGGTGCTGTCATCAATTCTCCTAGTAATGTGTACATCCTCCACGAGGGTCTCACCCAAAAAAATTACAGGTGCCAGAAACATGGCCTCAAACTGAATGCCAAAAAATGCATCATCATCCTCTTTGGGGAGAGTGATGTCCCCACTAGTTATCACATTCATAATAAGGTCGTAAGCATGTAATCAGTCATGAGGGACTTGGGCACCCAGGTTGATCGCAAACTGCATCTACATGGCCCACCTCATTAGCAAGGATATCTCATCCAGGGACAACGAGGTCATAACATCCCTGTATGCTTCCCTTATAAGACCCATTACTGAGTACAATGCCCCTTTTTGCATGTACCTCACAAAGCACATGCAGCAGCTGGGCAGACCACAGAGGTTCCTCACCAGGAGAATCCAGGGCCTAAAACTTCTACCCTACACAGATAGGATAAAAGCCCTGTCCCTCTACTTAGTCTCCTACAGACTCCTTAGAGGTGACGTCTGGCTTACAAAGCAATCTCAGACCTCGCCTTGATGGGACTGCTGCATATCTGCAAGTCAAGCTCCATTTGAGTAACCCACATGCACAACCTCAACCTGGTCTGTGACATCAATAGGACTTGTTGGGAGGACAGATTGTGTCCCAGTGACCCCCCTTTCTGTGGAATAGACTCCATCTCCACATGAAGCAGAGTACCTTATTAACCCTTTTTAAGTGTAACTTGGACAGCTGGATAAGGAACAGAAAATACACCCCTGAGATTCCATCTGTGTCTCTGATGGACAGTGGCATTGGGTGCTGACTTGTTGGAACATGTCTAAATTCTTGGCTAGACTTGTAAGGACCTCAGGGCAAATAGCCTAGTAACTTCCTATGATCATATGATCCTATGATCCGCTGTCTACACATATTGATGCAAATGGTCCTTTTTTTAAATGATATATAACCTCTGAGTTCTTTAGGTATATCTTTATCTGTATTGTAAGTTTTCATCTAGAGCTTTTCTCCCCAGGCTTCTGTAACCTTGCTGCCCATTCAGACTATCCTGGTAAACAAACGTAAGCAATACATATATACATACATAAATAAGTACTTGTCTTTTGGATGTAAGAACCTCTAACCATACTTCTCCATTTTGTGATTGTTTCATTATTAACAGTTCTATATACAATAAATTAAAAAAAAAATAAAACAAATATCCTCATTATGGAGACACTGAAGGGGTCAGCTGTTTATTAAGAGGGAAGTGCCAACAATGCAATTACTGCTTACAGCTGTGTCACACACACACACACACACACACACACACACACACACACACACACACACACACACACACACATATATATATATATATATATATATATATATATATATATATTTTTTTTTAGATATATATGTCACAGAAAGACTACAAGTTATCATATACATTGTGAATTTAGCATGGTAATTTCATGTCTGTGCTAACCAAATGAAAACCAAACTGGAGTACTTGCACATCATTGCTCAAGTTATGACTCATTCACCTTTTGTATAGATCTCACATATTTATAGTATCTGCACCTGATTTCAAACAAGTAATTAAACCATTCACTTATACACACAGACACACACACAGACACACACACACACACACACACACACACACACACACACACACACACACACACACACACACTCTCTCTGAGCCTTTCACCCCAACCTATATAGTTCTCAGTATGACAAAAACGCAGGGGGATGCTGTAGTCAAAGATTATGAATTTTTTACTGTTGCCATGAATGCCTTAGTTTCCATGGCCCTCTGCATACCCATCTAGTTACATCTCATGCTAATTATAGCTTTTATTGGTAGAATTTGCTGAGGGAAAAGAGTATCAAAGTATAGGACTGAATTCAAAGTATAGGACTGAATTCAAAGTATAGGACTGAATTCAAAGTATAGGACTGAATTCATTCAGAAGCTTATCCATTTCTATTCTTAATGTGCTGAGTATCCATTTCTATTCTTAATGTGCTGACAACAGTTACTTTTCTTGTAACTCTTGTTAATTTTCCCACTCCACTGAAGTGTCAAAGCTAAACTCAATATTTATTGCAAATGTTTCTTGGAAGCTTAAATTTCCATTTTATTCAAGGTTTTAGATAAGTGCAATTAAACCAGTTATTGCACCTGGCAGTGTGAACCTTGTCTCTAGATGATTTTTACTGAAGTGACACCCCTGACCCTATTTGCAAAATAACTAGAAAAGAGGTTGTAGATTGATGGGTTTTTCACAGTCCTAGAGTTCATAAACACATACCTGCTAAACGTACTGGTTAAAGTTGAACACTGTTCCCCCTTCTCCCAACTCCTTCTGAAAAATTTTACCTCAGGAACAAGTCACCCTACACAGCATGAACCAAAGAGGAAAATGTCTTAATACCTTCTGAATGATCCATCCTGCAGTCTAAACAACCCCCATCACAATGCCATTTCTATCACCCAAAAAAATAAAAAGTTGGAACATGGTGTAATTGCATCTTTCTCTGTGGGGGAAGGCTACTTTAAATTAAAAACCCAGATACCATCATTTTACAAAGACAGATCATGGAACTCTGAGCATGAGTAATATGAACTGTATGCTGTACAACTTCCATAAAAGAATAATGAATGCTTTTAAATAAATAAAAAAAAAATCCTTAATAACAATTTTAACAGTTCAATGTAGAGAGGACATAGCTCAGCATGCCCTGTGTACATCTCTGATTTAAAAAAATTGTCCATCTGCATAAACCAAAACATTTTCAATGCAAGACAATGTAGCAGAAAAAGCAAAGCTTTGGATCCTACGCACCAATTTCCTTACTTTAAGTGGAATAACCAAAAAGCATGAAAGGAATAGTAGGCCAAATTTCTTCCTATAGCTAGAGAAGAATCATTGAAGACATTAGAAAAGGGGGGAGATGATATGTTGACAATTAAAGAGCAGTTCACAAATTATTATAAGACTAGATACAGCTCATCACTTATTTCTCATTTGCTCTTTGCAAGATCATGCTAATCCTATATATGTATATGATGAGTTAAAAAATCAAGCCAAAGATTGTGAATTTGTTGAGTTACATAAGTATTTAATGAAAAAGTGGATAACCCAGGTTCCCATTGTATGACCATTTCTGAGAATTTAAGTTTGGTTTTAGGTGTGTGTGTGTGTGTGTGTGTGTGTGTGTGTGTGTGTGTGTGTGTGTATATATAAATATATATATATATATATATATATATATATATATATATATATATATATATATATATATATATATATATATATATATATATATATATATATATATATATATATATATATGGGTCTCCTTTAGATTACTGAACCGACACTTCACCAACACGCAGAAGACCGAGACGAAACGACAGCTGAAAGACCGACAAGGGTAACATGTGAGCGCGACTCGGTAAGTGTGCGATAGTGACGGATTTAGGAGCAGTCAGGTAAGTGTGCGATATTGTGGGATTTTGGGTTAGGGTGTGGGAAAGGTGAGTGTGCGGCAGTGTCAGAGTTAGGGTTCGGGTAAGGTAAGTGTGTGATAGTGACGGACTGTAGTTTAGGGACGGGTTAAGTGAGTTAGGTTTAGAGTGCGGGTAGGGTGAGTGTGCGATAGTGACAGGCTTTATGTTTTAGGGTGGGTTAAGTGAGTTAGGGTTAGGGTGCAGGTAGGTTAAGTGTGCGATAGTGGCAGTCTTTAGGTGTAGGGGTGGGTTAAGTGAGTTAGGGTTAGGGTGCAGGTAGGGTAACTGTGCGGTAGTGTCGGACCTTAGGGTTAGGGTTTGGGTTAAGGTTAGTGGATATGTCATTGTGTGTCGTGTAGTTTACGTTGTTTGTGTCGGTGTAGTGGTGTTCGGTTTTGTGAGTTGTCGGTGTTGTGTGTTTTCGGTTATTTGGGGTCGGTGTTTTGTGTGTTGGTGAATTGTCGGTTCGATAATGTAAAGTAGACCCATATATATATATATATGTATGAGCGCTACAGAATCCTGAAAGACCAAAATCCTGAAGACCAAACTCCTGAGATCAAAATCTCGAAAAGTTCAAAATGCTGAAAGCTCAAAATACTGAAAACACACAAGATCCCAACACTTACTATATTCCAGCACAAGTACATACAGAAACAATTAAAACACAAACCATATTACTCTTCTCCAAGTATAAGCAGGGGGGGCAAGCCCCCCTATGTGGGGGGTTGCATCTCCCACATCCCCCGCTACTGAAATATATCAACTCCGAGACTGCACTTAGTGTAGTGAAGTGCAATCTCAGAGTTGATATATTTAAGTAGCAAGCGGTGTGGGGGGCACAGGGGGCTTGCCCCCCTGCATATAGTTGAAGATTAATATGTTTCTGTATTTACTTGTGCTGGAATATAGTAAGTGTTGGCATCCTTTGTGTTTTCACTATTTTGAATTTTAAGTTTTCAGTATTTTCAACTTTCGAGATTGTGGTCTCAGGATTTTGGTCTTCAGGATTTAGGGCTTTCAGGATTCTGTAGCACTCTCATATCTCTCTCTCTCTCTCTATGTGTGTGTGTGTGTGTGTGTGTGTGTGTGTGTGTGTGTGTGTGTGTGTGTGTGTATAGAGAATAGAGGAAAGGAGATAGGTAGATATTTCTTCAGTATAGCGTGATCTTGGAGGTGGTATATTTAAGTAGGGGGTGCCCCACATGGAGGGCATGGGGGTGAAGCTCTCCACTTTGGTGGTTTTAGTTTTGGTCCATTGAGGTGTTTTTCCATGGTGGCCACATGTTTCCTTTCACAGGGAAAGGATTTTGGCAATCTGTGCTTTTGGTTTAATGATGTTTCGGAGAAGTAGAGTTGGGTAAGTAAAATTCAAAGAAGTGCAATTTTATTGGGTCAAAGTAGACCCTTATATATATATATATATATATATATATATATATATATATATATATATATGTGTGTGTGTGTGTGTGTATATAATAGATAGATATAGATTATAGATATAGATTATAGCTATAGATATGGTCTGCCTCCAAAATTGTTGCATCTCAGCGAATGGAGAAGTGATTTTGGAGTTTGTATATATGAATAGCAGTATTGTGTGGGGCTGTAGCCCCACTCATTGGGAAATCCTTTTTGTGTATAACAGTGCGTTTCCCGCAGCACTGTCATGTTCTCGGGATTGCATGTCTTTTTTGAGTTGCAGTACTGATGCTGAAAACCCTTTGTATTCTGTTTGAGTGCCAGAGAGTTTGAGGTATAAGAAATGATCAAGTAGGAGGAAGATGACTAAGATATTCAAACCAAACTCCACCAAAGCTGCAGATATCTGCAGAATGAATGATGTTACATGCACATAGTTTAAAAAGTTAACTGAAAAAAATGATGTGTGTAACAAAAAAGTGAGGCAAATAAAAAGGTGAAAAAAATTGTGTTGAATGTGTTGTATCAGTGAAGGTAATTAGAAAGAAAGCTATGATGCTGGCAAACATTGAGTACAAGTTGTGACTCCTAGCAGTAGAGGAATGTGTCTTGTGTTTAATCAGTTTTGTAAATGATGAGTTGGAAAGATTTACTTCTTTTGTCAACAATATTAATATGACAAACAATAGATTGCAACATTTGTTTCATACAACTACAACATAAAACATAACAGAACTATATATAATATTTAAGGAATAAAAAATGTTTATATACTTGTAGATGCAGGAACTTTTACATTTCCAAAGAGCTAGATAACTAGGCAGATAAAAGAGGCAGCTGCCTTGGGTACAGACCATTAGGGGACAATATCAATAACTGATGATGGAACAAATGCAGTATCAACACTTATCTAAGAAACCACAGGTGATGTCATGGCTTCAGAAATAAACACCAATATTGCATTCTGCCTAACAATTAAAAGCTCAGCATGTTCATGACTGTAGCAAGCAGCTTGCACCAGATGACATAGCTATGGCTCTGTGCCTGAATAAATATTTTGAAGTGAAGTATTGAAGGAAAGTCAAGTTTATCCAAAGAATTTGCATGTTGCCATATAGAAACATGAAATGGAAATAAGCTGTTTGCCGACACTGTTAAAATGAAAAAAAGCTAATATAGTGAAGTTTGAAAAATGCATCAGAAATAGTGAGACAAGTGTACAAGTCAGATTACTGTCTTTGCATGCACAAAATTGATAAATGAAATATTTAATTTAAATCTGACGCAGTGTGATAATTTGAAGATATTCTCTCTCTCTTAAAATTCTGGTTTGATATGGTTGTGAGATGCTTGGAACAGTAAACTAGGTTCATAGTGTGAAAACACATGAAGGAGCTCCTGCATGCATTTAGGGAGAATCACACAGTCAGAGAAACATCTTTGCAAAGATTCATAACAATGATATTATTCAGACGTATGATAATTTATTTACAAGCTTAGGAATTTTGCTAAGAGAATAACATATGCAAAGAGATCCTGATGCTGTGCCAGTGAAAAATCTTAAATGGGAAGTTCCAGCATTTCTCAGGAGTAGAACTAAGGAGAAGGAGGAAGAGAAAATGAAAAGTTTAGTGTCATTAAATACAATTAAAATTGTATTTACAATTAAAGCCAAAATAATAAGTGAATGGCATGGTTACTGATACGAAGCACTACAAGATGCACATTTGTATTGATACACAAGATCTGAATAAAGTGATTAAAGTAGACGATTGATAATTACTTATTGCTAAGGAAGTTGTCTAAAATGCTAAATAGTTACCATTTTTGTCCTAGATGCAAGAAAATGATAGTGGCAAATAAGGCTTGATGAAGAAAGCTCAAATTATCTATATTTATTTTGCCATTAGGAAAGGTTATATTGTTTTGACTTCTTTCTGTTATTTCATTATCGCCACTAAAGTAGTACCAAACAACTGCTGCCTAGGAAATTGAGGCACTGGAAGGTACTGCAAGTAAATCTGCTGATCTATTAATATGTGGTCAGCTAATAGACCAATATATCTGCTGGATAGATTGAGACAGCATGGTTTCAGGTTAATTAAAAATGCAAAATTACTGTGGCAAGGCTGAAAAAATATGGATCATCAAATGGACTCAGGCCTGATACAGAAAAAAATGGTGAGCAGCTGTACAAATGCAAAAGCTGAAAGCCAAACAGGCATTTTAGGAGTTTTAGGAATGATGCATTATCTGGAAAAGTTTTCAGCTATGTCTGACATAATTATGATTCTAGGAAGGCTGATAGAGCAATATATAGCCTATAAATGGAGCTATAAATGTGAAAAATCTTAAATGCTCAAGAAAGTATGTACAGAAGTATGAACCTTAAACATTATAATATGAGTAACCCAGCTATGTTGCAGGTAGATGCCAGTCAGAATGGTGCAGAAACATCGATCTGACAGAATAGTTTTCTTTTGAACAAAAGCATTACAGATTAATAAAAGAGCTATGCAAGGATAAAAACGGAACTGTTAAAAATAATGCAGTTATGTGAAAAATTCCATATGTGTTTCTATGGTAAAGAAATGGAACTGGGCACAAGCCATAAACCCTTAAGTACCTATGTTAAAAGCATCTATGAAATTGCAGAGGATATTGCTTAATTTAGAGATGCATGATCCAAAGGTGAAATGCAGACCAAGCTAGGAATTACATATAGCACATGTTTGAGTGCAGAATTTTCAACAGAGAATCAGGAAAAATTGTTAGAAAAATAATTAAAGACAGCTTCAGTCATTCCAAAGTTATCATTGACGCACAAAAATAAAAATCAAAGAAAATAAATAGGAAAAGAAAGGAAAATATCCAGAGGTGTAGTGATGCCAACTAAGAAATGCAGTTGCTGACATACGTTAAAGTGAGAGGCTCTGCTATGCAAATAGGAGCAAAAACAAAATACGTTCAGTCTTATTGTTTCCAAGATTTAATGTTCTAGACTTACAAAATACATAATATTGTTGAAGACTTGCAAAATACATAATATTGTCCAATCAACTAATAAGAAAAATGCTTAAGGAATATATGTATCACATGTGGGAATATTAAAGTACAAAGAAAATACAAAATATTTAATATATTATCTATGAATTCTGACTCGTGTATTAAAGTAGTGCAGAACTGTTCTATGCACATTGCACCGTAACAAAAATTTAAGGAAAGTAAATGTTAGCATACACAGTACTATGTCATCCTTGAAGTCCTATGAGCACATAATTGTTATATTATAAAGAAGTTGAGAATTTTATAGTTGTAGATTATTGTCATGAGATGGATTAAGTTACTCATTCTGATCACAGGAGACAATAAATATAGAAGACAAAGCCATAGCAAAGAATAGCACTGATATGAAAAAATGGATATATCCAGACTCAAAAAATTATCACAGCTACAGCAGATTTTTTTTCAGTGTATCTATGTTTGCTGTACCAAGCTTCATAGCCAGGTACATTAGGCAATACTGGCATTATTTGTACTATAGGTTCATTTCCCTACTCTGTGGAAATGCTGAAATCGATGATCAGGTCAGGAATGAAGAAATGAATTCTGTCTGTCTTCATTTTTCCCATGAAACACATAAGCATCATACATAGACCTTCAAGAATATATGTGAAGCTACAGGTAGTTTTACCTCAGGCCTGGCTTTGTACACAGAGGAATTGGAAATCCATATTGAACTAATCAAAGGAAGTGGCAGAGAAAAAGCAGATGCTAAGAAAGGTGTAACTTTGATGGTGACTTTAGGTTATACATTTAATGACCGTTGTGATAAACTATGCAAGAGCTTGACCAAAGTTGTAGATCCTGTTAGCAAGTTCTATGCTGATGACAGTCTGCTCTCTGGTTATGAAAGTAAAAGGGCCTGCTGTATCACAGAGGCAAAAAATGGTTATTTCCTCGGCAGTAAGAAGAATGTTATTTTGCTTGAGCTTGCTGTTGATGTCCCGTCAGTCACTGACTAAGACATTCAAGATCTACATTTTGATGTGGAACAGGATGTTGATATGGCATTTGACATTGGCCCTTTAATCATAAAGCAGCCAAATGTTCATGTTGTGAGGAAAGTCCCTGGTATGAAAGGGAGGAAAATCAAATCAGTGCAGTGCTGTCAGTTAAGTATTATCTGGTGGTATTATCCTTACAATCAGAGGTGTAGCCATGGAGTATTCCTAGGTACTACTCTTCCTACAGCGCACCACTGAAAGTGAAGGCAGTGTGCGTTATTATGTGGCATTGGCTATACAGACTAAAATCAATGGCAGGATTATTGTCTGGTAGATCAGTGATAGCCTTTGTGTGAATATCAAAGCAAGTAATTCACAGTTACATGCAGAGGAGGGCAGATATACAACAATCCATTAGTAGAAAGACGTCTTCCAAAGATATCTGCTGCAGGCAAGGTACCATGTTTCAAGAAAGTCACTTTATTTCATTCAGTTTGACCATGTGCTCCATTACTATAGTGCCTGCTGTTGTTCCTTTTTTATGTTCAGCAAAATAAAAACTCAGTATAGTTTATTCCTGTCAAAAATCCAACTCATCTAAAGTGTTTTCAATGCTGCAATGACTTTGGTTGTGCTATACCTTTGTAAGGGGGTACAGGATCAAAGCTGCAAGCATGGGACAAAGGCGAATGGGTGCAGTTCTATGCTAAACAAAAAGTAAAAGAAACATTTTTTGGAGGTGAGCTTTTAATGAGCTGTGATTTGAAAGAAAGTAGTTGTGATGTCATGAATTGCTGCTCTTCTGCTGACGTTCTTTCACCTGACATTAGCAGTCATGCAGCTCTGCCTCATGCAAGCTTGAAACTCATCACTGTAATCATTCATTAATTGAGCCTTTTGTAATTCTTCAGCTAAAAAATCAATTTGTTTCCTTCTACCTATTTTCAGTACTCATGATTAAATCATGAAATAAATGTAATACAATCCTAGAACTTTGTCACACTCCTGTATATTATGTATATATATATTATGTTTTCACAGTGAAAAACATTTGCTTATGTCTTTATATTTTAACTATAGCCATTGAGGTCTCTGGTAAACATACTGGATGCCAGACTGTACTTCTTTTCTCGTTCTCCATGGAACAGAAAAGGGAGCATACTCACTTAAAAAATTAGAAGCAAACGGTTATGTCAGAAAATTACTGTATTTTGTCATGCAGCAGGGGCATCATGTGGATGATGTATGAACCTCATCTAACTGCAACACCTCAGCAGCTCTTTATCAAAGGGCTTCCCTGCAATATGGCTTCTAAGTCTTATCTCCAAGATTATAAATGCAAACAAGTAATTTGAATTCAAAGCATAGTTTTTGCATCAGATTTATTGATTACGTTTAGTTTGCCAAAGATATATTTCTTCTAGCTTCATGGCATCAGTGACAATTCTTATTCTTTCTCTGGATATTGACATCGAGGTTAGATAATTTGAATAATATAGCCAATTTTTTTAGATATTTCTTTGCTTACTCTCTGTGTTTTTGTGTGTGTGTGTGTGTGTGTGTGTGTGTGTGTGTGTGTGTGTGTGTGTGTGTGTGTGTGTGTGTGTGTGTGTGTGTGCGCATGTGTGCGCATGTGTGTGCGCAAACACACACGACTGTGTTCTTAGATATATGTGTGTAAAACTGGAATTTTTCTGGCAATCTTGGCCTTGTGCATTTAAGGAATGCTCTATGAAAATATTTAAAAGTCTCTTGTATAGTTTTATCTTAAACTAACCCTTACATTCACATGATTCCATCTTACACCCTCCTTCTTTGAACCTTTTCTGGTCTCACCCCATTACCAGTTTCTTTATTACTCACTATTCACTGTGTATGATCTTTCTGCGGTCTGTGTAAGCCATACCATTTGATGTTATTTTATGTGTTCCCCTCACCACTCAGTCAAGGAAACATCAGAGTGCTATGATAAACCCACAACATCACCGCTGTTAATCATGCTACCTTAAGTTTTCCGGCAAACAAGTCCTTTGACCATGCCTGCACCATTCAAAATAACTTCCAATTTCTTACGTTTATTACTTTAGACCCTATATTATTGCTCTGTAAAACTACAGAGAAAAATATTCTACCTAAAGAGTAAGGTACAATTATATATTTTGAAATGAAATTCTGCAAAACATAACAAAAGGCTTAAAATATTTGTAGAAATCAATAACAAAGGAAAAAAGAAACAAATCTGCAAAACAATAATCTGAAAAAGCTTTTGCCTGACTTCCCTGCTATGTTTAAGCAGTACAAATAATTGAAATTAACTATAAGGTTGGCTAAATAACTGGAACCCAGCCAAGATTAAAAGTTGTAAAACTAGATTGATTTCTGTACTAGCTTGCTAAGGGGTCCCTTGAGTAGGAGCAAACCACAGAAATAGAGTAACAATTCACGATAAGAAAACATTTCTGATGTCAGTGGTTGACAGGGAGCTCTGTCTTAAATGAAATGAGCAGGCTTTGCTTTTGCCTTTGTTGCAGACTTCATATCTAAAAGATAGACTAAGATCTGTTTATTGTTCTAATTAAGATTATATAACCAATCCCTATCTCTTTGCTTCTTCTCCACAATCTGCCACAAATGAGTTGTGCTTCAGGGTAGGAAGGCTGAAATGGGTAAAAGTGTTAGTGTTGGTAAGTAATTATCTAACAAACAGATGTGTAAATGTAGGAAAATCACATTCATTAAATCGGCCCTGGATATACTCAAGGGGCAGAGGGATTTTGTTTTCATCAAGCACACTGTCACCTTCCTCTTCAGAACACTAGCCACTGCATATCGTACAGTGACAATAAGTTTAATCTGCTCCAAAGAATTCAATTAAAGACATTAATTTTTAAAAGAGATTTAAGTGAAATTTACAATATCTTTGTGAGTGAGGATAATTTATTAGTTCTCAGTAAATTAAAATTCTAAGAAGGGGTAAGACTGTAGACAGTGCAATAAAACATTTAATATGATTCAATGAAAATGTTCTGTTAAATGGTCCAAATATCAGCCAGTTTTCATTCTATTTAGCAAATTGCATCTCCAGGCCATGCTGCTAAGAAATTACCATCTGGTATGTAAAGTTTGAAGAAAAATTCTTAATAACATGAGAGATAAAGATAACATGTGAACATCTATGTAATACTTTATCCTTTAAAATGATGGAATAATGAATGTGAAATTCAAGATGGAAAAAGAAATTCACATTTAGCTGGATTCTAAAGTAACACTTTTTGAAAGGTGTGAAAGTTAATTTCAGCTCCTTCTAACCAGCGGATGCCCATAGGAAATGTGTGCTTGCATAAACTATTTCACAAAGCTTTGCTCAGTGGGCAGCTATAAATCAGGCAGGCAAAGCAGGCAGCTACAGCTGGATTTTGACACTAAGAGCAGTGCAAGTGTCAAGAAGATTGCATATAACTCATCCCTCCCCCAGGGCAGTACAACTGAGTTACAGTAGCTGCATCTTGTTTGCACTCCTGTCTGTCTTCTGCTATCCATTTTTTGCAAATGAGAAAAAAAAAGTTCAAAGAAGTCAAGGTTGTTGCCCAAGGTGAAACAATGATCCTTGCAAGATCAGGTTTTATCTGTGAACTTCTGTTTCATTAGTCTACATGCAAACCACATAGCCCTCAGTAAAAACAATAATAACTATATACAGGCAGCTCTCTTAGTGCCCTCCCACATTTTTTTAAGGATTTAAATCACTTAGCCTTCCAGCCTGAGCCTGGTATAGCCAAACTAATGCACTTGTCCCAGCAGCAAATAAAATCCATCAGGGAATTTAACTGCTGTTAAGAAACTAAATATTTGATGCAATACAAATGATTCAGCAAAAGATTTGTCTTTTATTCAATTAATGGCAATTTTAATAATGAACTAAGTATATTAACTAGCACTATACAACTTGAGCAATTTAAAACAGTAATCTAGGTACAAATACATGCTATATATATATATATATATATATATATATATATATATATATATATATCTACAGAAATGCACACATATACACATACACACACACGTGCACACACACTCACACACTCTCACACACACACACACACACACACATATGAAAAGGCAGTTGTAAAACTAATATTGATTTAATGATAACCACAGAACTATAAACTTATTACAGGCTTTTTCAATGTATTGCAGCATTGAATTTTGGACTGGAGCTGAATTTTTTTACGTGTGGATGTTTTGAATTATCATGCTTTTTTTTAATGTTTTTCTGTGGTCATATGTGGTAGGTTACAGACAAGTGGTCAAAAATTCAAATTGTCAAACAAAGGAAAAGTCAATACAGCTGATGAAAAGGTTGCATATACCAGCTTTTTTTCTTTGCGAGATTTCTGTACAGTGGGGAATGGAGAATTTAGCTTTTATCTACTGTATTGGAATAATTAGTTGGGATTACTTGGGGGGATCAGACCTTTTCTGCAACAAAAAAAAAAGATTTTTTACTTCACTTTGCTGTTTTTTTTTTTTTTGATTAATTGGTGATTGAGTATTTGTGCTTGATCACTTGATTGCATATGGACAGCCAGCCGTATACATATATATTTGCACATCTGTGAGCATATGTCTATATATATATATATATATATATATATATATATATATATATATATATATATATATATATATATATATGTAGATATATATGGGTCTACTTCCATTTAATGAAATTTCATTACATCGAATGTGACTTACCTGAGCTAAAATCTCTGAGTCTTCAATTAACCAAAGCCACAGACTGCCAAAATCCTTTCCCTGTGAAAGGAACCACTTGGCCACCATGGTGAACTTTGCGATCTCTTCAGTGTAGCACGATCTTGGAGTTGATATAATTTAGTAGGGTGTGTGTGAGTGTGTGTGTGTGTGTGTGTGTGTGTGTGTGTGTGTGTGTGTGTGTGTGTGTGTGTGTGGGGAGGTGAAGCCCCCCCTCTCACAAGGGGAAAGTGGGGGGTGAACCTCCCCACTTTTGTGGGCTTAGCATTTGTCCATTTAGGTTTATTTCCATGGCGGACAAGTGGTTCCTTTCACAGGGAAAGGATTTCGGCAGTCCATGGCTGTGGTTAATTGAAGATTCGGAGATTTCAGCTCGGGTAAATCACATTCAATGTAATGTAATTTCATTCAATGAAAGTAGACCCATATATATATATATATATATATATATATATATATATATATATATATATATATATTATATTATATATTATTATGTATCATTTTGTCAAAGGTATCTTTGACTGAAGTACAAATGCCTGAAAAAAAAAGGCTGTGCAAGTACATTGGATTGCAGATACATTTGACTGAAAAGCCATTTCATCTAAAGCCTTCTACATAATATATATACTGCAAAAAAGTTTTTTGTTGGGGGGACCCTCCTACACCCCCCACATCTCCTTTAATTATATATTTAAACTTCACAGTTGCACACCTGTGGAGAAAAGAAAACACACCGTACACAGTGAATCAGTGTTGACACACAAATATAAACTTCTGAAAGTCTGGGGGTACAGCATGACAGTGATTATTGCCAATCTACTCAAAGTCTTCTAAATTATGCCCTGAACAACTCCCATGTATAAAAATGAGACCATAATATCATTTATAGCTTTTTTAAATTGTTCAACAAAATGATTATTTGGTCAAATGTACTTTCAATCATTTTATCCTGCTCTGCTTGACAGTGGCACAGGAAATAATTTTCTTGGGTGGCGAAAGCCAGGGTACCTTTTGGCTAGGCTTATATAGGCCTTAGGGCCAATAGCCTAGTACCTACCTATGAACCTATGAACCTATCAAAGCTACCGTTAACAAAATTATACACAACTATATGTGTGTGTGTGTGTGTGTGTGTGTGTGTGTGTGTGTGTGTGTGTGTGTGCGCGTGTGAGACCTGTAGTCACACAAAGATTGTTCAAGAGTGGAAGCGACAGAAAACTTCCTTACCTCATTATTATTTGATCTTCCTAAGTCAAATAAAGTTACACTGAAACAATTAAAACTAATAAAACAGTAGTTCTATTGTGGGGGTAAATCCCATGCTTTAGCATTGTCCTATATCTCAAAAAATATTCCATTTGTGAACTTACATCAGTGGGGATAAGGAGAGTCTTCTCAACTGTTCCAAACTTGCATTGTATTGAATACACACAGTGATTCAATGTAACACAACATTTAACCAGTTTTTGACAAAAACACATGGACTGAATGGCTGCATAATCCTCCTCTAAAAACATTTTGGAGGTTGGAGTGTTCGTGTTTGATGAAGTGGATAAACCTATTTAATGTTAGGCTTACCTTTTATGCATGCATTATTGCTTGATGAATACCCAAGAGGTCATTAGCAAAACCTTTTCCAATTTATTTATTTATTTATTTTATTTTACATTTGTTGACTGGGATAGTCCGACTGGATACATGTCCATTTTCAGTGGAGGCCCAGGGAGAAAAGCTCCAAGATAATAATACACATTAAACATTTAGTAAATGCTAGTTTCAAGCAGATTACTGTCATAAGCAATACCAGCATTTTGCACATATACTAACTTATTATAAAACACTTTACAAAACATAACATTATTTTCAAAGTTTTATATACATAACATTTCATTCAGTTTTAAGACACATTGAGCAGCAGTTATACAATTGACCCTTCCTGAAATGGTGTGGTAGAAAACAGTTAGAAGTAGTAGTAGTAGTAGTAGTAAGGCACCTAAGTAATAGAGAGATCACTGGTCGGGGTTAGTGCAAGGACATAACCAATGAGTTTTGAAGTATTTCTTGAATGTGTTTTTGAATTGAGTTAGTGAGGGTTCTAGGGTCATGTCAGCTGGGAGTCTGTTCCATGTTTTTCCAACAGAGTTGGCAAACAGAGAGTCCCCAGCTGAGTAGTTGGATTTGTATGTTTGAACTAGGAGTCTAGTGGATGATCGCAGTGGCCGGCTGCTGGTGTAGGGGCTGATAATATTTTTTAGTGCAGGTATATTTTCTGGTTGGCAAAGGACTTTATGTGCCACTATTAGCTGGTTGAACTGCATTAGGCTAGGCAGATCAAGCTATCCTAGGCGATTTAGGTTGTGACAGTGGTGTCTCCGGTAGGCTGTGCCAGTAGCAAATCTGGCAATGTGGTTACAGCAGGATGATAGCTTATTAAGATCTGTTTTATTTAAGTTGGAGAATAGAGGTGAGCCATAGAAAAGAGTTGATAGTAGATGGGAACGGGCAATTGCAATTCTAGCAAGTGGGGTAAACAAAGGTTTGATTCTGTAAAGAGAGACAAGTTTTTTATTAATGGTTTTGATAGCTTGATTGGTATGTGCATCAAACTTCAGGTTGTCATCAACTATGACACCCAGTAGTTTAGTTTGGGCTTCTGGAGAGATTATAGTGCCATTGTTAGCGGTTATGTTGAAGGATGGCAGGGGGGTCCTGCATGTGGGGGAAAAGAGAAGCAGCTTAGTTTTGTTGGGGTTTAGGATTCAATGTTGATTGGAGAGACATTTTTCCACTGTACTGAAGGTATTTTGGGTTAATGTGAATAAAGTAGCTGGTGAGTGCAGTGCTGCAGCAGTAGAGTTGTCACCTCACAGCAAGAGGTTCTCTGGTTTGATTCTCGGCTGGGGTTCCTTCTGTGTGGAGTCTGCATGTCCTCCCTGTGTTCATGTGGGTTTCCTCTGGATGCTCTGGTTTCCTCCCACATTACAAAGACCTGCATCTGGAGCCTTTCTCCCCAGGCCTCCGCTGAAAACTGGCTTCGTTCCAAGTCGGACTTCCCGGTTAACAAATGGAAAATAAAAATAAAATAAAATAAAGTGAGGTGTCAGAAAAAATTAAGGTGGAGTCATCTGTCTATTGAATGCAGGTAGCATCTGGGATGACTGAATGAAGGTCGTTGATAAAGATGGAGAAAAGAAGAGGTCCTAGTATCTAGCCCTGGGGAACTCCTAATGTGATGGATAGACAAGATGATAGCTTGTCCTGCCATAGGACTTCCTGTTGCCTGCCCTGCAGGTAGAATTTAAACCATTGGCATGCATGGTTGTATAAGGAGAAGGTCTGCAAGGTATTTATAAGCATTTTGCAGTCAAACATGTCGAAAGCCTTGGATAGATCTATAAAGAGTGCTGAGGACAGTTTGTTATTATTTTGGTTGTGGTTAATGACATTAGAGAAAGAGAGGAGGGCAGAAGTCGTACTGTGGTGTGGCTTAAAGCCATGCTGAAAGTTGGACAACAGCTTGTTCTGTGTAAGGTAGTGCGTGAGCTGTATGTGTACACACTTCTCCATAATTTTAGCAACAGGTGACAGAATAGCTATGGATCTAAAGTTTGATAGCTCAGTGGAACTGCCTCCTTTATGAAGAGGTATGACATGGGAGAGTTTCCATATAGTGGGTACAGTAGCTTCAGCTATATCTCTGTTGATCAAGATTGAGATGGGGTATGCTATGGTGTCAGCAGCCTTTTGCAGATAGTCTGCTGGGAGGAGGTTGGCAGCCAGGGTGGTGGGTCTTAGTTTCTTAAGTAGGGCATGAATAAGTTGAGTAGGAACAGGTTGGAAGGCAAAGTATGTCTGGGTACTGGGTGTGGCTGCATTAGAATTAGAGCCATTGGGAGAGAGTTGGCTGGCTAGAGACTGGATAGTCTCTGTAAAGAAGCTGTTGAAGTTACTAGTAATGTCTACTGAGGATTTTTGTTGGGAAGCTGAGGGGGATGGAATGGCGGTTTGGACTGGGTGGAGAAGTTTGTTTATTCTTGCCCAGAATGTTTGAGGTTTGTTTTGGTGTTTTTGCAGTAGATGGTAGTAGTAGTTCTTTTTGTCTAAGGTTATGTATTTTTTGGTGTCATTCCTTAGCTGTCTGAATCTTAGTTGATCAAGTGGGGCTTTTTTTTTTTGGTAGGTGTCCCATGCTTTGTTTCTGAGTGAAATTTTGGTTTTGGTATTTTAAGAAAGCCATGGTGCAATATTAACTTTGGTTCTAATAGAGCGGCTGGGAGCATTGGAGTTAAGAAAAGCAAGGAATTTGGTGTTAAAGTATGCTACTGCTTCATCTTGGTGGGATTTTATGTTCACTTTTCAGTCTACATAAAATGTATAATGCAGCTAAAAATACTATTCCTTGTTAGTTCATGTAGTGTTTTCAACTTAAGGAAATTGAAACAAATTTAATATATTTGCTCTAGGATATTTGTGGACCATAGACTGTTCAAGTACTACGATCAGTTATTCAGTTTAAAATTATTTTTGATCAGGTGCAGATTGCTCAAAGGTCTACTTATTAATGATTTTAGAGTTATACATCATGATATGTCTAATGATAACTTTAATAAATAGTTTGCCAAATCACATGTTAAGTCTCAGGTATCTTGTATTACATCTCCTAGGATGCGGGAATCAGTTGCATTTGTATCAGATCTGCTGCTTCAGGGGACCTTTCTAAAGTATGATTAGGTGAATTTTATGTTGACAATAAATTATCTTTGAGTACTCATTGACTATATACTATTTAATGGCCATTACTGGTCCATGAGTCTGCTAATGCGTTAGATATGTTTACGTAGCTTGTTCCAGCTGCCCTCTTCACTTTTGCCTTCCACATATTTTTGGTAATTTAGCACAAGAATGTAGCACTCTTTTGAAGAAAAAAATTTTCCTCACATCCAAATTAAATCGGAGTCAATGATCTGTAACTGATGTCTTTCCTTTCCTATCCATTATTTATAGGATTATCACTCACAATCACCTTTTAGTATATCATGCATGCAGATCATGCTCCACTTATTCTTTCTAGTACATCTTTCAAAAAATAAACTTAGTAATCTCTTCATACACCTTCCCTTTCATTCCTTTAATTGCATTATTTTTTTACATCATTTTCAGACTTCTTGTGCTACATGACTCCAAAACTGAACTCTGCACTTCATGGGCATGACCCACAGGGGTCAGTGCTTGGCCCTCTATTGTTTGGTATATACTTCTCAGAAGTTCAGGTCAAACCTAAGGGGTTATGGCTGACCTGGTTTGCAGACGACTGCAAACTAGCTGCAATCATTGAATCCCCAAATGATGTGGCATCCAATGTACAATGATATGTATACTCCAGGAGGGTCTCATGCAGACCAGCAACTGGTGTATTAATCACAGTCTAAAACTGAATTAAAAAAATGCATCGTTATTAACTTCAGCACAAACAATGTCCCCTCACACTATCAAGCTAACAACAATATCCTAAGTACCCATGAAGTGATATGGGACCTGGGATCACAAGTTGACTGTGACCTTAACTTTGACCACCATGCATCTACTGTAGTATCTGCTGTAGTAAGGAAAGCTTTCTATGCAGCATACTTGAATAGTAAAGGTATCAACTTGAGAACAAAAAAAGTTATAACCTCCCTATACTTGGTATTTATCTGACCCATCATTGAGTATAGTGCCCCATTTGGCATGTTCCATACTAAGCACCTGCAGCAATTAGAAAGACCTCAGAGGTTTCTAACAAAGACGATCAAAGGGTTCCAGCATGTGCCTTCCACAGACTGACTGTAGTCCCTGTCACTATACTCTGTATCATGACTTCTTGGGGTAGACTTCTGCCTGGCCTACAGAGCAATCCAAGTCCCAAACCCAATGAACTTGCTGCATATCTGGAAATCAAATGGGACTAGAGCTAGCTATTCCAGGGAGATAAATATGGCCAGTGATTTAAATAGGACATGGTGGAGGAACAGATTTATCTCCCAGTGACTGCTGCATCTTTAGAACAGGCTACTAATTCATGTAAAACTAAGCTCATCTATGACATTGTTCAAGAGCAACCTGGATGAATGGATGGGGCACCATAAATTCTTACCAGGGATAGAGCCCACAACCCTCCTGGACATGGGCAGTCATCACTAAATGCAATATTTGGTACTGACTAGCATTTCTATGATATTACATTGTGATGAAATGGCTAGGCTTAAGATGAACTCCAGGTCGATAGCCTAGTAATCTCCTATGATCCTATGATCCTATGTTGAACCTGGCTAGCATTCTCTACAATGGCAAGATGACCTCTCTGTCTACAGAGGTAAGCTTTCTTAGCATGCAGCCAGCCATTTATTAGTCCTGGCCACAGCTTTAATGATCTCTGCCTAATGACATAAACTTTCTATGTCATGACACTTTTTCTGAATATTTTTTTTTAGTTCCTTTCTCCCCAAAGATTGACAAATGCATATCCTTGCATTTATGGAAGTTAAAAGTTAGATGTTATTTTTCTGCTTGCATAAGCAGCCACTCCAGAGCCTTCTTCAGACTCAGATTCCCCATCCTTAAATAATATATGTAGTATATTTTGTAAAGAGAGTCATCATGTCCTCAGTACTCCTGACTATATCCACAATAAATACATTAAACCAAACAGGTACAATACTGACTCCCACTGCATGTCAGTAATTACATTCATTTTTACCAAAAAGATGCACCTCACCACCACTCCTTTATCTATCTCTCCACCCATTTCACCATTCCCTCTGCTTCATCTAATCACTTTACCTTACTAAAAATCCTTCTCTGGGGAACCACAGGAAGTGCCGTGTTAGAAGTCCAAAGCACTACATGCACCTGGGTAAGACTAACGTGATCCACGCAAAGACCTATCACAGGTTAGAATGACAAACACCTTTTTACCTTTTGTTAACAAATGCAAGTTAACATGAGTTTTCTAAACAGTCAGTTTATAGTAACCATACAAAATCAAACTTAATAGTTTACAGTACCTTGGCCTGGTCTGATACATTCTCTGTATACAGATATCACAGTAGCTATCCTTCAGTCTTCTGGTAGTAGAAAACTCTTTACATACCTCTAAGTATTTTCATTAGTGAATTGCTAATGCCGCTGTGTAGCACTTAAGCAACCAAAATAGCACCCCATCTCATCCTGACATTTTATCCTCACTTAAATGGGCAACTCATGAGCAAACCCTACAGCTTCAAAAATGTCATCCATGACTCAGTCCATCCTGCCACATCTTCTTTAGTGACAGAATACAGCTTTTGCTGCTGTGAGAAACGCTCAGACAAAGATGTCATTTAGAAGTCCTGTTTACGCTTTATTTCCAGTTTAACATAATCATTTATTTGATTTTTCCTCAGAAATGAATTTTAAAAAGTTTGCCCTGCCTTCTTATGAACTCCTCTGATGCTTTTTCCTGCTGAGCTATAGGCAAATTTATATTATTAGTTAATATTCTTCTTGCATGGATATAATGAATTTGCTGGTTCTGTTCTTTCAGCCTTTGTATGCCTTTGTCATCCTTTGTAATGTCTCCTTGGTAACCTGCTGAATTACAGAGGAGTATTAATATTCCCTTCATGTTTCTAATTCAGTCATGTTTTCCTTCTATGCATTGTCTTTAGTTTGTTTTCCCTTATCATTATTCATAGTTGAGTAGCATTAATAATTTTCCACAGTTAACTTACATTTCACCTAAAATGTTGTAGGTTACACCTTTGTTGTCCTACAGTAGAGTACACTAAATTTTGTGTCTGCAGACCTTATATTTGTGACTCAACAATTAAATAGTCATTATTTGCCAGTAGTAGTTTAACTTCATCCTGACCCATGTCCTTATTACCATGAACAGAATTCTGGTATTTCTGAAATAATGCCACATAAGTTGACATCATCCCAGCAGTGTTAAATAGAAGCTCTTTCTCAAAAATCCAGTCTTAAATTTGGGATTCTTTATTCAGCCTCCAATGGACTCAAGTTTTTGACAACCATCATTACCTTCTTCCCCTTCAACCCCTTTTACTACATGTCAGCATATTGTCATTATGCTTATATGGGACTGGTAGTCTATGCGTATTAGCTAACCATTGACATTCTCTACCTACCCCTTCATTTCTAATTTCCAGTGCACTAACCTTACTACAGCCCCACTTCATTTACATCAGATCCGTTCATCATTTCCAATCTATCCTTTCACAACTGCATAATACTCTACCACAAAATGTGTCTGGACTATCACAGAATCATCATAGTTTCCACTTGTCCTTCCCAAGCAGCTTATTGCCAGGTATTGACATGTTCAAACTGTTACTGTCATTGGCTTGTTTCTCCATAATGCATTTTTATCGTTACTCACCTCCTCCAAAAATGTCTCAAACTGTTCCAATGCAGTCTAGAGTGTTACAGTTACAAAGCATAAAATCCCATTCAGTTTTACCATTTCCCCTCTCCCCACATCTTTTTCTGTTCTTTCATTTTTACTACACTTAACCCTTAAAGCCTTTCCCTTGTCCACTTTACCCTTCTGACTTTATCACCTCAGAAATTGCTAGTCATTTGATTCATTCTCCTCAATTTAAGAACACAGACCCTCAATGGTGAAAGCAACAGAAGAGAATGGATAACATGAACACTATGATATTAGCATGTTCACTATTTCAAGTGTCAGCTTAGATAACAGTGATAGGTATAGCCATTACTATTACAAAATGTTATGGGACTTCTAAAAGTATACATATTTTGCCCTTAAAATCTGATAATTTGTTGAAAAAAGCATTGGAAAATACAAGTAATAGTTTTAGTTATAGACAATAAAGTCTCCCACTGCATGCTTTGAAGAAACAACTAAGAATAAAAAAAATGTTTTTGTTTCCAGAAAGAATCTATCTTCTTCAGTCATGGAAACATAAACACATGATCATGCATTTAAATACCCTAGCCATGAAAATCAATGGGGACTTTACAACACAGCAGTGTGTCACTCATACTGCTGTTTGCAAAGCAGGAAGGGACATTCATAATTAACAAGGTATAATAGTTATGAGATAGACTCCCATATCAAGCCTGCCAATTTAGTTTTATGTCAACTTAGTCAATATGAAAACTTTATTAAGATGAGAAGTAAGGATGACAGATCTATATGGTAGCACACAAATCAGGACACAGTATATTGCTCTTATTTAGGACTCAAATATGAGGAATGGAATGATGATTTGTTATTTGACTGTTCTGCCATCTGCTAAATTATTTTATAACAAACAGGTTAAGTGTCCTGAGTCCCAGTTTGAATGAATCATTTTAATATGAAACTTAAAGCAGTCCAGTTCTTTACAATGATTATCAAAGAACAGCAGTCCGTATCTGGAGAGAAAAAGCTGTCACCTGCTACTAAAACATATCTTAGCAAAAAAAGACAAAAATAACTACCAAATACTAAGATTGTGATGTGATTTTACTGCTCATAAGAGGGGATTGTCATTAACACAGATCACTATATCTGTTATTTTATATAAAGAGTCATAGAGTACAAGATGAAAAACAAATAAGCATCAAATAAAAAAATATTCAAAATGTATGCCATGACAAAATATGCACTAAAGAAGCAAATTACCATATATGAACTAAATTATGACAAAAGATTACATTTATATACTCCAAAGAGAAAAATACAGAGAATGGATGTGTGATTGTAGGGTATAAAATAACAGAAATAAAAATAATCTCAGGTGAAGGTTCATCAATATAATTTCTTCATGAGTCCACTGAATTATTTGGTCAAACATTAGAAATCAGCAAACTTGCAGATTTGGGACAGTTATATTGAATTAAATTAAGAAGAGAATAACTTAATTAATCAGAAACCAAGCAAAATTTTATTGGTGCTGGTAAATTCTGAAGTATCAAACAGTGATAAGATCTATGTAGTGGATGTGGTTAAAGAGTAGGGGAACTGTGAAAGAGGAAGTCAAAGTTAGAATTAGAGGTGTTGCAGCCAACTGGTACAGTATGTCAGAGGAACTATGTGACAGAAGAATGCCAGAGAAGCTGAAATATAAGGTGTACAAACACTGATGTGGTCAGTGGTTTTGTGTAACATAGAAGCCTGGCAGTGAAGGTGGACTTGTTGAGAAAACTTGAGCTGGTAGTGATGAACTGTATGAGATAGGTAGGATGCACAATGTGGAACAGGCAAAGAAATGAGGACATCAGAGTGAAAGCCAGTTCTAGACAGGGTCTTTGTAGCAGGTTCTGTTACACACCACCTGCATTGTCAACGTGCCATACGTTACTTTACAAGTGGTTTCAGTGTCTGCAGACACTGACAGCAACAATTCCAATAGGAAACAATGCAGGAGATATGTGAAAGGTACTGTCACGCACCTCCTGCATTATCAAAGTGCCGTACGGCACTTTGCCAGTGCTTTCAGTGTCTGTGAACATTGGAAGCATCTATTCTAATAGGAAGCAATGTATGGGGGTGTGTGAAAGTTACTGTCACACACACCCTGCAATGCAAAAGAGCCGTATGTTTATACCCTTCAACTGTCCAGGTTATCGCAGAATGCCCAGATGCCTGCCTTACATACCTCTCAACCTCCTGGAGCAAGAAATCTGTACAAAGCCATAAATAATGAGGGGGGGGGCAAAGGACCAAAAATAAGGACACATTTTAAATATTGCTCTCACAAACATGGAAAGTTGATAGAATAACAAGTTTTGCATTAGCATGGATTTCCTGAAGGGTATGAAGTCTGAAATCCAAATGCCTGTCAGTATGTTCTGACTTAAACCCCAAGTGATTTGCCAATGATTTGCTAGAAAAGCACAGTCACAATTCTTAAGTTTGTAAGAGGAATAATTAAAATCTTTCCCTATGTGTCTCTTTACAATTTCTCGTACTGTAACTGACAAGGAGTACAGATACATGCAAATAAAGTGGGTTTATTCATTTTTTTTTTTTTTACCATTCTAAGGTATGTTTAAACATAGCTGAGCAGGTGTGTGTGTTATGGCCCTCTGCTCAACAGTGCTAAAACTTCCCATAAGAGATAAATAAAAATATACAACTAGAAACCTAATGCTGAGATAGTGTAGTGGTTAGAGTCCCAGCTTTGCATGCAGACATTCACAGATTGAGTACTAAGACAGACACTTTCTTTTTACATGGGAGAGCAGTGTTAAAATTATTATTTTTATTTTAAATTATGTAGTAATTGATATTTGCCAGCCAGGGTAGTGTAGATGGTCTAAAATGTAAGCGTGAGTACATATAACATGTGAAATCACCCATGTATGTGCACGTGTCCCATTCAGTATAGTCACACCCCATGGTAATGTAATGAAAGCACATACAGGGATGTCATGTAAAGTAAATCATATACACTTACTAATATATCAGTAATGATTAAGTAAGTCATTATTCTGATATTTTTTTTTAAATGAAAATAATGCAATGGTTAGCAGTGCTCAGCTATGCTTAGCCTGTGTAAGCATTGCTTACAAGTGAATGCTAAACAGCATTCAGCTCAGCTAACTGGATTTGCGCACTGTTAAGCAGTGCTCAGCAATTACCCCTTTAAGCACTGTTCAACTCAGCTTAGTGGATTTGCGCACTACTTAGCTGAGATTAGCATTTTAAAAATGGTCCAATGACTGCAAAGGGTGGGAATATAGCCTTATTTAAATGGCACAGGTGGGAATACAGCCAGAATCTGTTGTAGTTTGCTTTGAGTAGGAACTATGTCAGGTGTTGGTGAGTGCTCACACTTTCAGATGCAGCGTTGGGGCATTTTGGAGTCCAGAGTCATGGGTGGGCTCCTTGTAGCAAACCATGATGACAGACTGCTGCAGGGCCAATATCGGGTCTCACAGTATAAAGCGGCGGCCTGTGACCATCTGGCACACAATCTCACCAGTGCCTACTGGCATCCCCTGAACTGGTGAACAGGTATGGCATCGCTATTCTGACCTAAAGCAGAGGAAGGGGGCACTCTTAGCCCAATGGATCCAAGATACTTGGGAAAACCATGCTCCAGCAGTTTGTAAGTATCCCAGATATAGCTGTACCAAATTCTAGCCTGAGTATGTGATAGATAGGTATGCATGATGTTTGTTTGTTTTCTCCCCCTACATCTACAATGGAGAAGGCTAGGAATGCTGAGGCCCATGTGGACAGACTGACAAGGCTGCACTGACATGCTGGTGAGTACAGATCTACCTTGCAGTATAAAGTGAAATAAATAAGAAGGAGTAAATTGTTTACTGTGTTCTGTGTCTAATGATACAATCAAAACCTAAACCGCCAACTGTTGTATTTATTCTGGTATGTTGTTGTAGAAAAATAATGTGTACAGGTTCTGCACAGAAAATATGACTTTGACAGCATGAATTAACAGAGGTTGATCTGATAAAACGCTAGCATGCAAAACAATAGCTTGTGGAGCTGTAAATCAGGACATACATGAAATATGACATAGGTTATGCACTAAGATCCAAACCCTGAATATTAATGTCAAATGCATTATAGTGTGTCCCCTGCTGCAGTGCCTTGTGTTAACCTTTGCTTCCCAGATCATGTAATTTCAAAGGATTACTACACAGTACACTATTTGTCATGCATGAATCTCAAGATTACAAGGTCAGACTGTCTAACCCACAGAGTATTAGACAGAAAACAGTCAGACAAGAAACAACAGTTCCCCAGTAGCTCAGTGTGATGAGAAAGAGCCTTGTAGTTCATTTTAGCACACCTAGACATGGTTCCAATCCAGAGAGTGGTACTGAAATATGTGCATATATACACTCAAAAAATCTTGTATATTTGTAGAAAGAGTCAGATAGTGGTAAAATATATTTTCTCCACAGGTTGTACAGGTAATGAAATGTTTGTAGTAGCTGTTTTAAGGATATAACAATACACAGTGTACAACTGTCCCACTGTCCAACCCCATGCCTGCAAATGACAGCAGTATAGGTACATACACAATGCCCTCTTCCCAATACATCTCTCAAGTGTCACACTGTCACAGCTAGTGGTCACTGCTGCCAATCACCTTGGACACAGATAGGAATCCGGGTGAGTTATGCTAGTAGCAGACTCACACAAGATCAATCCAGGGTACCCCTTCTTTGTCAAGTATGTAACCCTGACATGTACAAGCCTTTTGTAGTAAAGTAGCCAAAGTTCACCCAGTCTGCCCCATACCATTACAGGTTGACAAGCTAATAGGTATGTATGTGCCACAGAAGCTATGGGCCATAGGTAGATGTAAAGTGAGGGCAGACCTATAGAGTATTGAGAAGTACTGCTGTGAAAAATAGAAGCCGATACAGTTGTTAATGGACTTTTTATTCTCTCCCCCACCCATCTACATCAAGAATTATTATTCATATACTACGGGTACGTTGTTCTCAAAACCTATTGTTGGGACATGTATTCTGTTATTGTTCATATATTTCATTGGTTGCATATTAACATACCTTGTTCATATATCATTATTGGTGGCCTGTTGCCGTCAATGTAACTTGCATCTTGTTAAAATGCGTACTATTGTTCCATTTATGCATGTGTTCCGTTTGCTATGGAACTGTTTCAAATCTGTTGGTTTGGGTTAATGGGAACATCCAAGCATGCTGTTATAACTAATTTTGAAATGTGTTGTCCATGATTAACCAATATATCTTGGCAAACCACAACACCATAGCACATTTTTGAAGGCAGAACCCAGTGGATCCACCTATCCCACCCCATCTGGTGGTGGCACTGGGCCCCAGCACATCTGGGACTCAACCTGGAACAGCCTCCTCTGCTGGTCCTGCACCACCTTTGGGTGGAATTGCTTCAGTGGATGGGCCCCCCCCCCCGGGCACAGGCATTGATAGGAGCTTGTCACCTGCAGAATGTTCAGGGGTATGGTGCGCAGTCTCATCTGCTCCAAGTTGAGTGGGCAGCTGCGCTAGATGGAGGGCCACCTGGTGCACCTCAAAAGGCAGGCTGCCCCTCTTGTCCAGCCTCCAGCACAACCACCTTCAGGGCCATGAAGGTGTAGTAGTTACTGCACATGGGTGGGGACCTCAGTCCCACTATATTCATTTGGGGGCTCATGGGCCTCTGATTCCAAACCACCTTCCCCATCCAAGGTGTTTACCCCCTCATATGTCATATACTACCCCTGTCTACTGTCTTGTGTTTCTTTTCTGTCTGAAAATGCTACCTATCCTACCCAACCTACCTCCCCAAATATACCTACAGCCCTTCCCCAACATCTCACTCTCACCTAAAAAAAGGGCATCTGTCCCACAAAAAAATTCATTGCCTCATACATAGCTCTATATTTTGTCCCCATATATAGTGAAATTAATCAATCTACGCACAAAGTATTCTACAAATGTCTGTCACCAACACTCCTCCCTGTGGGGTGTGAGGCGGTAAATCCCAAATTCTACACATTATTTACACCTGTTGCTGCAGAAGATATGTAGAGCTATAGTCCTTTCCTACACCCATCCTGCACATACCTAGATGATTTTCCTAATGTTTTACCCCCTGTTTCCCCCCATTTCATCACTTTCCTATCACCCTTTTTTCTTTTCTTTAATTAAAATTAGTGTGGGTGTAAGCAGGAGTAAACGGTGCTAAGTGAAGCTAAGAGGACTTAACCGTCTGTTAGCATCGCTTAACTTCTCGCAAAACTGCACATACCTGCTTACAACTGCTTAAAAGTGCTTTAATCACTCTGTCTCCATCAGCCCTTTTTCTGCCCAGCAACAAAACAATCAGCCCTCCCAAGTCACAAACACAGGACGCTGTGCATTACAATCACAACAATGTACCACTACACCATCTGAGTTGTGAGAATGTGTGATGCTTTTACAAACATATCATGCATTATGGTCGTCTTGAAACCAGAACCCTGTGCACTACAGTCATAGCACCATACCTCTACACTATCTGAATTGTAAAAATTTGTAATGTTATTACAAGCATATCATGCACTACAGTGATTTAACATAAGGGGAAAATATATACACTTAGTACTCTTATATTCATATATATGTATATATAAATAAATACATGTATATGTATATGTATATATATATATATATATATATATATATATATATATATATATATATATATATATATGTATATATATACATGTATATACGGTTTCACTTCAAATCCTGAAATATCACAATCCTGAATTTCATAAAACTTCATAATCTGGAAGACCAAAATCCTGAAAATTCAAAATCCTGAATCCCAAAAGACTGAAAACACACAGGATACATATACTGACTACAGAGAACACAAACCAGACTACATTTCACCAAATATAAGTGGGGGGGGCAAGCCCCCCTGCACCCCCCATGTGGGGGGGTTTGCCCCCCACACCCCCTGCTACTTAAATATATCAACTCCAAGATTGCACTTCATTACACTATCATGAGTTATGTTGTAGTATAGCAAGTTAAAAGGGAGTGTTACTAAGGTTACAACAGGTAGTCATGAACACATGATGGTATGTTTGCCATTTTTTTCTGTGGAGTGCAATCTTGGAGTTTATATATTTGATTAGCAGAGGGTGTAGGGTGCACAACCCCCTCATGGTGGGGGGGCAGGGGGGCTTACTCCTCTGCCCATATTTGGTGAAACGTGCTATCCTTTGTTTTGTATGTGTTTCTCTGTGTTCTTGTAATGGAATATTGTCATTCTTTGTCTCCTGTATATTTTCAGTATTTTGTGAATCAAGATTTTGGGTTCGGGATTATGAAGTTCAGGACTGTGATATTTCAGGATTATAAAGTGAAACCATATATACATAATATATCTATCTATATTTTTATACACACTCACACACACACATATATATATATATATATATATATATATATATATATATATATATATATATATATATATATATATATATATATATATATATATATATATGTATATATATATATATATATATATATATATATATATATATATATATATATCTTTATACACACACACACACACATACATATATACACACAAACACACACACACACACACACACACACACACACACACACACACACACACACACACACACACATATATATATATATATATATATATATATATATATATATATATATATATATATAAAGCCAACCTCTTCTGAAAAAAGCCTGACAAAGTGAGGGGATAAAGGGCAAACAATAGTGGCATCTTTGAAATATGGCTGTTATACTCTTAGAAATCTGCTAGAGTAGCATGGTTTGATTTAACATATATTTCCTGATAGATTCCAGGTCTGAAACACAAATGATTGTCATCATTTACTGATGTCAATGCTCACATCATCCCAGTGAATTGTCAGAAACCTAAAACTGTTATGGGGAACAGACCAAACATATGAGCCACACATCTGTATAGTGTGTAGATATCTGGACAGTGGAGAAGTATCACTGCAGTCATGTAACAGAAGAGAGAAAACACTGAGAGCTGCTAACCATTTCACCCAGCACTTTCTGAACCACAGTAAGACCAACACAACACTACCCCAAATCAGCTCTGGGGAATTACCAATGTATCTCCAAATATATCATGCACTACAGGGATGGAACTGTAGGGAATAGGAGACATTGGTGAGAAATTGTCCACCCACAACCATTTGCACCACAGTTACTGCAACATACCAGTACCCCAAATGAACTCTATAGAACAGAACAACTCTTTGAACAAACATATTCTGATTGCCAGTCATATACTACACTGCCATATACTGGCCCAACTCACAATCTACTGGGAATCCTAAGGTGTTATAGGACATTTCTCAGTCTGTCCCTACAAACATATATGCCTGATAGACCACCAGCAACTGTAGCAGCATGCACAGTCAGATAGAAAAGGATCTATGACACTCACATCTGCTACTCTCCCTACTCCACCCAACAAACATTTACACACAACACTGCTACACAATCTTGGCATTCTGTTAACAATGGCCAGACATACATAACTCTCAACTGTACAGATTTCCACAGAAAGTTCAGGGTGTGGGACCATATTTATGGCCACAGCCGGATATCACTTCCAGGCATCTGCTAAGTCACTGGGATAATAGGAGTGCAGTCACCAAATAATGGTATACTGTACCTCTGAACCTCTTGCTGCAAGACATCTGGACAAAACATGACATACTTGCAGAACAGGGGGCCAAAAAGAGGGATATATCTCACATAATGGTGTTACAAACTGAAACAGTTGCTGGTGTTGCAGGGTTTGTTGTAACATAACATTCCTGAAGGTTATGATGTCTGAAACACTAATGGATGTCAACATTTACTGACTACAACCCACACATTATCCTACTGTTTTCTCAAAAACAGAAATTATCTGTGGAACAGACCAAACATAACAGGCAAACCTCTGGGCAGTCTGTGGACATCTGGACAGTTGAGAGGTATGTCAAAGACATATCACTGTCAGATGTCAAGTCATGCAGGAAATGCATGTCCAGAAACACCCTGTTAATCTAGCAATCCTCTATGTGTATAACAGCAATACTTACTTACAATCTGTACACAATTCTGGAGCGTTGTCCCCCATGTTGTAGGGCTGTCTCCACATGTTTTGTTCTGAGAGGTATTTCCACCTACTGTCTGTGAAGCAGTAGCTCCCACACCTCCATAATGTCCTCCACAGAGGCAAGGAAAAGGGGCAAGGCCCACATGAAGGACTTAATTATAGCATTGTGTTACCATGGAATTGGCTAATGAAAAGACAACACAACTGCTCTGGATGCAAGTAGCAAGTGGGAGACACCGATTGGTGCACAGGCCATCACCTGCTCATGAGCATTACCTACAAAAGGGAAGCTGCTGTCTATGCAACACAGGTCTGAACCCATCTACACAAAGACAGACTGTGACTACACAAACCTAACCATTTGCATTATTCTGAGGAAACTCTTCAGCACTATAATAGGTATGTCAGTCACGTAATCTTGTAATGGAATGCAGAAGGGGGAATGGAATAATGCGAAACAGGAAGTTAAACACTAGGTTGCAAGAAGACCTGCTGGCCTCACATGCTGCTGTTCAGCACCCATGGCCATTCCTGCTTGCCCTGTCTGCAGTGACATGGATCACGTCTTTGGCCACTGAGTCACCCCAGCAAAGTTCAGCTCATGTATGACTACTACTGGAGTGTCTATTGTGCAATACTGTGTGTGACAATGCTAGGCCAGCTACCTGTAATGTTTTAAATAGTCATATGTCAACTGTGAATGCTACTATGATACATATGCTTGTCTTACAAATGTAAGAGACTGATTTAGGGTATGTGCATAGTATACAGCAAGTGCAGAAGTGTGTGTTGAAATGTATGTGATACACTGAGCCCATACCTGACAACTGTCCAGAGTTTTGAATGAAGACTGACCACATCTGCCTCCTTATTTGTAGTCAAAGCCTCATACAGTTGTGTATTGTCTGGTACATCACTGGTAACTCATTAAAGACTGAAGTCATAACATAATAGCATACATTTGATTGTCAGATGTCTTATCCTGTGGAGTAGATATATGAAAGCGACACTGTGTTTGCTGGCAATTAAGTGTGTTTCAGCTAGATTCATAAAGTGACACTTTGTTCTGGCCTTTGCCCACCACTGGCTGTTGGTGAAGCACCCACCAAGAGGAGAAAACGCTGAGAGAAGAAAGGAGCCACTTTTGAGATTTTAAGTATTTTGCTTCAGATTATTTGTTAAGTTTTTCTGCATTGCCACCTACTTTTGAGCATTTTCTGACTTGTTAAACTTGATTTCTCTGTTGGTAACTGTATTTAGAACACAACCTAGAGCTGATTACTGAATTTCCTGCCTGCACTTATTTTTAAAATCGTTTTTTTTTCTTAAAACTTGCATTTTATCTGTCTCTGGCCTAGTACTCAAGTGTGGGGTCATTTACTGCACTGTTCTAACTTGTTGATACTTGTGAACCTCTGCTTTCCTTAAAAAAAAAAAAACAAAAAAATCTTGCTTTTTTCCCACTTTTCTGAGATTTAAAAAAAAAGTCCAGTTACAGATTTGCTGTTCTGAACTGTTTGTAAGTTTCTTGGAGGCCATTGTTTGCTTGGGCTAAAGGGAAGTCTCTGTGTTCATCAGTGGCAGTGATAAACATTGAGCAGCCTGCCTGCCCCTATGGGAGTGGTTACTGCCTTGAAACTGTAGTTTTATTGGCCATTTTGGGTCAATTCCTAACTCCTTGATCTCCCTCTCTTAAAACCCGATTGCCTTGTGGTTTTCGCATCTTTTCAGACTTGTTGGCTGTTGGTGAAGCACCCACCAAGAGGAGAAAATGCTGAGAGAAGAAAGGAGCCACTTTTGAGATTTTAAGTATTTTGCTTCAGATTATTTGTTAAGTTTTTCTGCATTGCCGCCTACTTTTGAGCATTTTCTGGCATGTTAAACTTGATTTCTGTGTTGGTAACTGTATTTAGAACACAACCTAGAGCTGATTACTGAATTTCCTGCCTGCACTTATTTTTAAAATCGTTTTTTTTTTCTTAAAACTTGCATTTTATCTGTCTCTGGCCTAGCACTCAAGTGTGGGGTCATTTACTGCACTGTTCTAACTTGTTGATACTTGTGAACCTCTTCTTTCCTTAAAAAAAAAACAAAAAAACAAAAAAATCTTGCTTTTTCCCACTTTTCTGAGATTTAAAAAAAGTTCAGTTACAGATTTGCTGTTCTGAACTATTTGTAAGTTTCTTGGAGGCCATTGTTTACTTGGTCTAAAGGGAAGTCTCTGTGTTCATCAGTGGCAGTGATAAACATTGAGCAGCCTGCCTGCCTCTGTGGGAGTGGTTACTGCTTTGAAACTGTAGTTTTATTGGCCATTTTGGGTCAATTCCTAACTCCTTGATCTCCCTCTCTTAAAACCCTCTTTTGCGCGGTTTTGCGCATAGAGCAACATCGGGCAGCGCCGACTAATTGGGTTTAAACTATTCCTGGCTCCACGAAGTCTGCTCTTTACTTTTTCCCTTAGAACTGCCCTATCTCTCAAAGTAAACACCATATTCTCATTCTAAGGCCCCTCACTGGTCCAAATAAGTAATTTTACAAGATAGCACTAATAAACCATAAGCACTGCTTACTCTTATACTCTCTATGATTACCTTGTCCCCTATTGGTCCATTTTAATTCAGTTCCCTATTTTACTCTAGCATGTCCAAAGGTCAGTCAATGGTTTCCTCTTCAGTCCATCTGGTGAATCTGGGAATTTTGAGGCAATGTTACAACTGTCTCATGTACACGGACAACCCTCTCCTCCTCCAAACAGGTTTGAATATATGTGAGAGATGCAACCATATTGCCAAGCTGGAGGCTGAGCTCTCTCATCTCAAAACTGGTGTAACCAATCAGGCAGAGAAGGTAACCTCACACAACACAATTCCAGTATCACATAGTCCCACCACAACAGCGAACCAAACACATAAAAACACAAAAAAACATACTCGGAGGCAATAAATAAAAATCTACCTAAGCAACAGAGACCTCCAAAGCAGACATCCAAGCAAACGCTACCCCAAAACAAAACACGTACAACACATAGCACACAAAGTCAGTGTGCCAAGCAGTCTCAGCCCTTAAGGCTGAATAACACACCTGATACTCTTGTAATAGGTGACTCTATTGTCATGCACACTGACGTCCCGCTCACCAGGTTGAATAAGGAGAAGGTCACAGTGAGCTGCCTGTCGGGAGCTAGGATCCGCCACATAACGCAAGCTCTCAGGTCACTCCAAAGCAAATACAAATATGGCTCAGTCATTGTACATGCTGGCGTGAATGACCTGAGATGTACCTCCCTCGACTACATGAAAAGTGACATAGAGGAGCGCTCTGATCATGTAGCCCAGGCCGGTATGACCCTGACCTTGAGCATCATCTTACCCTCACCTAGAATGATGCCACAGTATAAAGACAAAATGATCAATTTTAACAATTGGCTAAAATTTTGGTGTCATTCAAAGGGGATCCAGTGTCTGTCAGCCTGGGATGACATGCTCGACAAGCCACGTTGCTTAGCTAGGGACGGCTTGCACCTGTCTCCCCTGGGCTTTTGGATATTGGCAAAGGCTCTTGCCACCCCCATAGTGCCTTTTTTAGGCAAGGCTCAAAAGTCAAACCCACCTCCATAGACAGCACAAGGAACAAGAAACTAAGGATAATGCTGCTAAATGCCAGAAGTCTTAACCTCAAGATGCATGCACTCGAAGCTCTCCTCAGTATGGAGAACATCGATATTTGTGCAGTGACAGAAACCTGGTTCAACGCTCATGAGAACATCCCAGCACTACCAGGTTATACCTCATATCATGCTTTTCAGCCCCAAAACCCAGACCGAACCACAAAAGGAGGGGGAGTTTCCATATTTATCAAGGATATCCACATCTCTAGGTTAGTGGCATTGCACGAAGTATCGGAGACCATCCATGTGCAACTGACATTGGGCAAGACTGCTTTTCAGTTTATAGCATCCTACAGGCCACCCTCTCAAAGTCAGGAATCCCACTCTGCTTTCCTGAAAACATTGGAGAACATGAAGATCTCTCCGAACACCATTATATTGGCAACTTCAACTACCCAAACATAGACTGGGAGCATTACTCAAGCCCCAGCACCTTAGCCCAAAGGTTCCTGGAATTTATAAACTCAAATGCTATGGAACAACTAGTCACCACTCCCACAAGAGGGGAAAACATAGTAGACCTGATCATTACCAACATGGGGACTCTATGCTCCATACCAGAAGGATATGCCTCATTGGTAAGATCAGACCATAAATTAATTTCACTGGATATCCACATCCTGACCCCACCCCCAGCCCAGAAAACCACAGTGAAAAACTTGTCAAAAGTGAACTTCACACTTCTCAAAACCGAAGTGGAATCCTTCAAGGCCCCAGAGTTAGTGGAAACTACGGCCCAAACTGCAGAATCCTATATAAACGCATTCTACGGACATCTCCAGGAATGCATGGATCATGCTATCCCAAACAAAATCAAGACCCAATCATCCAAAGGCAGGCGTCCAGTCTGGTGGACCCCAGCCATAAATAAACTGTACAAAAGGAAATGCATCTCTGATCAGTACTAGCAAAAAATTACGATCCCTCATAAAATCCTCTAAGGCCAGCTTTGAGAGAAAAATTGCACAGGACACTAAAACAATCATAAGGCTTTTTTCAGTTATGTTAGGAACCTGGGATGCAACTCCCAGACTTATTCTGAGTTGATTCTAAATGACAAAAAATACACTGAACCCACAGACATTGCCAATATCCTGGCAGACAGGTTCAGTGCAAACTTCTCCACCCCAAAAGAGCAAGTATCTATCCCGGCAGAGTGCAGCCTCCCAAACATCTCTGATGCTCAGGTGAAGCCTGCCCTCTCCAAAGCAAAAAACACTGCTTCCATGGGACCAGATGGCATCCCGGGTTGCATCCTACATGAACTCCAAGAAGAACTAATCCCTCAAGTAAAACTGCTGTACAATCTCAGCCTCACTACAGGATATGTGCCCAAAGAATGGCGTACAGCAACAGTGGTCCCACTCCACAAAGGTGGCGCCTCTGCGGACCCTGGAAACTATTGCCCCATAAGCCTGACTAGCCTAGTCTGCAAGGCTATGGAGAGGATCATCATGGAACTCATAAACAAAGACATTGGGGACCTACAGACACTAGATCCTACCCAATTTGGCTTCATCAAGGGCAGATCCTGCCTTTTGAACCTGGTCGACTTCTTCAAAACAGTCACCAAGGCCATAGATGAGGGGAAGGTAGTCCACACAGCCTATCTGGACCTCGCAAAGGCATTTGACACAATACCCCACTCGGCCATCATAGATAAGCTATCCAGCCTAAATATAAACCCCTATGTCACAAGATGGGTCGCAAACTGGCTCAAAGACAGAACCCACAGAGTCAGAGTTGCTGGGGCCATGTCAGACTCGAAACCGGTCACAAGTGGCATCCCACAAGGTTCTGTCCTGGGACCTCTCTTGTTCGGTATTTACTTTTCTGAGGTACAGGCCAATGTGGGAGGACTATGGCTCACCAAGTTTGCAGATGACTGCAAACTAGGCACCATAATCGACTCTCCAGCTGACACAAACATCCTTCAAAAAGGTCTCGCAGAGATGGATAACTGGTGCCAGAGCCATGGTCTAAAGCTAAATGCCAAAAAGTGTGTATTTATACCCTTTGGCAAAAACAATGTGCCCACAAATTACCACATAGGTGGTAACCCATTAAGTACAGAGAAAGTAATTAGGGATCTGGGGACCCAATTTGATAGCAATCTCTCCTTTGACAACCACATTGCCAAAGTGGTTAGAAAGACCTTCTACACAGCCCACCTCATCATGAAAGGATTTACATCTAGATCAAGAGAGGTAATCATGCCCCTTTATTCATCCTTCATCAGGCCCATCATAGAATACAATGCCCCCTTTGAGATGTACCTTACCCAACACCTGCAGCAATTAGAAAGACCCCAAAAGTACCTCACCAGGAGGATCAAGGGACTCAAACAGATGCCATATGCTGCTCAGTTAAAAAAAACTCCAGCTCTACTCAGTTGCATACCGCGTACTTCGAGGCGATCTATGCCTGACATATAAAGCTATGTCCAACCCAGAATTAATGGACATGCTCCACCTCAGTAAATCTAAATCCCTTAGAGCCATGCGCTCGAGTGACTTGAACCTCAGCACAGAAATAAATAGAACATGCTGGAGGGGCAGATTCATAACCCAGAGGCTCCCTTCGCTCTGGAATAGAATTCCAATTCATGTTAGGCAGAGCACCTCACTGACTCTCTTCAAGAAGAATCTTGATGAGTGGATGGGGGATCGTAGGTTTGTCCCGGGGATTACTTCCGTGTCACTATTAGACAGAGGTACAGTAAACTAAACTTTAAAAAGGGCACAGTATACTCAAATCAAGGGGTGGCATAAGCCAAACACAATCGGGCTAGGCTTATAAATGCCCAAGGGCAGATAGCCTAGTATGAACCTATGAACCTATGATGTGTGCCATTGTGCAGATGCCTTGCTCTAACAGGAGCTAGGTGTCCCATGTCAATGCAAGCGTACCTTGTCCTGTAGGATGCCAACATTTTTGCAGTCAGTGACACCTGCTTTGCAGCTGTGGAGAGCACACTAACCTTGCCAGGTTAGTCATACCATCATATGGTTAGACCCCAAATGGAGGGCTGCAAAGCCACAGGAGGTGGAGTGATAAACATTATCATACACATACACACCTCCAGGCTGACCAAAGAGTATGATGCAAAGGAGACATCCTGAGTGCAGTTAACAGTTGTCAAAACACCTACTCAAATCATAGCTAGCTACAGGCTTCCAACCATGAATATGGACACCCAGAACACCTATTGGGACTTGCTGGAATCTGTCAAGAGTCAATAGTCTACCCTGCTCCTGGGTGACTTCAACTACCCAACCATGGGTGGTATTATTCCAGGGCACTTCTATGGACTAGGCATGCAAAGGCTCCAGGGCCATTAGCCTACTACACACCTATGAGCCTATACACCTATGGTGTGCATGACCTATGCCACCTGAACATGAATGCACAAAGATTCCTCGGCTTTGTCAGTGGTAATGCAGTGAATCAGCTGGTCAACACTCCTATGACAGGTGTAAATATCCTGTCCCTGGTCCTAACCAACATGAGTAGTCACTGTAGCACTCCCACAGAGTCATCCTCTTTGGTAGATCTGACCACATAGCCATCACTGTTCAGGTCACCATCTCCCCTGCACCTCCCCCCTTGTCAGGTTCAAACAAAATTAATTTTACACAAATGACTATAAATCTCCTCAGAGCAGGTCGAAGTAGCTGTACAGCCAACATCTCATCAGTTGGAGCTAGCAATAGTGTCCAAGCCCACACCACAATAGTACATGAGCAGCTACATAGCTGTATGTACTCAACAATACCTGACAGGACAGCATCAGCTCCCTCAAGGTAGGGTAAATATCCATGATGGACAGCAGCAATACACAATTACCATAATAGGTGGAAATAATTGCTGGACAGGGCCAAGAAGGAACGGGTGTCTTATTGCAAGCAATTTCACCTTGGTCTGCACAATCAAATAAAGTCACAGGCCACTTACCCTAAGGCTATTTTTGAGTGCAAATTTGACACATCCACCAAGGCCAATCACTAGGCCTTCCACACATATGTCTGAAATCCCAGAGGAAACACACAAATCTGCTCTGTAGTGGTGGTCAATAACACCACATACACATATGGCATAGATACAGGCAACCTACTGCAGACAGGTGAAGTGGAAACATCAACCCCCGTCCCCCATCAATATACATGTGCATGCACAGCACCTGCCCCCTCTCCTGATCATCAGGAAGCAGGCCCATAACTCCCTCTCAAAGGCAACACACAGAAGTCTACATAGGCCTGATACCATCGCTGGCTGCATCCTACATGAACTCAGGCATGAGCTCTCAGATACATTATGCACTGTAGTCAACCAAAGCCTGAGCACCGGTGTCATCCCATCTGCAAAGAGGGCAACCACTGTCCTCCCTATACACAAAGGCAGTGCAATCCACTGACCCAGCCAATCATATGGACATCAGCCTAACTAGCCTGCTCTGCAAGGGCATGGAAAGCAATATCAAGGACATTATGTATAGGAACATTGGTAACCTCAAAATGCCTGAGCCCACACAGTGTGGTATTGTCAAAGGGAGAACAGGCCTGTTAAACCTGGTCAACTTCTGTGAAGTGGTCAACAAACACAAGGACAGAGGGAAGATGGTGAAAAGTGCTGTGAAGACTGGTAGAGATGGGTGAAGGCTGCCAGCTTAGCCAGATAGAATTTTATACATAATTCTATCATTTGTAAATATGAATGTGAATCATAGGCTTGTTGTCTTAAATGAAAAAAAAAATGCTGTTACAAAAATTTGGCAACAGTGCTCTCTACTGACCCAGTAAAAAGGATCCTTTGATCTAAAGTCGGCTTTAGTCAGGCTAGATGAAGGCTTACTGTCTCTTGTTTTAAGGCTAAAGTTAATGATCAGAATTTACATGTGGAATGTCCTTTATTGCTCTAAGTGTAAAAGAAGGTAAATGCAGTTTCTGTCAGCCTGGGAACCCCAGGAAAGTGTAAAAAGATGATGTAATGTTTATCAGAACTGCAATAGCAATTTAAACAGTGAGAACCACAGATTATGAAGCATTTTTGTCTGACTATCCAACTCACAGCACTGCCTGTTGCTCTATGTAAGTAAGTTATTTTAGAAGAGTGTTTTCTTGTAGCAATAGCTAGGAATTAGAAAGTTTAGACTAAGTGTTTATCTGTGATGTCAGAACTGTACAACTGATTTATTTTAAGTATTTCTGTGTGATCTCTGAACTCTTTTGATTAGTACTGTGTAGTAGAAAGTATTGTCTTGTGGTTTTAATTATTTATTATTAAATATTTTAAAACCTTTTAACTGTGGCTGTTTTGTGTAGAGATAAGTTAAGCTCTAAGAGTACATTGCATGTATATAAGGATCCTGTGCCAGGTCACTCTAATAAGCCTTAAGACTGTTTAGTCACACTTACCTATTGGATAATAATATTGCACAGTAATAATTGGGCAACCTTTTAAGGGCCTTTGGGTAGCTGATAATTTTAGCTGGGTGGTGGCAGTAATTACTACCATATAGTCTGGGTAAAAGGGGTATGGCTGGAGTACCTGTGCCAGCCTTCCCCAGGAGTGTCTGTGTGGTTGTATAAACTTATCTCAAAGTGTGTGTGTCAGCTACTTGGGCAGGGACATGAAGCACTGGTTGGACAGAGAGGGTGCTGGAGATTTTAGCTTGCCCAGCTAGGCTGAGATCTGGACCCTATAGCTGTACCAGTGGGGAGTCTTATTGGGGACCTGGGGAGCAAGAGAGTGACCAGCCCCGGACTGACTGTGATCTCTGTTTGCTCTTAAGGAAAATTGCACTTTACTGTGTGCATTTGTTATCCTTTCTGCATATATGAGATGCCCTCTCTTGTGTTAGTGGTGAGGATTGAGGCTCCTTGATTGCTGGGCAGGGCACGGACATCACAAATGCCTACCTTCACCTAGCCCAATTCTCTCACAATAATCCCCAGGTGACCAGGATACATACTCCTACATAGCTAGGCATCAACCTGTATGTTACCAGATGGGTAGGTAACTGGATCAATGATAGTACCCACTCAGTCAAAGTAGTGGAACCCACCTCTAGTTGCAGTGTCTTCCAAAGCAGTGTACCCAACGGATCAGTCTGGGGGCCTCTACTGTTTGAGATATACGTATCTGAAGTACAGAACAAAAGCAGTGGTCTGTGGCTAACCAGGCTTACAGATGCTTGCAAGCTGGCCACTGTCTGACATTCCCCTACTAATATGAGCATCCCGCAAGAGGCCCTCACCCAGTTAATGACTGGTAACTGAATAAACCAAATGCCAAAACAAAAAATAAGCTGAAAACTATACGAAACATATGAAAACACTCAAATAGTGGAAAAAAGAAACACTTTAATAAAACATTTTAGCGCTTTCATCTCCAAGTGAGACTTCATCAGAAATAAAAACTGAACTACTAATTTAATTACACTTAAGTACTAAAAATGTCATGACGTCACAATCAGTTAGTTTAAAGAAATATAGCCATAAATATTTCATACAATAATATAAACTTGAATAAAAAACCTAATATAATAGTACACAACTACTAAATATATATAAAAAAAATGATTGTCTTATGTATAAATGTATAAAATTCATACCTATAACATGTTTATTCTAATGATATGATGTCTCAAATTCACGCTGTGTAAACAATCAAATAAAGTCATATTCTAATGGCTCTTTCCAACAACATAGGTGCCAAAGATACATAGTCATTTAGACCCAATGTAAACATAGCTGCCAATCTAAATTGCCACTGACTCTCTTTCTTTTTTAAGGTATTCTTCCAATTATCCTCTCTGGGGTTAATCTGTACTATTTCCAGAATACCGAACACAAACTTTTCAAAATTCCCACAAACAGTAGAATGTCTATATAAAGCATTTGTAGTCTTTTGATTTTTTATGTCATTTAAGTGTTTGTATATTCTGTTTTTTAACATACGTTCAGTTTTACCTACAAAAAAATGTCCACTTGTGGTACACCAAGCCAAATAAACCACTCCTCTTGTGTTACAATTACCCTTTTTAAAATTATTTTACTCTTAATGTTGTTTAGAAATATACTAGGTTCCTTAATTATATATGAACAATACGCACACATACCACATTGCTTAGTTCCTTGTAAAGCCTTACTAGTGTTTTTTTATTTTATATTCCAATAACTGTTTAACATTATGACCCACTTTGTTAATAAACCTAGGCTTGTTACCTACTTTCTCTAAAACTTCTATCTTAGTCCTGAAAATATTCCAATTAAGTTTGAATGCTTCCTGGACCAATCTAGTATTCATGTTATGTTGTAGAATACAAGCCTTAGTAAAGTTTCCTAATTCTAGGCTATTTTCACTTCTCTGACCTTCCTCTTCCAAACAAGCTCCTAGTAAAGGTATATATTTGATCCCCCATTGGTTGTAAACTTCTTGAAGAATGTTATCTAAAAACTTCTGTGGATAACCCCTCTCCAAAAACATATTAGAAATAATATTAAATTCTCTAGCCAAGTCTTTACAGGAAGTCATCCGTGCAACTCTTATAACTTGTCCCTTAACTATACTGATTTTTTGTCCCAATTGGTGCTCACTTTTGAAATGTAAATAGGCATTGCAAAAAGTCTTTTTTCTGTATATTGAGGATTTAAATTCATCTTTTTCTTTCAAAATTGTTGTATCTAAAAAATTGATAGAATTTTTGTTATATTGATACGTAAATTTCAAAAAATGTGTTGTAGAATTTAAGTATTCTATAAATTTAGAGATATCTCCCTCCATGCCTGTCCATAAGATTAAAAATATCATCTAAATAACGTAAGTATAGTTTTATATTGTTGCAATAGGAACCCACAATGACATATTTATCCTCCCAAACCAACAACACAAGGTTGGCATAAACAGGTGAACATGCTGCTCCCATGGGTACCCCTTTTATTTGTTGGTAATATTCACCTTCAAACCAAAGAAAATTGTTATCTAATACTATACCCATAAATTCACAAATAAGTTTGACCATGTCATTCTCCAATCTTGAATATTAAAAAAGTACCTCTTCAAAAAAGGTCAAGCCTTCTATTTTGGAAATACTAGTAAAGAGGTCCTTTATATCCACCGTGAGAAAGACTACTTCACTGGTAAAATTCTTGTTTAATATTCTTCAAAAATTCCCATGAATCTTTGAGTAAATGTGAGACATTATGAATAATATGTTGTACACATGTATCTATAAATACTGTTAAAGGGTGAATTTTTGATCCCCTAGCAGCCACAATAGGCCTGAATGGTGGTTTACTGATATTTTTATGTATCTTGGGAATACCGAAAATAACAGGAACTACTGGGTCTTTTCTATATAAAAATTCATAAATGTCCTTATCGATTCATCCATCCAATGGATATTCTTCCAAATATGAATCAATTCTAGAATATGCTATGTTTATCTGATTTTTAGAAATTCCCATATATGTACTATTGTCAAATAATACATTTAACATTTCATCTGAATAACCGATACTCCGGAATAACACCTCACCACCCCCCCTTGTCTGGGACCATAACTCGTGTATTTTTATCTCTTCTTAAATCATTTAGTAATTCATGTTCCCCCCTAGTTAAATTCCAATAATTATTAGTTTTATGATGTTTACAAATGTTGTAAATATCCTCCATAACCAACCTCTCATATGTCTCTACCAAGGGATGTAGGATGGGATTGTATGTACTTTTTTTCTTTGGTAATTCATAACATGGAGAAGTATTGTCCCTTAATTTTTCTTGATGTTCTAAACTAATTTCTAAATTAAGTTTTCTGGTGTATAACTTCAAGGCTACTATATTATCAACAACATCGCCAGAAGTAGAAGGAATAAATTTTATACCCATAGAAAACAACTTAAAATAATCATCCGTAATTAACCTGTCTGAATAATTGTATATTGTGAAACCTTCCTTCTGATGTATAATACTATCCTTGTTGTCAAAGGAGATGTTAGGACTAGTGCCATTTAATAAAACATTTTCTTGTGTGGGTAATATCGCCTGCTGTACTCCCCATTCTCAGTATAATACTGTGCCAGTCTTTGTGAGTGTCTGACCCCTGGAAAATTCTCACCTATCTGGTGATGTGTATTATCAGAATTTTCTTCCATGTCGTCCCATCTCACATTGTTTCTCACTACATCACTATACCTAGGTGACAACCTGTATCATGTCCCTCAGACAAATGTGATGATGGTACCAAAGATTTTCCTTGCCTAACCTGTGAATATCTAACAGTTTTGTCTGCTTTGTAAATATACACTTTCTTATTTGAATAGCTTTTCTGATCCCTTTCCAATTTACATTTTTTCTTTTGAAATATATTATAGCATCTTTTATCAACCTTGTCTAACATCCTAAAATATAAAGCACTGTAATGGGAAAACATTAAGTCATTCTTAACTTTCTTTTCTAAATCATGGACTTCTAATAATGTTGCTTCATTCTGTTTTTCATAATAATGTAAAGTTTTTTTGATGAGTCCTAGACCTATTTTGTCAAAATAGTGCACATAATCATTCATGACTTCATCTGTATATGCAACACCAAAAGGAAATTTATCAATTCTAAGGCCTTGTGGCATGATTTTTAAAGAAAGACACTGTTTAAAATAAGCAATATCTATTTCAGTAGTTTTATATTTAAACAGTCTTTTTTCTAAATAATAAATCAAGTCTTTCAATGAAACCGCATTATGTCCCTTATCACGTATCAAATGGGAACTAGAACTCTCCATTCGGACTTTCCGTGTTAGAAAATAAATACTGTTTTGAAAAACTTTTCAAATCTTTTATTGGCATCTCGCTGCCCAACTGTATCAATTATCTCCAACCGTTCATTAAAACACTCTTTACTAACATTAGTTCTACTGTTGTTACAGTTGTCAGATAGAGTACCTTGTTTTGGGCGGACTACTTGAGTGGAAACATTTGAACTGGTCAAACCCGTAACAACTGGAAGTGGATTATTTCCAACTGTATCCTTATTGTTCACTTCCCTTTCTGTATTCGCCATCACTAGTTCACCATTCTGTTGAGTAGAAGCCGCAATGATGTGACCTGTGTGGCTAACGTTGTCAGCAAAACCGAAGCAGCAACATTTAGTGGGTAGTTCAAACCTGCCTCCATAACCACACCATAATCATTATATCCAGGGGGTATAAAATTTACCCGTTCACCAATAAAGGAATGCCCAGCGGTAACACAACTCTCCTTTTGTGTTAGAAGTTCCAGTAACTTAGTTAATTCACCCTTCAAAACAGTAACTTCACCACGCAGTTGTCTAATTTCCGCTTCGGTATCCTCGGCCAAAACGGTCCCCGACAGATTTACATCCACCAAAGTATCCATAGCAGTTGTTCAGCAAAGAATTCAGCAAAGAAACCAAAACCAAGAATATGTAACTGAACAAACCAAATGCCAAAACAAAAAATAAGCTGAAAACTATGCGAAACATATGGAAACACTCAAATAGTGGAAAAAAGAAACACTTTAATAAAACATTTTATCGCTTTCATCTCCAAGTGAGACTACATTTTATATATTAATTGAGGTACTCTATGAAGATTTAATATAATTTATAACATACATAAGACAATCATTTTTTATATATATATTTAGTAGTTGTGTACTATTATATTAGGTATAATATAGAATTTTTATTCAAGTTTATATTATTGTATGAAATCTTTATGACTATATTTCTTTAAACTAACTGACTGTGACGTTATGACATTTTTAGTACTTAAGTGTAATTAAATTAGTAGTTCAGTTTTTATTTCTGATGAAGTCTCACTTGGCGATGAAAGCTCTAAAATGTTTTATTAAAGTGTTTCTTTTTCCCACTATTTGAGTGTTTCCATATGTTTTGCATAGTTTTCAGCTTATTTTTTGTTTTGGCAATTAATGACTGGTGCAAGAAGCATTTCTGCAAACTGAATGCCAAGAGATGCATCATTCTCCCTGTTGTGGCAGATGTCATCCTCACTAATTATCACAGTAATGTACTGAGCATGCAATCAGGTGTGAGGCAACTTGTGCACCAAGGTTGGTAGCAACCTGACAGTTCCCCACTGTGTGGGCACCATTGTACGGAAGTCTTTCTGCATGGCCCACCTCACAAATATAGGCATGTCATCCAGGAACCAGGAGGCTACAACATCCCTGTACTCCACCCTTATCAGATACATTACCAAGTACAATGGCTCCTTTGGCATGTACCTTGCCAAGCACATGCAGCAGTTGCAGACCACAGAGGTTCCTGACCAGGCAAATACAGGGTCAGCAGCACCTATTCTACACAGGTAGGCTGAAAGCTCTGTCTCTGTACCTAGTCACATACAGATTGATCATAGGTGACCTGTGTCTGGCATACAAGGCCATTTCCAAACCAGCTTTCATAGCATTTCTTCATATCTGTAAGACAAACCCCACTCACGCATCATGCACATAAGGCCCTCACCTGGTTTATGACATGTATAGTACTTGTTGTTGGGATAGTGTGGTGTCCCACACAATACACTGTAAAATACATTCCCTCCCCATGTCTAGCAGAGTACATGTATAGCCCTCTTGAAGAAGAAGCTGGACGACTGCATGGGAAATGGATGAGATACCCCTGGGATCCAGGGTGTGTCCCAGCTGGACAGGGGAAACAAGTGCTGGCATTGCAGGGACATTGGCAAAATTCAGGCCAGGCTTATGAAGACATCAGAGCCAATAGCCTGGTATCATCTTATGAGGCTATGCACCTAGTACTTTACATGTTTCCTGTATGTATTGCAGACTATCCTGAAATGTTCTCTGAAATTAAATGTAAATAGGCATTGCAAAAAGTCTTTTTTCTGTATATTGAGGATTTAAATTCATCTTTTTCTTTCAAAATTGTTGTATCTAAAAAATTGATAGAATTTTTGTTATATTGATACGTAAATTTCAAAAAATGTGTTGTAGAATTTAAGTATTCTATAAATTTAGAGATATCTCCCTCCATGCCTGTCCATAAGATTAAAAATATCATCTAAATAACGTAAGTATAGTTTTATATTGTTGCAATAGGAACCCACAATGACATATTTATCCTCCCAAACCAACAACACAAGGTTGGCATAAACAGGTGAACATGCTGCTCCCATGGGGACCCCTTTTATTTGTTGGTAATATTCACCTTCAAACCAAAGAAAATTGTTATCTAATACTATACCCATAAATTCACAAATAAGTTTGACCATGTCATTCTCCAATCTTGAATATTAAAAAAGTACCTCTTCAAAAAAGGTCAAGCCTTCTATTTTGGAAATACTAGTAAAGAGGTCCTTTATATCCACCGTGAGAAAGACTACTTCACTGGTAAAATTCTTGTTTAATATTCTTCAAAAATTCCCATGAATCTTTGAGTAAATGTGAGACATTATGAATAATATGTTGTACACATGTATCTATAAATACTGTTAAAGGGTGAATTTTTGATCCCCTAGCAGCCACAATAGGCCTGAATGGTGGTTTACTGATATTTTTATGTATCTTGGGAATACCGAAAATAACAGGAACTACTGGGTCTTTTCTATATAAAATTCATAAATGTCCTTATCGATTCATCCATCCAATGGATATTCTTCCAAATATGAATCAATTCTAGAATATGCTATGTTTATCTGATTTTTAGAAATTCCCATATATGTACTATTGTCAAATAATACATTTAACATTTCATCTGAATAACCGATACTCCGGAATAACACCTCACCACCCCCCCTTGTCTGGGACCATAACTCGTGTATTTTTATCTCTTCTTAAATCATTTAGTAATTCATGTTCCCCCTAGTTAAATTCCAATAATTATTATTTTTATGATGTTTACAAATGTTGTAAATATCCTCCATAACCAACCTCTCATATGTCTTTACCAAGGGATGTAGGATGGGATTGTATGTACTTTTTTTCTTTGGTAATTCATAACATGGAGAAGTATTGTCCCTTAATTTTTCTTGATGTTCTAAACTAATTTCTAAATTAAGTTTTCTGGTGTATAACTTCAAGGCTACTATATTATCAACAACATCGCCAGAAGTAGAAGGAATAAATTTTATACCCATAGAAAACAACTTAAAATAATCATCCGTAATTAACCTGTCTGAATAATTGTATATTGTGAAACCTTCCTTCTGATGTATAATACTATCCTTGTTGTCAAAGGAGATGTTAGGACTAGTGCCATTTAATAAAACATTTTCTTGTGTGGGTAATATCGCCTGCTGTACTCCCCATTCTCAGTATAATACTGTGCCAGTCTTTGTGAGTGTCTGACCCCTGGAAAATTCTCACCTATCTGGTGATGTGTATTATCAGAATTTTCTTCCATGTCGTCCCATCTCACATTGTTTCTCACTACATCACTATACCTAGGTGACAACCTGTATCATGTCCCTCAGACAAATGTGATGATGGTACCAAAGATTTTCCTTGCCTAACCTGTGAATATCTAACAGTTTTGTCTGCTTTGTAAATATACACTTTCTTATTTGAATAGCTTTTCTGATCCCTTTCCAATTTCGTTTTTCTTTTGAAATATATTATAGCATCTTTTATCAACCTTGTCTAACATCCTAAAATATAAAGCACTGTAATGGGAAAACATTAAGTCATTCTTAACTTTCTTTTCTAAATCATGGACTTCTAATAATGTTGCTTCATTCTGTTTTCATAATAATGTAAAGTTTTTTTGATGAGTCCTAGACCTATTTTGTCAAAATAGTGCACATAATCATTCATGACTTCATCTGTATATGCAACACCAAAAGGAAATTTATCAATTCTAAGGCCTTGTGGCATGATTTTTAAAGAAAGACACTGTTTAAAATAAGCAATATCTATTTCAGTAGTTTTATATTTAAACAGTCTTTTTTCTAAATAATAAATCAAGTCTTTCAATGAAACCGCATTATGTCCCTTATCACGTATCAAATGGGAACTAGAACTCTCCATTCGCGGACTTTCCGTGTTAGAAAATAAATACTGTTTTGAAAAAACTTTTTCAAATCTTTTATTGGCATCTCGCTGCCCAACTGTATCAATTATCTCCAACCGTTCATTAAAACACTCTTTACTAACATTAGTTCTACTGTTGTTACAGTTGTCAGATAGAGTACCTTGTTTTGGGCGGACTACTTGAGTGGAAACATTTGAACTGGTCAAACCCGTAACAACTGGAAGTGGATTATTTCCAACTGTATCCTTATTGTTCACTTCCCTTTCTGTATTCGCCATCACTAGTTCACCATTCTGTTGAGTAGAAGCCGCAATGATGTGACCTGTGTGGCTAACGTTGTCAGCAAAACCGAAGCAGCAACATTTAGTGGGTAGTTCAAACCTGCCTCCATAACCACACCATAATCATTATATCCAGGGGTATAAAATTTACCCGTTCACCAATAAAGGAATGCCAGCGGTAACACAACTCTCCTTTTGTGTTAGAAGTTCCAGTAACTTAGTTAATTCACCCTTCAAAACAGTAACTTCACCACGCAGTTGTCTAATTTCGCTTGGTATCCTCGGCCAAAAGCGGTCCCGACAGATTTACATCCTCCAAAGTATCCATAGCAGTTGTTCAGCAAAGAATTCAGCAAAGAAACCAAAACCAAGAATATGTAACTGAACAAACCAAATGCCAAAACAAAAAATAAGCTGAAAACTATGCGAAACATATGGAAACACTCAAATAGTGGAAAAAGAAACACTTTAATAAAACATTTTATCGCTTTCATCTCCAAGTGAGACTACATTTTATATATTAATTGAGGTACTCTATGAAGATTTAATATAATTTATAACATACATAAGACAATCATTTTTTATATATATATTTAGTAGTTGTGTACTATTATATTAGGTATAATATAGAATTTTTATTCAAGTTTATATTATTGTATGAAATCTTTATGACTATATTTCTTTAAACTAACTGACTGTGACGTCATGACATTTTTAGTACTTAAGTGTAATTAAATTAGTAGTTCAGTTTTTATTTCTGATGAAGTCTCACTTGGCGATGAAAGCTCTAAAATGTTTTATTAAAGTGTTTCTTTTTCCCACTATTTGAGTGTTTCCATATGTTTTGCATAGTTTTCAGCTTATTTTTTGTTTTGGCAATTAATGACTGGTGCAAGAAGCATTTCTGCAAACTGAATGCCAAGAGATGCATCATTCTCCCTGTTGTGGCAGATGTCATCCTCACTAATTATCACAGTAATGTACTGAGCATGCAATCAGGTGTGAGGCAACTTGTGCACCAAGGTTGGTAGCAACCTGACAGTTCCCACTGTGTGGGCACCATTGTCGGAAGTCTTTCTGCATGGCCCACCTCACAAATATAGGCATGTCATCCAGGAACCAGGAGGCTACAACATCCCTGTACTCCACCCTTATCAGATGCATTACCAAGTACAATGGCTCCTTTGGCATGTACCTTGCCAAGCACATGCAGCAGTTGCAGACCACAGAGGTTCCTGACCAGGCAAATACAGGGTCAGCAGCACCTATTCTACACAGGTAGGCTGAAAGCTCTGTCTCTGTACCTAGTCACATACAGATTGATCATAGGTGACCTGTGTCTGGCATACAAGGCCATTTCCAAACCAGCTTTCATAGCATTTCTTCATATCTGTAAGACAAACCCCACTCACGCATCATGCACATAAGGCCCTCACCTGGTTTATGACATGTATAGTACTTGTTGTTGGGATAGTGTGGTGTCCCACACAATACACTGTAAAATACATTCCCTCCCCATGTCTAGCAGAGTACATGTATAGCCCTCTTGAAGAAGAAGCTGGGCGACTGCATGGGAAATGGATGAGATACCCCTGGGATCCAGGGTGTGTCCCAGCTGGACAGGGGAAACAAGTGCTGGCATTGCAGGGACATTGGCAAAATTCAGGCCAGGCTTATGAAGACATCAGAGCCAATAGCCTGGTATCATCTTATGAGGCTATGCACCTAGTACTTTACATGTTTCCTGTATGTATTGCAGACTATCCTGAAATGTTCTCTGAAATTAAATGTAAATAGGCATTGCAAAAAGTCTTTTTTCTGTATATTGAGGATTTAAATTCATCTTTTTCTTTCACAATTGTTGTATCTAAAAAATTGATAGAATTTTTGTTATATTGATCGTAAATTTCAAAAAATGTGTTGTAGAATTTAAGTATTCTATAAATTTAGAGATATCTCCCTCCATGCCTGTCCATAAGATTAAAAATATCATCTAAATAACGTAAGTATAGTTTTATATTGTTGCAATAGGAACCCACAATGACATATTTATCCTCCCAAACCAACAACACAAGGTTGGCATAAACAGGTGAACATGCTGCTCCCATGGGGACCCCTTTTATTTGTTGGTAATATTCACCTTCAAACCAAAGAAAATTGTTATCTAATACTATACCCATAAATTCACAAATAAGTTTGACCATGTCATTCTCCAATCTTGAATATTAAAAAAGTACCTCTTCAAAAAAGGTCAAGCCTTCTATTTTGGAAATACTAGTAAAGAGGTCCTTTATATCCACCGTGAGAAAGACTACTTCACTGGTAAAATTCTTGTTTAATATTCTTCAAAATTCCCATGAATCTTTGAGTAAATGTGAGACATTATGAATAATATGTTGTACACATGTATCTATAAATACTGTTAAAGGGTGAATTTTTGATCCCCTAGCAGCCACAATAGGCCTGAATGGTGGTTTACTGATATTTTTATGTATCTTGGGAATACCGAAAATAACAGGAACTACTGGGTCTTTTCTATATAAAAATTCATAAATGTCCTTATCGATTCATCCATCCAATGGATATTCTTCCAAATATGAATCAATTCTAGAATATGCTATGTTTATCTGATTTTTAGAAATTCCCATATATGTACTATTGTCAAATAATACATTTAACATTTCATCTGAATAACTGATACTCCGGAATAACACCTCACCACCCCCCCTTGTCTGGGACCATAACTCGTTTATTTTTATCTCTTCTTAAATCATTTAGTAATTCATGTTCCCCCCTAGTTAAATTCCAATAATTATTATTTTTATGATGTTTACAAATGTTGTAAATATCCTCCATAACCAACCTCTCATATGTCTTTACCAAGGGATGTAGGATGGGATTGTATGTACTTTTTCTTTGGTAATTCATAACATGGAAGTATTGTCCCTTAATTTTTCTTGATGTTTCTAAACTAATTTCTAAATTAAGTTTTCTGGTGTATAACTTCAAGGCTACTATATTATCAACAACATCGCCAGAAGTAGAAGGAATAAATTTTATACCCATAGAAAACAACTTAAAATAATCATCCGTAATTAACCTGTCTGAATAATTGTATATTGTGAAACCTTCCTTCTGATGTATAATACTATCCTTGTTGTCAAAGGAGATGTTAGGACTAGTGCCATTTAATAAAACATTTTCTTGTGTGGGTAATATCGCCTGCTGTACTCCCCATTCTCAGTATAATACTGTGCCAGTCTTTGTGAGTGTCTGACCCCTGGAAAATTCTCACCTATCTGGTGATGTGTATTATCAGAATTTTCTTCCATGTCGTCCCATCTCACATTGTTTCTCACTACATCACTATACCTAGGTGACAACCTGTATCATGTCCCTCAGACAAATGTGATGATGGTACCAAAGATTTTCCTTGCCTAACCTGTGAATATCTAACAGTTTTGTCTGCTTTGTAAATATACACTTTCTTATTTGAATAGCTTTTCTGATCCCTTTCCAATTTACGTTTTTTCTTTTGAAATATATTATAGCATCTTTTATCAACCTTGTCTAACATCCTAAAATATAAAGCACTGTAATGGGAAACATTAAGTCATTCTTAACTTTCTTTTCTAAATCATGGACTTCTAATAATGTTGCTTCATTCTGTTTTTCATAATAATGTAAAGTTTTTTTGATGAGTCCTAGACCTATTTTGTCAAAATAGTGCACATAATCATTCATGACTTCATCTGTATATGCAACACCAAAAGGAAATTTATCAATTCTAAGGCCTTGTGGCATGATTTTTAAAGAAAGACACTGTTTAAAATAAGCAATATCTATTTCAGTAGTTTTATATTTGAACAGTCTTTTTTCTAAATAATAAATCAAGTCTTTCAATGAAACCGCATTATGTCCCTTATCACGTATCAAATGGGAACTAGAACTCTCCATTCGCGGACTTTCCGTGTTAGAAAATAAATACTGTTTTGAAAAAACTTTTCAAATCTTTTATTGGCATCTCGCTGCCCAACTGTATCAATTATCTCCAACCGTTCATTAAAACACTCTTTACTAACATCAGTTCTACTGTTGTTACAGTTGTCAGATAGAGTACCTTGTTTTGGGCGGACTACTTGAGTGGAAACATTTGAACTGTTCAAACCCGTAACAACTGGAAGTGGATTATTTCCAACTGTATCCTTATTGTTCACTTCCCTTTCTGTATTCGCCATCACTAGTTCACCATTCTGTTGAGTAGAAGCGCAATGATGTGACCTGTGTGGCTAACGTTGTCAACAAAACCGGAAGCAGCAACATTTAGTGGGTAGTTCAAACCTGCCTCCATAACCACACCATAATCATTATATCCAGGGGGTATAAAATTTACCCGTTCACCAATAAAGGAATGCCCAGCGGTAACACAACTCTCCTTTTGTGTTAGAAGTTCCAGTAACTTGGTTAATTCACCCTTCAAAACAGTAACTTCACGGTTGTCTAATTTCCGCTTGGTATCCTCGCCAAAGCGGTCCCGACAGATTTACATCCTCCAAAGTATCCATAGCAGTTGTTCAGCAAAGAATTCAGCAAAGAAACCAAAACCAAGAATATGTAACTGAACAAACCAAATACCAAAACAAAAATAAGCCGAAAACTATGCGAAACATATGGAAACACTCAAATAGTGGAAAAGAAACACTTTAATAAAACATTTTATCGCTTTCATCTCCAAGTGAGACTACATCAGAAATAAAAACTGAACTACTAATTTAATTACACTTAAGTACTAAAAATGTCATGACGTCACAATCAGTTAGTTTAAAGAAATATAGCCATAAATATTTCATACAATAATATAAACTTGAATAAAAAACCTAATATAATAGTACACAACTACTAAATATATATAAAAAATGATTGTCTTATGTATAAATGTATAAAATTCATACCTATAACATGTTTATTCTAATGATATGATGTCTCAAATTCACGCTGTGTAAACAATCAAATAAAGTCATATTCTAATGGCTCTTTCCAACAACATAGGTGCCAAAGATACATAGTCATTTAGACCCAATGTAAACATAGCTGCCAATCTAAATTGCCACTGACTCTCTTTCTTTTTTAAGGTATTCTTCCAATTATCCTCTCTGGGGTTAATCTGTACTATTTCCAGAATACCGAACACAAACTTTTCAAAATTCCACAAACAGTAGAATGTCTATATAAAGCATTTGTAGTCTTTTGATTTTTTATGTCATTTAAGTGTTTGTATATTCTGTTTTTTAACATACGTTCAGTTTTACCTACATAAAAATGTCCACTTGTGGTACACCAAGCCAAATAAACCACTCCTCTTGTGTTACAATTACCCTTTTTAAAATTATTTTACTCTTAATGTTGTTTAGAAATATACTAGGTTCCTTAATTATATATGAACAATACGCACACATACCACATTGCTTAGTTCCTTGTAAAGCCTTACTAGTGTTTTTTTATTTTATATTCCAATAACTGTTTAACATTATGACCCACTTTGTTAATAAACCTAGGCTTGTTACCTACTTTCTCTAAAACTTCTATCTTAGTCCTGAAAATATTCCAATTAAGTTTGAATGCTTCCTGGACCAATCTAGTATTCATGTTATGTTGTAGAATACAAGCCTTAGTAAAGTTTCCTAATTCTAGGCTATTTTCACTTCTCTGACCTTCCTCTTCCAAACAAGCTCCTAGTAAAGGTATATATTTGATCCCCATTGGTTTGTAAACTTCTTGAAGAATGTTATCTAAAAACTTCTGTGGATAACCCTCTCCAAAAACATATTAGAAATAATATTAAATTCTCTAGCCAAGTCTTTACAGGAAGTCATCCGTGCAACTCTTATAACTTGTCCCTTAACTATACTGATTTTTTGTCCCAATTGGTGCTCACTTTTGAAATGTAAATAGGCATTGCAAAAAGTCTTTTTTCTGTATATTGAGGATTTAAATTCATCTTTTCTTTCAAAATTGTTGTATCTAAAAATTGATAGAATTTGTGTTATATTGATCGTAAATTTCAAAAAATGTGTTGTAGAATTTAAGTATTCTATAAATTTAGAGATATCTCCCTCCATGCCTGTCCATAAGATTAAAAATATCATCTAAATAACGTAAGTATAGTTTTATATTGTTGCAATAGGAACCCACAATGACATATTTATCCTCCCAAACCAACAACACAAGGTTGGCATAAACAGGTGAACATGCTGCTCCCATGGGGACCCCTTTTATTTGTTGGTAATATTCACCTTCAAACCAAAGAAAATTGTTATCTAATACTATACCCATAAATTCACAAATAAGTTTGACCATGTCATTCTCCAATCTTGAATATTAAAAAAGTACCTCTTCAAAAAAGGTCAAGCCTTCTATTTTGGAAATAGTAGTAAAGAGGTCCTTTATATCCACCGTGAGAAAGACTACTTCACTGGTAAAATTCTTGTTTAATATTCTTCAAAAATTCCATGAATCTTTGAGTAAATGTGAGACATTATGAATAATATGTTGTACACATGTATCTATAAATACTGTTAAAGGGTGAATTTTTGATCCCCTAGCAGCCACAATAGGCCTGAATGGTGGTTTACTGATATTTTTATGTATCTTGGGAATACCGAAAATAACAGGAACTACTGGGTCTTTTCTATATAAAAATTCATAAATGTCCTTATCGATTCATCCATCCAATGGATATTCTTCCAAATATGAATCAATTCTAGAATATGCTATGTTTATCTGATTTTTAGAAATTCCCATATATGTACTATTGTCAAATAATACATTTAACATTTCATCTGAATAACCGATACTCCGGAATAACACCTCACCACCCCCCCTTGTCTGGGACCATAACTCGTGTATTTTTATCTCTTCTTAAATCATTTAGTAATTCATGTTCCCCCCTAGTTAAATTCCAATAATTATTATTTTTATGATGTTTACAAATGTTGTAAATATCCTCCATAACCAACCTCTCATATGTCTTTACCAAGGGATGTAGGATGGGATTGTATGTACTTTTTTTCTTTGGTAATTCATAACATGGAGAAGTATTGTCCCTTAATTTTTCTTGATGTTCTAAACTAATTTCTAAATTAAGTTTTCTGGTGTATAACTTCAAGGCTACTATATTATCAACAACATCGCCAGAAGTAGAAGGAATAAATTTTATACCCATAGAAAACAACTTAAAATAATCATCCGTAATTAACCTGTCTGAATAATTGTATATTGTGAAACCTTCCTTCTGATGTATAATACTATCCTTGTTGTCAAAGGAGATGTTAGGACTAGTGCCATTTAATAAAACATTTTCTTGTGTGGGTAATATCGCCTGCTGTACTCCCCATTCTCAGTATAATACTGTGCCAGTCTTTGTGAGTGTCTGACCCCTGGAAAATTCTCACCTATCTGGTGATGTGTATTATCAGAATTTTCTTCCATGTCGTCCCATCTCACATTGTTTCTCACTACATCACTATACCTAGGTGACAACCTGTATCATGTCCCTCAGACAAATGTGATGATGGTACCAAAGATTTTCCTTGCCTAACCTGTGAATATCTAACAGTTTTGTCTGCTTTGTAAATATACACTTTCTTATTTGAATAGCTTTTCTGATCCCTTTCCAATTTACATTTTTTCTTTTGAAATATATTATAGCATCTTTTATCAACCTTGTCTAACATCCTAAAATATAAAGCACTGTAATGGGAAAACATTAAGTCATTCTTAACTTTCTTTTCTAAATCATGGACTTCTAATAATGTTGCTTCATTCTGTTTTTCATAATAATGTAAAGTTTTTTTGATGAGTCCTAGACCTATCTTGTCAAAATAGTGCACATAATCATTCATGACTTCATCTGTATATGCAACACCAAAAGGGAATTTATCAATTCTAAGGCCTTGTGGCATGATTTTTAAAGAAAGACACTGTTTAAAATAAGCAATATCTATTTCAGTAGTTTTATATTTAAACAGTCTTTTTTCTAAATAATAAATCAAGTCTTTCAATGAAACCGCATTATGTCCCTTATCACGTATCAAATGGGAACTAGAACTCTCCATTCGCGGACTTTCCGTGTTAGAAAATAAATACTGTTTTGAAAAAACTTTTTCAAATCTTTTATTGGCATCTCGCTGCCCAACTGTATCAATTATCTCCAACCGTTCATTAAAACACTCTTTACTAACATTAGTTCTACTGTTGTTACAGTTGTCAGATAGAGTACCTTGTTTTGGGCGGACTACTTGAGTGGAAACATTTGAACTGTTCAAACCCGTAACAACTGGAAGTGGATTATTTCCAACTGTATCCTTATTGTTCACTTCCCTTTCTGTATTCGCCATCACTAGTTCACCATTCTGTTGAGTAGAAGCCGCAATGATGTGACCTGTGTGGCTAACGTTGTCAGCAAAACCGGAAGCAGCAACATTTAGTGGGTAGTTCAAACCTGCCTCCATAACCACACCATAATCATTATATCCAGGGGGTATAAAATTTACCCGTTCACCAATAAAGGAATGCCCAGCGGTAACACAACTCTCCTTTTGTGTTAGAAGTTCCAGTAACTTAGTTAATTCACCCTTCAAAACAGTAACTTCACCACGCAGTTGTCTAATTTCCGCTTCGGTATCCTCGGCCAAAACGGTCCCCGACAGATTTACATCCTCCAAAGTATCCATAGCAGTTGTTCAGCAAAGAATTCAGCAAAGAAACCAAAACCAAGAATATGTAACTGAACAAACCAAATGCCAAAACAAAAAATAAGCCGAAAACTATGCGAAACATATGGAAACACTCAAATAGTGGAAAAAAGAAACACTTTAATAAAACATTTTATCGCTTTCATCTCCAAGTGAGACTACATTTTATATATTAATTGAGGTACTCTATGAAGATTTAATATAATTTATAACATACATAAGACAATCATTTTTTATATATATATTTAGTAGTTGTGTACTATTATATTAGGTATAATATAGAATTTTTATTCAAGTTTATATTATTGTATGAAATCTTTATGACTATATTTCTTTAAACTAACTGACTGTGACGTCATGACATTTTTAGTACTTAAGTGTAATTAAATTAGTAGTTCAGTTTTATTTCTGATGAAGTCTCACTTGGCGATGAAAGCTCTAAAATGTTTTATTAAAGTGTTTCTTTTTCCCACTATTTGAGTGTTTCCATATGTTTTGCATAGTTTTCAGCTTATTTTTTGTTTTGGCAATTAATGACTGGTGCAAGAAGCATTTCTGCAAACTGAATGCCAAGAGATGCATCATTCTCCCTGTTGTGGCAGATGTCATCCTCACTAATTATCACAGTAATGTACTGAGCATGCAATCAGGTGTGAGGCAACTTGTGCACCAAGGTTGGTAGCAACCTGACAGTTCCCACTGTGTGGGCACCATTGTCGGAAGTCTTTCTGCATGGCCCACCTCACAAATATAGGCATGTCATCCAGGAACCAGGAGGCTACAACATCCCTGTACTCCACCCTTATCAGATGCATTACCAAGTACAATGGCTCCTTTGGCATGTACCTTGCCAAGCACATGCAGCAGTTGCAGACCACAGAGGTTCCTGACCAGGCAAATACAGGGTCAGCAGCACCTATTCTACACAGGTAGGCTGAAAGCTCTGTCTCTGTACCTAGTCACATACAGATTGATCATAGGTGACCTGTGTCTGGCATACAAGGCCATTTCCAAACCAGCTTTCATAGCATTTCTTCATATCTGTAAGACAAACCCCACTCACGCATCATGCACATAAGGCCCTCACCTGGTTTATGACATGTATAGTACTTGTTGTTGGGATAGTGTGGTGTCCCACACAATACACTGTAAAATACATTCCCTCCCCATGTCTAGCAGAGTACATGTATAGCCCTCTTGAAGAAGAAGCTGGACGACTGCATGGGAAATGGATGAGATACCCCTGGGATCCAGGGTGTGTCCCAGCTGGACAGGGGAAACAAGTGCTGGCATTGCAGGGACATTGGCAAAATTCAGGCCAGGCTTATGAAGACATCAGAGCCAATAGCCTGGTATCATCTTATGAGGCTATGCACCTAGTACTTTACATGTTTCCTGTATGTATTGCAGACTATCCTGAAATGTTCTCTGAAATGAAATGTAAATAGGCATTGCAAAAAGTCTTTTTTCTGTATATTGAGGATTTAAATTCATCTTTTTCTTTCAAAATTGTTGTATCTAAAAAATTGATAGAATTTTTGTTATATTGATACGTAAATTTCAAAAAATGTGTTGTAGAATTTAAGTATTCTATAAATTTAGAGATATCTCCTCCATGCCTGTCCATAAGATTAAAAATATCATCTAAATAACGTAAGTATAGTTTTATATTGTTGCAATAGGAACCCACAATGACATATTTATCCTCCCAAACCAACAACACAAGGTTGGTATAAACAGGTGAACATGCTGCTCCCATGGGGACCCCTTTTATTTGTTGGTAATATTCACCTTCAAACCAAAGAAAATTGTTATCTAATACTATACCCATAAATTCACAAATAAGTTTGACCATGTCATTCTCCAATCTTGAATATTAAAAAAGTACCTCTTCAAAAAAGGTCAAGCCTTCTATTTTGGAAATAGTAGTAAAGAGGTCCTTTATATCCACCGTGAGAAAGACTACTTCACTGGTAAAATTCTTGTTTAATATTCTTCAAAAATTCCCATGAATCTTTGAGTAAATGTGAGACATTATGAATAATATGCTGTACACATGTATCTATAAATACTGTTAAAGGGTGAATTTTTGATCCCCTAGCAGCCACAATAGGCCTGAATGGTGGTTTACTGATATTTTTATGTATCTTGGGAATACCGAAAATAACAGGAACTACTGGGTCTTTTCTATATAAAAATTCATAAATGTCCTTATCGATTCATCCATCCAATGGATATTCTTCCAAATATGAATCAATTCTAGAATATGCTATGTTTATCTGATTTTTAGAAATTCCCATATATGTACTATTGTCAAATAATACATTTAACATTTCATCTGAATAACCGATACTCCGGAATAACACCTCACCACCCCCCCTTGTCTGGGACCATAACTCGTGTATTTTTATCTCTTCTTAAATCATTTAGTAATTCATGTTCCCCTAGTTAAATTCCAATAATTATTATTTTTATGATGTTTACAAATGTTGTAAATATCCTCCATAACCAACCTCTCATATGTCTTTACCAAGGGATGTAGGATGGGATTGTATGTACTTTTTTTCTTTGGTAATTCATAACATGGAGAAGTATTGTCCCTTAATTTTTCTTGATGTTCTAAACTAATTTCTAAATTAAGTTTTCTGGTGTATAACTTCAAGGCTACTATATTATCAACAACATCGCCAGAAGTAGAAGGAATAAATTTTATACCCATAGAAAACAACTTAAAATAATCATCCGTAATTAACCTGTCTGAATAATTGTATATTGTGAAACCTTCCTTCTGATGTATAATACTATCCTTGTTGTCAAAGGAGATGTTAGGACTAGTGCCATTTAATAAAACATTTTCTTGTGTGGGTAATATCACCTGCTGTACTCCCCATTCTCAGTATAATACTGTGCCAGTTTTTATGAGTGTCTGACCCTGGAAAATTCTCACCTATCTGGTGATGTGTATTATCAGAATTTTCTTCCATGTCGTCCCATCTCACATTGTTTCTCACTACATCACTATACCTAGGTGACAACCTGTATCATGTCCCTCAGACAAATGTGATGATGATACCAAAGATTTTCCTTGCCTAACCTGTGAATATCTAACAGTTTTGTCTGCTTTGTAAATATACACTTTCTTATTTGAATAGCTTTTCTGATCCCTTTCCAATTTACGTTTTTTCTTTTGAAATATATTATAGCATCTTTTATCAACCTTGTCTAACATCCTAAAATATAAAGCACTGTAATGGGAAAACATTAAGTCATTCTTAACTTTCTTTTCTAAATCATGGACTTCTAATAATGTTGCTTCATTCTGTTTTTCATAATAATGTAAAGTTTTTTTGATGAGTCCTAGACCTATTTTGTCAAAATAGTGCACATAATCATTCATGACTTCATCTGTATATGCAACACCAAAAGGAAATTTATCAATTCTAAGGCCTTGTGGCATGATTTTTAAAGAAAGACACTGTTTAAAATAAGCAATATCTATTTCAGTAGTTTTATATTTGAACAGTCTTTTTTCTAAATAATAAATCAAGTCTTTCAATGAAACCGCATTATGTCCCTTATCACGTATCAAATGGGAACTAGAACTCTCCATTCGCGGACTTTCCGTGTTAGAAAATAAATACTGTTTTGAAAAAACTTTTTCAAATCTTTTATTGGCATCTCGCTGCCCAACTGTATCAATTATCTCCAACTGTTCATTAAAACACTCTTTACTAACATCAGTTCTACTGTTGTTACAGTTGTCAGATAGAGTACCTTGTTTTGGGCGGACTACTTGAGTGGAAACATTTGAACTGTTCAAACCCGTAACAACTGGAAGTGGATTATTTCCAACTGTATCCTTATTGTTCACTTCCCTTTCTGTATTCGCCATCACTAGTTCACCATTCTGTTGAGTAGAAGCCGCAATGATGTGACCTGTGTGGCTAACGTTGTCAGCAAAACCGGAAGCAGCAACATTTAGTGGGTAGTTCAAACCTGCCTCCATAACCACACCATAATCATTATATCCAGGGGGTATAAAATTTACCCGTTCACCAATAAAGGAATGCCCAGCGGTAACACAACTCTCCTTTTGTGTTAGAAGTTCCAGTAACTTAGTTAATTCACCCTTCAAAACAGTAACTTCACCACGCAGTTGTCTAATTTCCGCTTCGGTATCCTCGGCCAAACGGTCCCCGACAGATTTACATCCTCCAAAGTATCCATAGCAGTTGTTCAGCAAAGAATTCAGCAAAGAAACCAAAACCAAGAATATGTAACTGAACAAACCAAATGCCAAAACAAAAAATAAGCCGAAAACTATGCGAAACATATGGAAACACTCAAATAGTGGAAAAAAGAAACACTTTAATAAAACATTTTATCGCTTTCATCTCCAAGTGAGACTACATTTTATATATTAATTGAGGTACTCTATGAAGATTTAATATAATTTATAACATACATAAGACAATCATTTTTTATATATATATTTAGTAGTTGTGTACTATTATATTAGGTATAATATAGAATTTTTATTCAAGTTTATATTATTGTATGAAATCTTTATGACTATATTTCTTTAAACTAACTGACTGTGACGTCATGACATTTTTAGTACTTAAGTGTAATTAAATTAGTAGTTCAGTTTTTATTTCTGATGAAGTCTCACTTGGCGATGAAAGCTCTAAAATGTTTTATTAAAGTGTTTCTTTTTCCCACTATTTGAGTGTTTCCATATGTTTTGCATAGTTTTCAGCTTATTTTTTGTTTTGGCAATTAATGACTGGTGCAAGAAGCATTTCTGCAAACTGAATGCCAAGAGATGCATCATTCTCCCTGTTGTGGCAGATGTCATCTTCACTAATTATCACAGTAATGTACTGAGCATGCAATCAGGTGTGAGGCAACTTGTGCACCAAGGTTGGTAGCAACCTGACAGTTCCCCACTGTGTGGGCACCATTGTACGGAAGTCTTTCTGCATGGCCCACCTCACAAATATAGGCATGTCATCCAGGAACCAGGAGGCTACAACATCCCTGTACTCCACCCTTATCAGATGCATTACCAAGTACAATGGCTCCTTTGGCATGTACCTTGCCAAGCACATGCAGCAGTTGCAGACCACAGAGGTTCCTGACCAGGCAAATACAGGGTCAGCAGCACCTATTCTACACAGGTAGGCTGAAAGCTCTGTCTCTGTACCTAGTCACATACAGATTGATCATAGGTGACCTGTGTCTGGCATACAAGGCCATTTCCAAACCAGCTTTCATAGCATTTCTTCATATCTGTAAGACAAACCTCACTCACGCATCATGCACATAAGGCTCTCACCTGGTTTATGACATGTATAGTACTTGTTGTTGGGATAGTGTGGTGTCCCACACAATACACTGTAAAATACATTCCCTCCCCATGTCTAGCAGAGTACATGTATAGCCCTCTTGAAGAAGAAGCTGGACGACTGCATGGGAAATGGATGAGATACCCCTGGGATCCAGGGTGTGTCCCAGCTGGACAGGGGAAACAAGTGCTGGCATTGCAGGGACATTGGCAAAATTCAGGCCAGGCTTATGAAGACATCAGAGCCAATAGCCTGGTATCATCTTATGAGGCTATGCACCTAGTACTTTACATGTTTCCTGTATGTATTGCAGACTATCCTGAAATGTTCTCTGAAATGAATCCCTGTGAGTCTGAACTGTGTAGCTACTGCAGTGATGGTATATAGCCCTTTTATTTCATCAGTTATCATCTCATATCATTACACCTTGGCATTGTGTGTGGTCTGTATAGCAGTAAATCAGCTCTTACAGTATGTGCATATGTACTTGGTGACACTGTATAGCTCACTCCAATAGCCTTGGTCTTGGCCACAATTACCATTCTGCTACTAGGCCCATCACACAGTAGGATTTGTCACCCTTTGTTGTGGGCCATACAGTAGCAGTGAAAGAGATGGATTGCAGCAGGCAGAACTACCATAAGGTCTGCCCTGAAGGGCCCACAGGTGTCAGCTATGCCAGACTGTACCAGGAGTGTGTGTATGTGTGTGTGTGTGTGTGTGTGTGTGTGTGTGTGTGTGTGTGTGTGTGTGTGTGTGTGTGTGTGTGTGTGTGTGTGTGTGTGTGTGTGTGTGTGTGTGTGTGTGTGTGTGTGTGTGTGTGTGTGTGCATGTGTGTGTGTGTGTGTGTGTGTGTGTGTGTGTGTGTGTGTGTGTGTGTGTGTGTGCGTGTGTGTGTGTGTGTGTGTGTGTGTGTGTGTGTGTGTGTGTGTGTGTGTGTGTGTGTGTGCGTGTGTGTAATTATATCAGCAAACATAATACTGCAGGGTATTAATTTACATATGTTGTCTGCCCCTCACAGGTGAACACAGGGATTGGTGTCCCTCCCCCTCACAACCTGATGTCAGTGTCTTAGTGGACTCCCATGATGGTGGTGGTCATAGTGAGGCCCAGGTGGGGTTGTTGGTGCCTGAATATGTGCCATGGTTTGGTATCCCACTTTCACCCACCATGTCCCTGCACACAGTCAGGGTGCCCACACATACACAGTCCCCAGCAACTATGGATAATGGACAGGCTAAAGGTGGTGGCATGGAATAGGCTAGTGTGTTAAGTATGGCAAGTGTGAGTGCAGATACCAGTCATAGCCAGAGAGCAGGTGAGGTCACACACAGGCAGATGGACAGGGGTGCTCGATGGAGGACTAAATACCATCAATCCCCTGTCGCACATGCCACAGCTGGTGTCACCAGATGCATGTTATGGTCCATCATGGAGGCACAGGCGCGTACTGACAGCAACACCAGACAGATGCTCAGGGTCATGAATGCAGTGCTCCCTGCCAAGTGTGACAACCTCCATGGCATTTGTGATGCCATACATCATCTTGCCAATCTTGTGGATAGACAGTGAGGTGAGACATTGTCACTGATTGACCATGCAATGCCTGTGCTAGAGCATGTGGTGGGAGTAGGGCATCGGCCAGGTGGACTTAGGTCAGCAACATGATCAGCTGTCAGCCCACATAGCTGTGCATTCACAATCCCATAGTGACAGTACCAACAGCACTACCAAAGGGAAGCTGCTGTCCACACCTCACCGGAGCAGGCCATAGGCACATTGTCCTAGCCAGTCCCATCAGGGATGCATATCCAGCAGACAGCAGTCACCCTCATGGAGTAGTACTGCATCTGTCCTTGGGCCTGGCGGTGCCAGTGATACTCCTGGCAGGAGCAATTCCTGCATCCCTGCTGGGAGACGGTGAACCATACATCTTGCCATGTATAGTCCATGGCTGTCCAACATAGCCCTGTGTCGGACATCCACATAGCTTGATGGTGTGCAGACAAACACACTTCCCTATCACAGGCCAATCACCACCACACATGCACAGCTCCTCTGCATGACCCAGTTGAACACCATCCCTCCATACATGCACACACACACACACACACACACACACACACACACACACACACACACACACACACACACACACACACACACACACACACACACACACACACACACACACACACACACGATGTTAGCCATATGGCTCAGCTTAGGCCTCTGGCAATCCAACACCACACCCTGTGAATGTGATGATACTTGTGCCACACCCCTCTTATTCATACCATCGATGTACAGACATGCTCATATGGGTCTGATGCACAGGGTGACTATAGTACAGTGTAGCATTGTCATGCTGTGTAAGGTCCTGTCTGCTGGCAGTAGTTATGGGTACACATTGAGGTGTATCTACCTTGTTAGCTATGATGCACTATTGCTGTTTGTAATGCTGACTGACTGCAGTGTCATGTACTGTATTCTGGTTGTGTTCCAGGTGTCTGTGTGTCTGCAGGCTGTGGGCCTGCTGACAGTAGCAATGATGAGTAAGGCAGAGTGGAAACACAGTGACCTTTTCATAGCCAAGGTGTAGCTGTATATGTACATATTTACCAGGTGTGTTTACATACAGCAGTGTGTGAGAGGCAATTGTGGCTAACAGTGTGACCTTGCATACATACCCTTGACACAGCCACCTAGCCTTCAAACATGTCACTTGGGTATTCTGTAGGACCACAGGCTCACACATACAGAGGAGGTTACTTGAGTACTGGGACTAGGTTCCTCACAAGCTTAGCCATTACTTTAACTGCAACAGATTCAGCTGGCAGCATCTGTTGCCCCTGCCATTTCTGTTACATCCACTCGACCATCATGCAGTTGATGAGGGTATGCCTGGTGCTATTGTATGACAGGTTTGGGGTATGTATTCCTGACACAGGTCAGCCTGCGTTAGTCTAACCTGACACTCACCAGCATGTATGTTTGCTATCCCATATGCATCTCTGGCCTCTTGTGTTGGTAGTGCACACAGAGTCATAGTGTTGTACATGGGGCAGCTGGTGAAGGGCTGAGCACAGCCCCTACCTGCACAGTCTTATGAATGATAGTGCTAGATACATAACACAGATTGCACAGCGGTACTGTAGTGTGGCAGTGTCTACAACTACTATTGAAGTGTGTGACAATTGCAGGGGCTGTTACGATTGCCAATGGTGGGTTCAGAGGCCCTTAACATGTTAGAGCCATCTGACACACACACACACACACACACACACACACACACACACACACACACACACACACACACACACACACACACGTACACTGCTACATGGGGACATGCATTGAAACACACATGCACATGGAGGTGACACTTAGAGTAGATGCCCTACCCATCTATTAATGTACAATACACAGTGATATGAAAATTGCATTCACCACAGTGGCTTGGTGTTAAAAACTGTATAACTGTGCTTGTACAGTGGATGACATCTGTATGGGCTGACACTAAATTGGCAATGGGGGAGTTCAGAGGATGGAAGAGACACACAAAATGGTATAGCCATCACATACACACGCTAAAGACAGCCACAGGGGCTGTGGATACAGAAACACATACACAGTTGCCAATAGACATATTAGTAACCCAGAGTATTCACTTGTATGTACTATAGTGCTGCGTACACATGACATACTCCACATAGATGATATGCCTGAGACCTAACACGCAGCCTCTTACAACATATAATCTTGCAATTACCTTCATGGATGGTGGAATAACCCACCAGACATAGCGATTGGTCTTGTCTACTGCTCCTACAAACCTGCACACGTGATAGACAGACTTTGTATCAGCATGATGTGTCAGTCAGGTATGATTTCTGATGCTGCCATGTGTGCCACTACAGTAACTGTGACATATTTGGAAATGATATCACAGGAATGCTCATTGTTAGGGGACACAGACCACATATGAATTTCAAACATGTATATTCCATGTACATCTGTACAGATGACTGGTATGGGCTGTATAGTGTTACATGGTGCATGTGAGGCAGATGCCATTAACAGGCTCTTTAAAGTAATGTCATGGATATGGGTCAACAGGCCTTAAAATGGTATAACCTATACACACAACAGCCACAGGGGATATGCTTCACCCACACTACTAGAGTTGTCAGTATTGAGATTAGAACCACTGCCTATCTAATTATTTCCACAATAGTATTACACTGTTATTGCACACCCCACAGAGCTTAGAGGCCTAACATGTGTATACAGGTACATCTAATGTGAATGACATCAGCAGGCCTTGTAAAGTAGGGCAATGGGACATGTACTGGGTGGTACATACTTCAAAATGGTATAACCACACCCCCAGAGGATATGATTCTCTGTGGTGGTGCTGGTGCTGCGGTAGCATTGTCACCTCACAGTTAGATGTTGCCCATTCGATTCTCAGTTAGAGTGTCTTCTGTGTGGCGACATGTGTGAATGGGCGTTCCTTCATTGAAGGTTGTACGTTAGGCCCGGCAAGCCAACATGTAAAAATCTACTGCCAGTCATTAGCGGACCGAAGTTCCGCTGTGGCAACCCCTAACCGGGAAAAGCCGAATGACACAAACAAACTATACACAGGGATGATGTGATTCTCACACACATACACAGTATCACAGTTGCCAGACTTGAGTTTAGAACCCCTACTTATCTAGTTATGTGTACTACAGTGTTACGCAGATATCACATGCTCCATGGAGCTTATAGGATTTCACAGTGCCACAAACTGTCTAAGGTGAGTTACATCAAGAGCCCATTTTAAGTAGGGCAATGGAAAATGTACTGGGTCAGAAGGGCATCAAATATCATTACTGTACAAACATACACACTTATAAATACCTTCACACACACACACACACACACACACACACACACACACACACACACACACACACACACACACACACACACACACACTTGCCACAACTGAGTGTAGAACCCCTGCCTATCTAGTTATCTGTACTATACTGTTAGTTATCACACGCTGTATAGTATTATGCTGTTATTGCACACCACACAGAACTTAGAGGGCTGACAAGTGTATTCAGGTACATCTAAGGTGAATAATGTCAACAGGCCTTGTAAAGTAGGGCAATTGAACCCTTATGAGCTTATATGGATGAGTGCCGTCCAAAGGTACTTCTAAGGGCAATGACATCAGCAGGACTGCTAAAGTAGACCACTGGGAAGTATTGTGGGTGGGAAAGTCCTCAAAATACTTTGTCCTACAGACTTACAAACTCTTGTACATGCACTTATGTACACACACACACACACACACACACACACACACACACACACACACACACACACACACACACACATGCACATTTGACAGACCTAAGACTACAACCCCTACCTATCTAGTTATTTGGACTATACTAGTACGTAGTTATTTCATGCACCATTTAGCTTATATTAAGAATTGTCCAAAGGTACTTCTGAGGGGAATGATGTCAGCAGGATTGCTAAAGTAGGGCACTAGGATGTGTAGTGGTTGTGAATGGCCTAAAAATTTTCATCTATGAAACACACACACACACACACACACACACACACACACACACACACACACACACACACACACACACACACACACACACACACACACACACACACACACACACACACACACACACACACACACACACTTTTCCAGAACTGGGAATGGAACCCCTGCCTATCTCGTTATTTTGTACTATACTGTTACATAGTAACTGCATGCACCATGAAGCTTATAGAGGTGGGGCTGTGCAAATGTACTTCTAAGGGGACTGACATCAGCAAGACTGCTAAAGTGGGGCACTGGGAAGTGTACTGTGTGGGGATGGGCTAAAACATTTTCATCTACAAACAAACACACACACTTACCAGGACTAAAATTAGAACCCCTACCTATCTAATTATTTGTACTATAGGTATATGCAGTTATTTCATGCACTGCAGAGCTTATATGGCAGACAGGTATCCAATGATACTTCTAATGTGAATGAGAGAAGCAGATGTGAAGTAGGGCAATGGGAAGTGTACTGAGTGGGAACAGCCTCCTAATACTTAAACATACTAACAGACACATGCACAGACACACACACACAAAAACCACACGCACACACACACACACACACACACACACACACACACACACACACACACACACACACACACACACACACACAGGCAAGTGATGTGATATTATAACTCTCACCTCAGTACTATTACACAATGGAGCTTACCTTCATGCTAGTACATGCGACTAGTTATGACCGGTATGCCACTGTCCACAGCATAACATCACTCTATGCCATTCAGGGTATCCATATGTATTACTCACTCTCTGTGTATCCTCCTGTGTCTCTCTTTCTCTCTCTCTCTCTCTCTCTCTCTCTAGCACTGTCTGTCTGTTTCTTCCCCATGTCTATGTGTGTGTATGCTTGATATATTGTTATCTGTTGCCCATATATATGTCTGTGTGTCACATGCAACAGATGCAGATATATCACATATGGGCCACCTACAGCTAGCCGAGGGTAATCCTGTCTGATGGGTGTGTGTGTAGGGACAGTTAAGGTGTATCTAGCTGTTTGTATGCAAAGACATATATGCGCAATACAATTGTATAGTCTGATGTGGGTTCCAACATGGCCTGTGATTCTCTAAGTGTAGGAGCATGCCCAGTATGACCTTCGATAGTGAGAGTGGGACTCCATTCCAGAGATAGTTGTACTCCAGACTGGAGTTTTGTGTGCTACAGCTATACCTCTCAAAAGTAAACACAACTTTCCTAGAGGTACTGGCTTTGTTTTAGCAGAAGTTTTCTGCCATATCTGAAGACAGACACTGCAATGCTTTGTATTATTACCTACTGAGAGGCATCCTCAGATCATAACAGTGCTTTACCAGAGGAATACAAGATGTATGAAGCACAGACCAATATTATGAGCCAAACTATATACATTCTTGCCCAAAAAAGGCCAGTTAATAGGTGTGGCTACAGCCAGTTGACTGATGAAGCTCTGTAAGCAGTCCAACAACTTGGTGATATACTGGCTGGGGATCTCCTGCTTGTGTGGTATTCTTCTTACCTGAAATGTCATATCCTTGTGTGGCCATACCTCTCAACTGCACATTTTCTGGCAGATTGCCCAGGTGTTTGTCTTGCAGTTTCATCCAGCATACATAAACTTGTGTTTTTAAGGCAAGTTAGTTGAATATAATTGAAAATTGACTTTACAAAATAATGAAAGACATTAGTGTTTCAGACTTCATAACCTTCAGATAATGCCTCCTAATGCATAACCCCTTATTCTACCAACTTTCTCAGTATGTAAGGGCAATATTTACAACACCTGCCTATAATTGTGCCTTTGTCCCACTTTTATTTATGACCTTGTCCAGATGTCTTGCTGTCAGAGGTTGTGAGGTATGGGTACAGAGTGAATTCTACTATGCAGAAATGTCCATTATATGTGTAGTATATTCCACATAGCACTGTCACTTCCAGGTATGTTGGTGGCAGTGCAGTACAGAGTAATGTGGTGAACCACTGACAGACAGTTGTGTATAGGTTGACAGGTTGCTATGACATTAGTAGGGTATTGGCCCTGGAGCCCTTATAAGCCACACAGATGAGAGTGTAGCCCATGTTACAACATGTCAGCACACAGAGCCCCTGTGCAGCAGGGACAGATGTGGGATCACAGAACTGTATTTTGTGTTTCCCATGCACTTATACTGGGAGCACATCACTAGGGAGATTGAGGCACTTGGCTTGCTATTGACAGGGAGTGTATTCGCCAGATGGGGGAGTGTGAGATACACATATCTGTCGCACCAACAAGCCATACTGATATCACAGCCCAGGTTGATGCAGTGCATACAGGTTGATGGAGTGGGCCTTGAGTTCCAGATGTGCAACAGTCCTATCAAGGCAGGGTCTGGATTGCTTTGTATGCCAGACTGGGGCCACCTCAGCAGAGCCTGTATGGGGTAGAGGGGCAGTGCTGCTAGCCTATCTGTGTATGGTAGGTGTTCGGGGTTTGCGATAAGGGCTTCGTGTTTGCAATACCCTGATGTGTGGAGTCTACATGGTCTGTGGTGTGTAGGTTTGTGGAGTTCTCATGTGATTTATGCCTCTGAGGTGTCCATTGTTTGGGTTTTGTTTTGTTGTGGACATCCACTTACGTGGGTGTGTGTTGTGTATTTGCAGGTGATGTTTACTGACTCCTTACACTGCATGGCACCTATGTTACTACACAATCTTTTCTGGTGTGTACATTCTCCATTTGTCTGGCCAGTGGTTTCCCTTCCCCTTATGTGTGTCTTTTTGTCCTTCTGTAGTCCAATCACAGGCTTTGGCCACAGTGGCTGCTGTTATGGATTTGAAATTCTGATGTGGGCAGGGTACATGCCATTACATGGCACACACGGTTGTGGACTTCACACCTTTGAGTGTATCTATTTAGCAGATTGTCCATCATAGCTCCCCTCCATTTGCTGTGGTTCTTAGATGGTTTCTGTTCTTATATATTGTTATGAGGCTACATGTGGGCCTAGCTGTTATAGCATCACTGACTGACATCTGGACAGGCCCATATATGACAGTCAGAGAAAGGCCAACACATGGGGACAGGGTGTTAATGTTCTGTCAAACATAGACTGTTAGGAGACCAGTTTGGTAATTTCTTGTTTGCTCTTATGGGTTTTATGTCTGCTTCCCCAGTGTCTGCCACTGCTGTTTTGACATGACCCTTTCTTGTTTTGCAAATAGTTGGCAGGCAAATGCAATGTTAGGACAAGCAGAACAGATATACAAAGCATACTTGTGCTCCTTCTGTGACAACCTGTGTCATTCCAGGGGTATGACTGTTGGCCAGTGACACAGGTTGCAGCCTTTTATACACTCACAGAATACTGACCTTCAAGTACCTGTTGTCCTACTAGGCACCATACCTCTCAACTTCTGAGAGCCAGACATTAGGACAAAGCCATAAGCAATTGGGGGACAGAGGCCTAAATATAGGTACCATTTTTAAGTATTGGTCTTACAAACCTAGAAAGGTAATTCCGTAACAGGTTTTGCATTAGCATGCATTAGTATGAAGTCTGACACTACAATCTGTCATTATTTTCTGACCTTAGTCTTACGTGATTTGCCAGTGAATTGCCAGACAACCACTATTTCATGTTATACAGACCACAATTATGATGCAAACCTTTGGACATTCTGCAATAGGTCTGTACAGTTCAGAGGTAGGGTAGGCACTGTCTATGTTATTTCAAGCTGTGCGCTGTCCATATGTGTGGCCTCCTGTCCATGACCTGTACAGTTTTCCTGCATTAACAGATATTGACATCTGGACTGTGTGTACAGCTCCTACCATAGGTGTAGCTGACATGCAGAATAGATGGCACTGCAGTTCTTGGAACATGGCCCTGTCAAAGACAGCACTGAACCTAGGCCACTAAGACACAACAGCTAAGAGTAAGTGCTGGCCACATCCTGACAGTATTAACCACACATGTATGTATCTCATTGAGCCCTGCATATTGTGGACATGCAACAAGTTATCATGTTGATTGGGAGAGCCCTGGCAATGCGTGCTCTGCTGCTATTTCCCTGCAAACATACATGTTATTGCATTTCTATGGGAATATGGGTGTTGGGGGAGGGCACACCTGTCAACTGTACACATTTGCACAGGCTGTGCTGATATTTGCTTTACATTTTGGTTCCATTTGGCATAGTATTGTGCCCTGTCTTGGAGACTAGAGGCATATCATTAAAGACCACAGGTCAGATTGTAATGGCATACATTTGAGTTTCAGACTTCTTACCCTTCAGAGCCTTACTGCAACTGCAAGACCTGTTGTGCTATCACTGTGTAAGTCTGTAGGTGGCATTTTATCATTGTCACCATTTGTAGGCCTTTGCCAGACATTTCTTTATTTTTTTTACAGCTGACTTGCTGGGTGAGGCTGAGGAGTGAGTATGGGACCTCTACACTGACATCCATGCCTGTGACCTATGAATCCTCAGTTAGTTGGCACCCCACATATACTGCAGTGGGATTTTTCACCTTGGGTACTACTGCATAGTGTGGGGAAGCCAGTATTGGGCAAACATTTCCTGGTGTTCTGCATAACTGTCAGTTGTCTGCTGCTATCCCAGTAGGCCACCCCATTCCCTTGCATGCATGCAGCAATATCATAGATATGCTACCAGAACATACTAATTGATTCATTTATTGTTAAGATGACTGTCTTATCTTGTGCCCACAGCAGTTGTGAGGACAGTGCTTGAGGGCTGCCTATGTTGGATGCATGCAGTACACTGCCTATACATGGTAAGGTACAGGTAGTGTGATGTGTGTGGCATCCATTTTACTGTGTATGTGAGTCAGACAGGTGTCATTCTTTGAGTCCCTACATTGTCAGTGTGTGTGCTATGCGTTGTCTCTTTGCCAAGGCCAGGGCATACTGGGCATGCCTCCACCTGCCTACAGGAGCTGGCTCAGTGGGTTCCTCCTCCAAGTCCCTCTGTGCCTTTGGGGACCTTGGCAAGGGGTGGGGGGGGGCTGTGTGGCCCTTCCCTATGCTATTTCTGTTTCACCTGTTTCCATAGGATCATATTGTGTAGCATGGCATTAACAGATATTGACATCTGGACTGTGTGTACAACTCCTACCATAGGTGTAGCTGACTTGTGTGCACATGTGGCTAGAGAGTACTGCAAGGCTCCACTAGAAATGTCAAGGCAGTGGAACCATGACTTGAGCATCCCAAACACATGCTCTATAATGATCCTGGTTTATGTGTGTGCCTCATTATGGTGTTTTTGAGTGGGTGTGTGTGCATTTCTGATGGGTGTCATCATCCACGGCACCAGTGCATAGCCAGCATCCCCCTACCAGATGGCCATGCAGGATGTCCCCCCTGGCAAATCCCTGATACAACTGTGACGAATGCCAGATGTGGGAGTCATAATAGCTTCCAGGGCTGCCAGCACACACATTCATGATAATGCCCTGGGTATTGCACATGACCTGGCAGCTGATGAAGAGAATGCCCTTGCGGTTTAGGTAGACCCTACCCTGCTCACCAGGTGGTGCTTTGATGTGGATGTGTGTATAGTCTATGGCACCCAGTACCTGCAGGTAGTCTGCTACACTGTGGAAGAGGTGCATACTGCTGGTCCTCTCCTCAAGGGTGCTGGGGAAGTAAATGTGCTCACCAGCATGTGGTAGCATGGCATCCTGGAACTGGAGGAGTACCCTGGCTGCAGATGCCTGTGACACCCCCATGATGTCCCCAGTAGGTCTTTGGAAAGTACCTGTAGCTAGTATTCTTAAGGATTCACATACCTTGGTATACACTGGATGGGTTCCCCTGTATTGGCTCTGGGTCTGACATGAGGCCAGTACAGCTCAAAGAGTTGCTGAAGTATGTCCATTTCCACTCTGTAGTGTTCTACTATCTCCAGATCATGAAACCCCTCATAGGTTACCCTGGGTCTGAACACTCTTCTCTTCCTCAGTCTGGGGTGGTTGTTAACATTATCCTCCTCACCACCCTCAGCCTCTAGCACATACTGATGTATCAAAATGACAGCAGCCGCTAATATTTTGTTGTTTATAATTTCCCTGAGTGTGTACACCAATGGTACAGAATTTGTGGGAAAAAACAAACTGAAAGTTTTTTGCATAGTTTATACTGTTGTGCTGCAGATGTTGCCTGTATGATTGGCTGACTATGATGCATTCCACCTGCCAGCTATGTTATTTGTATTTGATTGCTTTTATTCTGCTATTTCCTGTTTTTTAATTTTTTTCCCTTTCCATTTCTGTCCTTTTTAAGCCCCAAGGTGTGCCACACAAATTCGCTGCCCAAATGTAAACAGTTCTGCTATTTCCGTGTTTTTTTTTTTTTTTTTTAAGATCCGGTGCATGTAAACACTTTTAAGCATAAATGGCCCTCCGCTGGACACGAACACCCTCCTCATTTCATGGAATAAGTAAATACAGCCTCAGACACACCCACTTACTTTGCTGTTAGAACTCCAGTGTGCTTACACAAAGCATGACACATCCCCTTTTCATGTCAGCTGCTTCTCCTGCTTACACCACTTCCTTATAGCAGTGAATCCTGGGTAATGTCTTTTTTAACAAGGAAATATATTTAGAAACTTTAAGATTTAAATAGCTTTCGAAGAATTCCAATTTATGTTTAAAAAAGTTGCAGTTTAGCCTCTTCCTTAATAACATTACCTGCTTAACATTCTAACATAAAGATACCTTTTTAAGTACAACATTTTGAAAATTAACTATATTGTAGTATACATCAGTAAAACACATACATAATATACATTCCTTGCATTTAAAACAGATCAAATGAATGCAAAGTTAACTAATTTGCATTTTAAAACTGAGATGCATAGTATGTATAATAACAAAATAAATTCACAACAAAACATTCATAAACAATTGCATTATATGAGTAGTAAACATTGTTTGTCTAGAGCTTTATGCAGGTACTGTATTTCTTCAGTATAGACTGTAACATATTACTTTCACAACAAACAAACTAATGTTTCTTTTGGAAACCAGACCAGCTACTGGAATAACTGCCTCCATAATGCAGTGCAACTATAACTATCAGACAAGCTGTATGATACAGAATTTTTAAAAACATCTTTTAACATAACTGAAAGAACAAAGTATATTAAATCAATAATAATTCACATGGGGAAGGGCTTTTAATATTAATCTTTTTGTTAAGGAATAGCAGTAACCTTTCTGTTATCTATATCCTCATTAACATGTTTAATTCCCTCACAAAGCAGAAAGAAACTAAAAAGAGAACACACTTCAAGAAACTGTATACATTCATTATACATGAATTAACCTCAGTAACACAAAACTAAATTATCAGTGTTTAAAACAAGTCATATCACAAATAAAATAGTAATTAAAAATAGTAAATGATATAAGTAATAAAGAAATGTCCATATAATGGGAATACATAATTATGTTTTAAAAAGTGTTAATCTGCTAGTATAAGTAATAAAGAAATGCCCATATAATGGGAATAAATCATCATCGTCTTCTTTTGGCTGTTCCCGTTAGGGGTCGCCACAGCAGATCACCTGTTTCCATTTCTTCCTGTCCTCTGCATCTTACTCTGTCACACCAGCCACCTGCATGTCCTCTCTCACCACATCCATAAACCTTATCTTAGGCCTTCCTCTTTTCCTGTTACTTGGTAGCTTCATCCTTAACATCTATTTCCCAATATACTCAGCATCCCTCCTCAGCACATGGTCAAACCAATGTAATTGTGCCTCTCTGGCTTTGTCTCCAAACCTTCCAACCTAGGCTGACCCTCTAATATACTTATACCTAATCCTGTCCACCCTTGTCACACCCAGTGCAAATCTTAACATCTTTAATTCTGCCACATCCATCTCAAACTCCTGCCTTTTTGTCAATGCCACTGTCTCCAACCCATATAACATAACTGGTCTCACTACCCTCTTGTAGACCTTCCCTTTCACTCTTACAGGTACTCATCTGTCACAAATCACTCATGACACTCTTCTCCACCCACTCCATCCTGCCTGTACTCTCTTCTTCACCTCTCTTCCACACTCACCATTACTCTGAACTATTGACCCCAAGTATTTAAACTCATCCACCTTCGCCACCTCTACTCCTTGCATCCTCACCATTCCTCTATCCTCTCTCTCATTCACACACATATATTATGTGTTATTCCTGCTGACCTTCATTCCTCTTCTCTCTAGAGCATATCTCCATCTCTCCAGGGTCTCCTCCACCTGTTCCCTACTCTCACTACAGATCACAATGCCATCTGCAAACATCATAGTCCACGGGGACTCCTGTCTGATCTCGTCTGTCAACCTGTCCATCACCATTGCAAATAAAAAAGGGCTCAGAGCTGATCCTTGATGTAACCCCACCTCCACCTTAAATGCATCCGTCACTCCCACCGCAGACAAATAATTATTTTTTAAAAAGTGTTAATCTACTACTCAACTAATGTCCTCATTTAAGAATATAGCAAAGTAAACAAGTATTCCCAGCATTATATGCAATGGCAAGATAGGAACAATCATTTAGCAATATTCAACAATGGGGTATGGGATGTGCCATATTTTCTGACTTATACTTCCATGAATTAATTGGGTTTTGCTCTTGCAGTCTAACTGCAGCTTCATGATGGGTGATTTCAATTACAAACATTAACTGAGAGAACTAAAGTACTGACTCCCTTGCCCAACATTTCCTAGAATTTATAAACTCAACCACCCTGGATGAACTGGTCAACACTCCCACCAGAGGTGACAACATATTGGTTATCACCAACATGGGTGACCGGAGTTCCACACCAGAGGTCAACCCCTCGCTGGTTAGATCTTAACATAAACAAATCATGTTGGATATCCACATTCCGCCCCCACCCCCAGACAAGGAAAACACCATGAAAATCTTTTCAAAAGCAAACTTCACGTTATTTAAGACTGAGGTGGAAAGTTTCAAAGACCCCATGCTAAAGGATAACGCTGTCCAAGCTGCAAAATTCTTTACTAATGCATTCTACGGGCATCTACAAGAATGCATGGATCATGCTATCCCAAGCAAAACCAAGACTCACTCCTCCAAGAAAAGGACACCAGTCTGGTGGACCCCTGCGATAAACAACCTATACAACAGAAGGAGGAAACTAGTACAGAAAAAGAGTAAAATCCCAAGAAGCGAAGACATCCCTGATCAGTGTCAACAAGAAACTATGATCCCTCATAAAATCATCCAAGGCAAGCTTCGAAAGAAAAAATTGCCAAGGACTCCAAAGATAACCACAAGGCATTCTTTAGCTATATCAAGAATCTAAGTGGCAATGCTCAGCTCTGATCAGAGTTAGTGCAGAATGACACAAAATACACTGAACCGACCGATATTGACAACATCCTGGCAGACAGGTTCAGTGCAAACTTCACCCCCTCTCACCCCAAAAGGGCCCATAACTATACCAGAAGAATGTAGAGCCTCTGAAATCGCAGACACTCAGGTTAAAACAGCCCTCTCCAAAGCCAACAATACACCATCAATGGGACCGGACGGTGTATCAGGCTGATTCCTACAAATGCTCAAAGATGAACTAACCCCTCATCTAAACACATTGTTCAAACTCAGCCTCTCCACAGGCTACATACCCATAGAGTGGCACACAGCAACAGTTATTCTGCTCCACAAAGGTGGAACCACAACAGACCCCAGGAACTATTGCTCTATAAGCCTGATTAGCTTGGCCTGCAAGGCTATGGAGCGTATCCTCATGTAACTCATTAAAAGAGACATTGGGAACCTCCAAACACTGGATCCTACCCAGTTCGGCTTTGTTAACGGCAGGTCATGCCTCCTAAACCTGGTGGACTTCTTTGAGACAGTTTCCAAGGCTATAGACAAGGGAAAGGTGGTACACACAGCCTGCCTAGACCTCGAAAAGGCCTTCAACACTATTCCCCATTCTGGTATTATAGACAAGCTCACCAGCCTGAACAAAACCCTCTATGTCACAAGTTGGGCTGCCAACTGGCTCACAGATAGAACCCACATGGTGAGAGTTGCAGGAGCTAGGTCCGACTCTAAACTGGTTACAAGTGGCATTCCCCAGGGCTCGGTCCTAAGATCCCTCCTGTTTGGCATATACATCTTAGAGGTACAGGCAAGCACAGGAGGACTATGGCTGACCAAGTTTGCAGATGACTACAAACTAAGGGGTATAATTGACTCTCCGGCTGACACAGACATCCTCCAAACGGGTCTCACTGAGACGGATACCTGGTGTCAAAATCATGGCCTCAAGCTTACTGCCAAAAAGTGCATAGTCATACCCTTTGGAAAAAACAAAGTATCCACAAACTACCACATAGGTGGTAGTCCCCTAAATACAGAAAAAGTAATAAGGGATCTGGGGACCCAAGTAGATAGTAATCTCTCCTTTGCTAATCACATTGCCAAATTGATTAGAAAATCCTTCTATGTGGCCCACCTAATTACAAATGGGTTTGCATCCAGATCAAAAGACGTCATTGTGGCCCTCGACTCATCACTCATCAGACCCATCATAGAGTACAGCGTCCCATTTGGGATGTACCTTACAAGACACATGCAACAACTGGAAAGACCAGAGAAGTACCTCACCAAGAGGATCATTGGAATCAAACAGATGCCCTACACAGCTCGACTAAAGAAACTCCAGCTGTACTTGGTTGCATACCACCTACTCAGAGGAGATCTCTGCCTGACATACAAGGCCATGTCCAACCTAGAATTGATGGACATGCTCCACCTAAAGAAAACCTTATCCCCTCTAGCCACATGCTCTAGGGATCTAAACCACACCACAACAATAAATCGGATGTGCTGGAGGGATAGATTCCTGTCCCAGAGACTTCCCATGCTTTAGAGCAAGATTCCAGTCTACATTAGGCAGAGCTCCTCGCTAACACTCTTCAAGAGAAACCTTGACAAGTGGATGGGAAACAGAAAGTTTACCCCGGGGATCACTTCAGTGGCTCTGCTGGACAGAGGCACATGGAACTAATCTAAGGGGGTGGTGAAGGCCAACACATTCTGGCTAGGCTTATAAATGCCTTCAGGCAGATAGCCTAGTACCTACCTATGAACCTATGAACCTATGAGTAAATATTGCACAACCAACAGCACTGGCACCAATTATTACTTAAGTATCTCAAACTATATTGATATTGTCCTTGGTATGACGCTGCAGATGAGAAGATGATATACCAAGCACAATTGTTTTGTGCTCTTTTTGTTTTTTTGGAAGGCATGAATAACAGGTATAAAACAAACTAGTTTCCACAGAAAGACTCATCTTGCAGAAAAAGTCACACATAATAAGATGTGTCAAGGGACAGCCTGTATGAAAAGTTACACTTTTGATTTATTAATCATTTGTTGACCGGGAAAGATTAGGTAGGACAGTGCCCAATTTCAGTGGAGGCCTGGGAAAAAATGCTCCAGATGCATGTCTTTCAAATGTGGGAGAAAATCAGACTACCCAGAGGAAACCCACACAAATGCTGTAAGGGTATGCCAACTCTGCATAGAAGGCACCCCAGTCAAGAATCAAACCATAGAACCTCTTGCTGGGAGGCAACAACATTAACTGTTGCACCACTGCACTAGCTAACCCATAGAATTTCTTAGTTATGTTATATCCCCTTGCTTGGTGTTTTGATAGTTTTAAAACATATCTGAAAGCAATGTATTGCTTGTATGGTTTTGCAGATATTAAACATGTTTCTTTTTTAATGCTGATACAGATTATTGTATTCCTCAGTAGTTAAATATGCTTAACCAAACATGGATTTATAAAATTGAAAATATCCTAAAACATAAAACGAAAAAAAAAATCTTAGTTCATTCCGTACAACACAAAAAACTAACCCTACTTATGTCTTTATACTGTAAGGTTATAATCCCTCAGAGAAGGGCAATGTCCACTGGATAATTTTTATCTTGATTAAAAATATTATGATGTTCTCTACATCAGAATTCTCTGGTAATGTTTTTCAAATTGTTTTATGTGTTATTTTATGGCTTGCCTATTGCAATTCCATTTTATTGTATTTCACCATAGTTTAGTTGAACTGAGCATTATGTTAAGGATTATGTGTAGTTTGTGGCTGATTTTTATTTATTTATTGGCTAGATCAACAAGACAGTTTAAAAATATAGCTAGCTAACTGCTGAACTGACAAACTAACTAACCTTATAAATAAACACGTGACTTGTCTCATGTGATACTTCAGTGTGAGTGTATTGCAAAGAAATAGGCTAACAAATACAAATAAATACAGAAAAAATAGTGTGCATGACTGACTTTTATTATGGCCTAAAATTCTAGGACAGTGTTATTATTTTCTTCCTGCTTTTGGTCTCTTGATTAGATGTTATAGATAATTATTTTTGCAGATTTAACTTTCAGTTTTGTAATCCCACAATAACTGCAAAAAATATTCATAAATTAAACAATTAAAGACTGAAAGTGGGACATTACCATTACTCCTCCTCCCTTCCAGCACCTTCATCTCACAAACACGCACGCACACACACACACACACACACACACACACACACACACACACACACACACACACACACACACACACACTCACATGCATGCACACACACACACACACACACACACACACACACACACACACACACACACACACACATCCATGCACAGAGGCGCACACACACACACACACACACACACACACACACACACACACACACACACACATGCATGCATGCAGGTGCACATACACAAACACACACACGCACACACACACACACACACACACACACACACACACACACACACACACACACACACACACACACGGAGTTGGGAGGTTACCCTTGAGGTGTACTGCTCAAGAGAATATTAACTAGAAGGCATTATAAGTTCATAGGTGTATACTAGGCTAATGACCAGTGGAGACTTTATAAGGCCAGCCATTCATCCCATATGTATCATGCAATTTCCTGGGCCATGGAGGTTATTTTAAGGGGTATATGTAAGCCACAGTATGGTTTATGGACTATGTCTGTCTATTTGAGATATAGGTGCTATACACCTGTGATGAATTTCTGATTCCTATTTACTTCTCCAGGTTAACTTTTAATAGGGATTGGGGAGAATTCTGCTTTCTGTGGATAGGAAGCCTGTTCCAGATGAGTGGAAGTCTCTGAGACACATGTCTATCCCTCCAGCATGTCCTTTTTATGTTGCAAGCAAAGTTCAAGTCCCTAGATTCAGTAGTTCTGATGCTATGGTTTTTGCAGATGTGCAGATTGATCATCTGAGTGGAATCCAAGGAAGTATTGTATACCAAGACTAGATTGCCTTCTCAACTGTCTGCAGGAAACCAACTATAAAGGTAGAGCTTTGAGGTGATCTGAATAGAACATGTTGCTTATAACCTGAATTCTTTTTGAGATGAATCTATTTGGATGTTCCATTTGCTGCACGTGCCTGGTCAGGTATATACTGAAGGGGGGTGTTGTACTCAATGTTGCGTCTGATGAGGGCTGAATACAAAGATACAATGACCTACTTGGACCTAAATGCCATGCCCTTGCTTATAAACTGAGCAACACACAATGATTTCCTTACTACCTTAGACACATGTTGGTCAAAAGCCAGATTAATATCCATATATGTCCCCATATCCCTGATGTGTTAGGGGCATGTTGTCAATGAGGTAATTTCCTGGTGTGACCAACATCCCAAAGGGTTCTATAATACATTTCCTGGCACTGAGTTTTAAGCCATGACTTTGGCAGCAGTGATTTGTCTGTATTACCTCTTCCTGTATGATATTAGTGTCTTGGGGGATTCTATGACTCCTCCTACTCTGCAGTCAACTGCAAACTTAGTCAGCCAGAGGCCTTTGACATTAGCTTTGACTTTCAAGAAGTAAATGCTGATGTGCTGAAAGAGGCTGATATTCATTCATTCTTATGAACTTGCAGTTAAAATGGTGTTGACTACCGATTCTAGGGGTTTGTGGCTGGCTTATTTGTAGGTAAGGACTGATTTATCTCCTCATAATAATCATCCTATTCATACAGAAAGTGCATCATAATGGAGAGATGAAAAGTCAGCAAGCAAAGGAGAGTAGTAGTGCTGAAACTGAATTCATCCTCATGTCTTGGTGAGTACCTTTGTGAGGTAGACCCTGTTTTTCACAAAATCTCACCAAGGCGACACTAATATATAGACTGTATTTATATAGCATATATCATTGACAGAAGTAAATCAAAAACAAAAAAAAAGATAGCTGGGTGCAGAACACCTAGGATAAACAATTGCCCAATCCTGGTAGGTGTTCTGGTGCCAGAACTGGAAAAATGACAATGTAGAATCCTCAAAATACGGAAACATTCCTACAATGGGACCAGGTAAGGCGCAGGGGGAGGATGGCCCCCCTGTTGTAGAAGGAAGTAGCAGTCCACAAAAATCACAAAAACTGATAGGCCAAAGAAGAGCCATAAAGATGATAGAGTGGACTATTGAGGATAAGAAAGGAATTATGTATTGTTACTATTATGTAAAAAGCCCAGTATTTCCAGACATGAGATATACAAAATGATTAAAAGAGAAATTAGAGGAAAGAAAAATACTTCTGCAAGAAAAACTGTCAGAAGGTTCAAATAAAAATGTGCGTTCATTAATACAACAGATTTTTGAAAAACAGTATATAGATCAAGAAACTTTTATCTGTTTGGAAAAAGAAGCATCTGAGAAAGTGTGAAAATATAAACAAAACCTTGAGATATTTGAAAAATATATAAAAAAAATATGGACATGGGAACGAAAGCGAGATTTGATATGGTGCAATATTTCTGCAAAGGAGAAAGCCAAGTTAACTAATACAGAGAAGGCAGCTCCAAAGATATTCAAAGAGAAATGCAGGCAAAGGCATCCAGATATGGAAAAGTTCACAATAAAAAAATAATATCACAAAGATGGAATGTGGAAATGAAGATTAATAAAATAGAAGTTAAAGAAATAGAAACTGAAGTTATGGAGTGCCTGCAAAGTGAAGGATTTAATGTAAAAGGTCTAACACAGACTACATCACAGCATGATGGAGTGAGTCCCCAGAATAAGGAAAAGCAAGAAGATCAGGAGACATGTGAAGAAGAAATATGGACAGGAGAAATGAAGAGATTAAATATGGTGTAATATTTATGCAAAGGAGAAAGCAAAACTAACCAATACAAAAAGAGCAGCATCAATGATATTTGAAGAGAAATACAGGCAAAGGAATTCAGATATGGAAAACATTGCAATACAAAAATAAGAAGACTGAGAGAAAAAGTAGAAAAGGCGATTAGTAATGGAGAAGTCAAAGAAATAGAAAATGAGGTTATGGAGCACCTGCAAAGAGAAGGATTCAGTGTAGAAAATCCAAAACAGAAAGCACTACAACAGGATAAAGCAATGGCTATCCAAATTAGAGGGAAAGCAGTGGAACAGAAAGCAATTGGTCAGGTGCCATATCAAGATATTTTGGAGCCTTCCACAGAAACCAATATAAACTTTCACTTGAAGCTAGACAGCAAGGAAAGGAACAGGAAACTTGTGGAAACTCTCATGCAGTCAATGTTGAGGAGTGATAGGCCAGTGAGTTCCCATATGACGGAGCAACAGATGGCACAGGATAAATTTGAAGAGAAGGGGCCACAAGAAGATGCTATAGAACTTTCTATAGAATGCCAGCAGGAAATGGAAAACAGGGGATGTGCCCTCAGTTTGGAAGAAAATGAGCTAAGAGAAGAGTTGCTTGATTTTAATGGACATGGATAGATATATTAAGATCAGTGAGAAAACTAGACTGCAAAATGTCAGTAAAACCCAAAAAATAAGTCTGATAATACAAATGAATGCAGTAATTAGGACTGCCCATAGAGATCCATGTGATACAACAGAAGTAAACAGGATATATTACTGTGCTGCTAAATTAATAACTGATAAAGTTCTTCCACAAGAACACAGGGTAGTGAGGGAAAGGGAGGGGAGAAATTGATTACCATCATGGAAATATTGAATAGAGAAAATTATAAAGCAATTAAGACAAGTGTCACTGTTAGAAGATTATAGAAGAGGAAACAGATCAACAAAAAGGGTCTATATCATAGGAGCAAATCACACAAATTGTGAACACTCATAATATCGAACGTACTGGACCTCAAACTTCCTACTAACTCCGAGATCACACTACAGTGAGGAAAGGGAAAATATCCCATTCTTCACTGTACCACGGTCTCAGAAAAAGCACTTTGCGGTCTGGTACATTCAATATTATGAACGTTCGCAATTTGTGCGATTCGCTCATATGATATAGACCCCAACAAAAATACTAAGAAAGATAGATGTGATTAAAAAAATGCACAGTATTAAAACAGACCAGGATCTATCATGCACTATTGCAAATAGCAAACAAAAAATTTCAGCACGGGCTTCAAAACTTAGAAGATGCACAGATAAATATAAAGGAAAAGTACAAAATAAGCAATTTATTGATGACCCAAAAAAGTTTTATAGAGAATTGGGAAATAAGGTAAAAGGAATTGAAAGACCACTAAAAAAAGAGGAAGTAGATACATTTTGGTGACGTATCTATGAAGATCCTGTGGAACATAACAAAGATGCTAAATGGATAGAAAAAGTAAAAGAAAGACAAAGAAGTTTAAAGGTACAGGATATGAAATGGGATGAAGTAATAGCCAGAGAGACTGAAATTAAGTTAAGAAAAGCCTCTAATTGGAAAAACCCAGGCCTAGATGCAGTACCTAACTTTTGGTTAAAAGTATTAACATCTTTGCATGAGGATTTAGCCATGAGTAAGAACTATTTATATGCACACCTTGAACAGACACCAACCTGGCTAACAACAGGGAAAACAATGTTCCTACTTAAAAGTGAACCTGCAAGCTAACCTAAAAATTATAGATCAATAACTTGCCTTCCAACAACATATAAACTATGCATGGGAAGTGATGCTGACAGAGTTTATAGTCATTTAGAAGAAAACTCAATTATAGCAGTAGAACAAAAGGGCAATAAAAGAAAGTCATACGGAACAAAAGATCATGTTGTTAAATAAAGTTATAGCAGAGAACTGTAAACAGGGGAATAATCTAAGTATGGCATGGACTGACTACAAAAAAGCATTTGATAGTATCCCACATTCATAGATAAAAGAGTGCTTAAAAATGTATAAGATACACCCTACACTGATTGACTACAATACAGTAACCATGAAACAGTGGCAGATCACTTTGCAATTAAGCCATGAAAAAGGACAGAGTATTATCCCAGGGATAAAAATTAAAAGGTGGATATTTTAAGGTGAATCTCTGTCACCATTGTTGTTCTGCCTTGCCATTAACCCATTAAGCTGTTTACTTAATAGCTTAGGCCATGGCTACAATTTGGCTCCTAGAAAACAACAAAGTCTAAAGACTTCTCATTTTCTCTTTGTCGATAATTTAAAACTGTATAGCTTATCAGATGAGGAAATGAAAGCACAACTGCAGGTTGTCAAAACTTTTTCAGATGCTATTACAATGTCATTTGGTCTTGATGAATGTGCAAAAGCAACCTTTAAAGTAGGAAAAGTGCAGCACCAGGAAAACATCAGTTTGGAGTAAGAATGTGATATAAAAGAACTTGAGCAAGAAGAAGTGTATACATACTTTGGAAGTGATGAAAGATCAGCAATAAAATATGAACAAATGCAAATAAAACTCAGGAATACTTTAGAAGACTTAAATTAATCCTGAGAACAGCATTGACATCTAGGAACAAGATCCAAAATATTAATCAGTTTGCTCTAGCTGTCCTAACTTACAGTTTTGGAGTGATTGACTAGCTCCAAAACGTGTTGGGTAGATTAGATAGCAAAGCATGAAGGATGCTCCTTGCTCACCAAATGCCCTATAAAAATCAATGTATGCCAAGTTTATATATTCCCTGTTCTGAATGAGGAATGGGCCTCATTGAAATTGATTACATGTATAGATCTGCAATTGTGTGACTTCACACATATCTATGGACCTCACAAGATCCAAATGCAGTGAATGTTTTGAAACATGAGGCGAATAAATCTAGGATGACTTCTCTGCTTAATTTAGCAGAAGCATATCGATGTCAGGCAGGAATGGAAATCAAACCAGAAGTAGATAAAAATCAGGCAACAACTGAATTGCCAAAAAAACAAAAGAAAGAATATAAGGTGAAGGACCAGATGAGGAGGCAAGAAATGAGGAAAAAGCATAAATATAGTTGCAAGTACAGAAAACTTCTGGAAGAACCTCATTTTGATCAGGAATGAATGCAGGAATGGTTAAAGAAAGGTGAATTCAAACCAAGAGATGAAAGGTTAATATTGGCAGCCCAAGATAATGGGCTATGTACATGCTGGTTTATGAACATGTGGAAGAAACAGACAAATGTAGGTTTTGTAAAACCAAATTGGAAACAGTCGCATACCTAGTTGCTGGTTGCAACACACTAATGGCAGAAGCACTGTATACTGAAAGGCATAATAATGTGGCAAGACTGTTGCACTGGGGATTGTGCAAACTTTATGCTATTGAAGTGGCTGAAAAACACTAAAAACATGAGCCACAAAGCATCATAGAAAATGATGAAGTTTATATCATGTGGGATCACCCATTACCAACAGTTCAAAAGATAGATGCTAGAAAACCGGATATAGTGGTCCAAGAATAGAAGACAAAAGTAGCATTGATCATTGAAATCACTACACCCAGTGACTACAGTGCCTTGCGTACAGAGAACCACAAAGTCATAAAATACCAGGATCTGCAGGCAGAAATGAGAGCAATGTGGAAGAAAGATACCCAGGCAGTTCCAATAGTATTCGGAGCAACCGGTCTTATAAAAAAGAATCTAAAATCATATTTAGATATATTACCAATCCATGTAACCCCATATGAATTGCAGAAGGAGTCATTACTGGGCACACTGCGAGTGCAGTGAAGAGCACTTTTGGTTGACATCAAGGATTGAAACAATACTAATTTCATGAACTTTAATCGCACTTTGACTTAGGAATAGGGTCCATTCCTGTCATGGCATTAGAAACCCAAAATATCTGAAGAAATTAAAAAAGTGCTGTCAACATTTATAAATCTATATCTATATATCTATTTCTATCTATATATAATATATATATATATATATATATATATATATATATATATATATATATATATATATATATATATATATATATATATATATATATATATATATATATATATGTGTGTGTGTGTGTGTGTGTATATATATATATATATATATATATATATATATATATATATATATATATATATATATATATGTGTGTGTGTGTGTGTGTGTGTGTGTGTGTGTGTGTTTGTATATAGAGTCTGTAGGGTTGCTTTGAGGTAAGCCAATCAACCTAAAATGCTTTTTGGGAGGGTGAGTTTTTTGATTGACTTATTGGATAGTGTACCGGATGGAAATATGATTTCTGTAGGGAAAAGTATGTGACAAATACAGATGTAAACCTTCTTGGAAGCACGGTGATAGTACCAATCATTTTTGATTTGATTGTTTAGCTAGTGTCCCTTCTTCTTTATCACCGCAAGGTCATCCTGAAGGGAAACCTGAAGAAGATGCCTTTGTAGCTCTGTCTAGAAATACTGATTACAAAAATGTCCAATGGTCTATTAGGAATGAGTCTATGCTGTTAGCAGAAAATTCAGAGGAAACGAGTGGGATTTGGTGTTGTCCTCTTTTTCTAGCATGCCTTTGAAGCTACCTTTAGTTTCCATCTCAGATGAAACTAATTCAGTGGCTCAGGATTTATCACCTGTTAACGAAAAAGATTCAATAACCCAGAGGTTTAGTAACAGTTAGCAAAATAAGAGGCTAAAACTCTTAGACCTTAAAGAAGTCAGGGTCTACAAAGTCTTAGTGTTTGTTCCTATAATATGAAGAGCATTCGCTCTCCCCTGCAAATATTCCTGGCTGCCAAGTGAAATGTTTCCCTTGACTGAAATCCAAACTAAAGGATAAAAACACTCCTTGAGTGGAATATTGAGAGCCTATTGGATGTCTGTTTTTCTGAGACATATCAGTTGCAGGAGGTACAGGCCATATGTAGTCATGACCTTATATGATGTAAATATCTTGTTGAATGTTAATTCATCTTCCTGTAAATGTATTGATGCTACTTCCATATAGCCTGGTAGATATTTACTTGTTAATATTTTAAGAAAGGGCATAGTTTTCTATTTTCTGCACATTAAAGCTCCTTTTGTGACTTTTGCCAGAAATACTCTGTTGGCCAGATTGATGCCTTAAGTCATTTTACATTTATATATTATGCAGGTAACATGGTTATTGTCTTATGGCTGGACAGGTCTAAACTGTTTATTTATTTATTTAACATTTGTTAACCGGGAAAGTCCGACTGGAATGGAGCCCATTTTCAGTGGAAGCCCAGGGAGAAATGCTCCAAACACATGTCATTGCATTGTGGGACGAAAACAAAGCACACATAGGAAACTCATATGAATGTCCGCAAAGAAGGCACTCCAGCTGAGAATTGAACTGGAGAACCTCTTGCTGTGAGGCGACAACACTAACCGCTGCACCACTGAACCTCCCAGCAGTTTGATGTTAGACTTTGGGATACCTTGCAAAAACCTGCCCTGGGATTCAATAAACTCTGTGTAGGCTTCGCACAAAGCTTATATGGAGTTTATATGTGTGCATGGTGATGATATGTGTGGTTTCTTGGCTGGCAACACTATTGCCAGCAAGGAGACAGTGTAAGCCAACAGGCATAGTGATACAGTTGAAGTCAGATGACAGAAGGTTCAAGATTTTGCATGGAATGCCAAAATGATCACCAGGGCTTAACAGATATTAGTTGTCATACTTCTCAATCTCTTAGTGCAGTACATTTGGACAAAGTCAAACATAATGTTGGGAGAATGACTCAGAAATAGAGACAGATTTGACATATTTCTTCTTTAGAAATGTGTTAGAATGACAAGAGGTTTGTGTTAATATACATTTTTTGAATTATTTAATGTCTGAAACTCAAATGTATGTAGTTATTGAGTCACATCATTCCTGAGATCTTCCCAGTGATACGGCAGAAAACCAAAAATTTGATATGGAACACACCAAAAAGTATAAAGACTAAACTCTGGACATTCTGTGAAAAGCTGGACAGTTGAGAGGAATGATAGTTATGTATATGGTCCAAACAAAGTACACATGGACTGCCATGTAAAATAAATACTCAGAGAAGTGTGTGTATTGAATAGGGACACACAGATGAATTGTAGAAATGAACACAGGGAAAGAGGACAGGTAAAATAACCTAATGTACAGAAGATGAGGGCATGTAAAACAGTTGTAGCAGTGACACCAATCACATATCAGTATGATACAGTAGGGACTGCACAGTGAAAATGTGTATTATGTGACTGTCACACAAAGTGACATAATAATGGGGAAGATGTCTTTGTGAGATGAGCATCCTTACATGAACAATGCAGAGAACATCTATCAGGGATGGTCTATACAACTGGACTAGGGTGCATATTGTGAAGATGTGCAAACTGATTTGCCTGAATATGAGTGTAATTGCAGCAGAGGTCTCAAGCAAGTGGGACACAGGTAAATACTCATGGACAACATTAAAAGAAGCAACCAGAATCATGGACAATATCATAATAATACCACCAGTAATCCCATGCCTCTGACATAACATATGTGATTTAGAGTGATCAGAGATGATTTTGCACAAACACACTTGTACAACTATTATGATACATCCACTCTCTATGAGGGTAACCACACACACTGTCCTGGCACTGTAACATCTGCTGAAGGTGTTAGGAGGGATATTGCTATACCTGTATGTGACATTATGATTAATACAGGCTAGATGGCTGGTGTGCATGGCATACATATATATATATATATATATATATATATATATATATATATATATATATATATATATATATATATATGGCACAATCCACACTGTCATGAATATTACCCATGCCATTAATGTTGTCAAACAGCTATGTATGGATTGTATGCATTACTGAAACAGATAGCACACATGCATCTAGTGCAACAACTTGATGGGGGTTCTGCCCCATCAGACAGTAATGTTTATACCTTAAAAAATACCTAGGTATGGCCAATAAGATGTGTGAGAGTTCACTGTGACAAAGGTAGTACACTTCAGTTGCACATCGCTGGAAGATGTGTAGGGAGGTACATGAAGAAGGGTTCATTGTTCTCAATTATTGGTGTGATGAAGGCTGTGAACTATGGAGGTATTGTGGCCTCTGATGTGGATGTTCTTCACATACTTAGTACTTGTGTTACATACAAGGGACTAGTCAGCACCGTAATCACATGCCTGTGGATGTTCCATTTACCATATACCCCAGGACATAGCTCACATACCTATTGGATTGATTTTAGGGTGTGATGTCTACATTATACTTGGATTGTGTGCTTCTTTTCCATATGTAACAAATCATCCCATGTTTTCATTTCATTGCAGGTGTTGTCATGGCTGTGGCAGCAATCTTTGGTGTGTGTTGATAATGTCTGTATTATACTAATATCACAGCTGGAGTCAATGATTTCCCACAATCTGCAGTCCTTCAGACAGCTCTTTGGACACAAGGATGTATATGTCATCTGTGATGTCTGTCACTTAAATAATGGACAGGAAAGTGTCTAGCAGACAGCCCTGATATATGAACCTGATCACTGAACCTGAGCTATAGGTCACTTCACACATTTCAACATTTTTAGATGCCATGTATGTGATACTGTGGTCTACCCACTTGGTAACATAGGTGTATATGGTCACATCTGAGAATGGCGAGTGAATACTTCAATGTGGATTTGTGTCAAATGCGTTGGATGTGTCAAATTCAAAAGTATATTGTTGTATCGTACATGCCCAAGATGAGCTCTTTGAGGAAATCTAACAGAAGTAATAGACATGATGTAGCATTACCAACTCACACAGGTCTATTGCACACAGTCGGATATCACTAGTGTCCATTTAGAAAATGTCCATGATGACATGTTGGTCTACCTCACAGATAAGGAGTCAGGATATGTCTATACATGCATACATTGGGTGCTGTCCCTCCCAACTCAGATGGATGCATGTTGTTGTACACCCTTTTACGGGAACATAGTGAGTGTGCAGGGTGTTTGAAGTGTTTATTTAACCTTGTCAGGAAAGTGTATGTGATGAGTCATGTGATAAGCGATCTGCGATGTTGTCACAGCCCATTGATTCTGTGTGATAGGCCTGGATGAAGATAAGATAGTGTATACTGGCTATCCTCAACTGGCCTAGGATTTGAACATAATCCCCCACACAGGTATCATTGAGAAACTCTCCCAGCTGTGGATTAAATCTTACATCACTAGATGGGTAACAAATTGGCTCACTGATAGAACACATACTGTGAGAGTTGGTGAATCAACCTGTACTAGTAGAGCTGTCACCACTGGCATATCCAAGGGATATGTGCTTAGCCCTTTACTGTCTGGAATATATTTCTTGACAGTTTAGGCTAAAGTATACAACCCTTGGCTTACCACATTTGCTGATTCTTGCATACTGGGTGCAATCATTGAGCCCACCTAAGATGATAACATATTACAGGAGGGGTTAACACAGACAAATGATCAGTGACAAAGCCATATGGTCTACAAATAAATGCAAAAATGTGTCTTTATTTTGTCTTTCTGCAAAGTGGAATTTCCTGCTAATTACAGCATTGACAACACTCCCATTATGCTGAAACCCAGTGATGCAAGCACTGGGATCACATGTATATAGCAATCTGGACTTCAACCAGGTGTCCACACTGGTATTGAAAGCCTATGTTGCGCACATCATAACTGACACCATCGTATTCCAATCTCAGGATTATATTACAGCATTGTACTGGAACCTCATCAGAAAACTAATGTCAAGTATAATGCTCTGTTTTGCATGTACCTCCTCAGACACATGTAGCAGTTGAAGAGACCACAGGAGTTACTCATCAAGAAAACACAGTGCCTACAACCATACCCATGATATATGTGGATAGACTGAAATCCATGTCACTGTAATCTGTATTGTATAGGATGAGATACTTCTGCCTGGTCTCCAGGACAGTCTCTATCCCTGCCCTAGTGGGAATAGTGTGCACCCATATATCAGATGTAGCTGATGACAGCAGTGGCTGATGAGAAGAATATTGCAATAACAATGCCCCACATGCTGGTGTAAAAGGATCTCTGCAATTTCAAGCAAGTGCACACACACACACACACACACACACACACACACACACAATCACACACAGGCACATACCACATGCACATGCACACACAGACACACACACACACACACACACACACACACACACACACACACACACAGACACACACACACATGCGCACGCATGCACACATGCAGAGACACACACAGACACACACACGCACACACACACACACACACACACACACACACACACACACACACACACACACACACCCATGCACATCAGTTGACTGCAGTGAGAATAGTACCCCTACCTATCTAATTATATAGACTACAGAACTCTGCATTCAAGGCAAGTACCACAGCTCAAGTCTGACTTGAAGTGTCTGAGACAGCACTTTATAGCTGATGACCTCAGTAGTGTCTGATGAGGCGAATAGGGCAATAACAGTGTCCCACATGGTGGTGTAAAAGGTTCTCTGTAATGGCAAACAAGTGCACACACAAACACAAAACATACACACAGTGAGAACAGAATCCCCTTCCTATCTGGGTACATAGACTGTAGAACTCAGAACTTATGCAAGCCCTATGGTACAAGTCTGGTTTTTACAAGACTGCAGGTCACACTATTGTGTATGACATCAGCTGGGTATTTTGGAGAGAAGATGTTGTGAGGCCTGCAGGAAATGTATGCATAGGCATGTGGAAATATAAAAATACTGCTAATTCATGGCATTAGAGCAGCAACTGTAGGATCCACACTTCTGCTCTTCTGGCTAGACAGACACACACACACACACACACACACACACACACACACACACACACACACACACACACTTGACTGCAGTGAGAACAGAATCCTACCTATCTAGATACACAGACTACAGAACTCAGTACTTTACACAAGCACCATGGCACAAGTCTGATTTTACAAGACTGCAGGTCAACTTATAATGTATGACATCAGCAGGGCATGTTGGAGAGAAGATGTTGAGAGGCCTGCATGAAATGGATGTGTAGGTATGTGCAAGTATAAAAATACTGTCAATCCATGGTATTGGAATGGTAACTGTAAGATGCACATGTCTGCTCTTCTGTCTGGACACACACACAGTTAACTGCTGTGAGACCAGAACCCCTACTTATTAAAGTACACATATTACAGAACTCAATACTTTATGCAATCAGACTTGTGCTGTGACACTTGCATAAAGTACTGAATTTTGTAGTATGTGTACTACAGAACTCAATACTTTATGCAAGCACCACAGCATAAGTCTAATTGCATAAACTATTGAGTTCTGTAGTAAACATACAACACAACTCAATACTTTATGCAATCAGACTTGTGCTGTGCTGCTTGGATAAAGTACATGACTCAATAAGTTATGCAATCAGACTTGGGCTGTAGTGTTTTCATAAAGTATTGAGTTCTGTAGTACACATACTACAGAACTCAATACTCTATGCAAGCACAACAGCACAAGTCTGATTTTTACAAGGATTCAAGACAACTTATAATTCATGACATCAGCACTAGATGTAGGAAAGAAGATGATAGAAGGCCTGCACAGGTTCATATCTTCATAGGTCATAGGAGGTTACTAGGCAAATGGTCCAGCTTAGCTGTGTAAAAAGTCAAGTACCATTTTTGATTACAGTTAGATGTTCATTGTTAGCAGAGTGATTTTGTGATCAGCACTGACTGGCCTGGTCCATGAGGGACATAGGTGCCACCCCTGGTGTGAATTTATAATCACCTACTCAGTTGTCAAATTTGCTCTTGAATAGGGTCATTGTGGAGCACTGCTTCAGTTGCAGTGGGAGCCTAATACTTAGCAGAATCAATCGCTGGAAGATATATCTGTATCTCCAGCATGTTCTGTTTATGTCAGAGGCTAGGTTGGGAGCCCTGGAGGAGGTTATTCTTGTCACAGTTGATTTGCAGATGTCCAGCATTTACTTTAGGCCACTGTCCCAGACTGCCCTGTAGGCCAGGCACAAGTCGCATCTCAGCAGCCTGTATGATACTGACTACAGTGATAGGGCTTTCAGTCTTTCCATACATGTCATGTCATGGAGGCCTTGGATTCTCTTTGTCAGAAACCTTTGTGGTCTCTCCAGTTGCTGCTGGTGTCTGGTGAGGTACATATAGAAGGGAGCATTGTACTCAATGAGTGGTCTGATAAGGGTTGAGTACAACAGAGCTATAACCTCCCTGGTCTTGGATGCGATGCACTTAGTTATGATGTGAGCAATGTTGAATGCATATCTTACCACTATGGACACATAGTGATTGAAGTTTAGATTGCTATTAACCTGTGTTCTCAGGTCTAGCACCACTGACCTAGAGCACAGAAGGGTGATATGTATAACATAATTAGCAGGGCTACTTTTTTGATGCAGTGGACAATGAGGTATTTTCCTGTGTTAGGTTTCAATCTGTGAGTTTGGCACCAATCATTTGTCTGTGTGTCAGGCTTTACTTTCTGTTATACATTAACATCACTGAGGGACTCTAAATGATTGCACCCAGTTGAAAGTCAGCTGTAAGCCACATACCATCTCCCTTTGCCTTGACTTCAGAGAACAAAACAGTAGAGGGCCCAACACAGATCCTTGTGGTACTCCACTGGTAACTGGTCTACTGGTTGAGGTGGAATTCCCACCTTTGACAGTGTGCATTCTGTCAGTGAGCCATCTGGCTATCCATCTATTAATGTATGGGTTAATCCCTAGATGGGAGTGTTTCTCTGTGATACTGGAATGAGGATTGTGTCAAAGGGCTTGGCTAAATCAAGATAGGTAGCATGTCCTGTTTCCCTCATGCAGGGCTTTGGAGACATTTTCAAAGAGGTACACTAAGTTTAATAAGCAAGATCTACCCTTGACAAAAACAATATGGGCTGGGTCAAGAGTGTTGATGATCACACATGTCTCTGTGAATAAGGTCCATGATGAATCTTTCCATAGCCTTGCATATAAGACTGGTTAGGCTTATGGGTCAATAGACCCCAGGATCAATTGATGGATGTGTAGACATCTTCAACTCTGAAGATTGTTCTAATTCTGCATGTTACCAGATGGACGTGCATTGCATATCACACATTTGATATTAGTGTATGTAGTGAAGTTGATATATTTGTGAAAAAGTATTGGAGACACCAGGGTTGCAGTGCATGGGGAGACAACACATGGCTGCATTGTAAATATGTGACATAAAATTCAGTTTGTTAAGTTTCCAATTGTAGTTTCATAGCATAAAGAGTAAAATGGACAGTAAACAACACTAATACACATTAAATTTTTCTTAACATAATGCATTGGCAAGCAGTGGATTTGTGTGATAGTTGGCAAAGTGTTTGCACATGCAAGATACAGATTTCCATTAATTTTTACCTGGTTGTGCGTGGTCAAGCAGTGCACAAATGGGAGCCACACTGCTAAAATGAGAGGAAATATTGAGTGTATGAAGCACACCTGCTAATTAGCTGACTGTGTGGCAGCAGGTGTGAATGCATTGCTGCATTTCTTTTTGAGACCTAATGATACTGGGTTCAAATCCAGGTGTATCTAATACTTTTAAATAAATAGTGATAATGCAATGACATTATTCTCTGTGGTGGATTCAGCATGTAGGACTGTGTGTTGACATAGCAAAGCAGGGTTAAGCAGTATTGCACAGAGGTAACTGTCACATTACAGAGAATCTCACTGTCACTTGGCATTGGACTGTAATGCCAAACTTTGCGCAAACACAGAGGCCAAAAAGTGAAGGTATCCATTGCTTTTTCTGCTACTTATGTGTGTTGTGTGTGATTCTATTTTTTGACCAGATTATAGCTGTTAAAATGGGGTAGATATGAATGTGGTAAAATGGGGAGCAAGCAGGAGAAAAACAAAGGGAAAGTAATACAGGAATGTGCAGGAGGGAGGTTGTTAAGAACCATAGCTATCCATTTCTTCAATATTAAAAATTAATAATATGTGTAGAATACTAGCTGAATTTGGACTGTCTCCTCCAGAGAGAGGAGTGACAACAATGTAATCATGTTGTATAACTAACTGGACCAAATTAAGTCTGTCAAGAAGACGTGTGTGCGAAATGGAGACCTATGTATGGGACAATATTTTTTGTGGGACATGTGCCCCATTTTTTTAATTAAGTAAGAGAGGAGTGCTGAGTAAGGGACATCAGAATTTCTGGGTCAGGTATGTTGGGTAGGTGAGGAAGCAAATGCAAACAAACAAGGCAAACAAGACAAGAGACAGGGACACTGAGGGACACAAAAGGTTGGGGGAGACAATGATTGGGGTGAGGCAGGGGACACCACAAGCTCATTCCCATCAAACATGGATTCAGTGAAAATGGAGTCCTCACCTACTGGACTGCCATCACTGTCTCATTACTCCACTGGTGGCTGGAGTGCTTGATGTCTTCTTCACCTATAGACCATACTGGAGATCAGCCTCTTCATCTGGTGTAGGTGTACACCAATGGCACAATGCATGACTCTACACACCAGTCCTGGCAAAATCACCACCCCCCACCACTGATGCCAGAAGATACCACTGCAGCAGCTGCCAGGGCAGTACTACCTGAGTGTATAGATTGTGCAGGTGTAGCAGAGGCAGTGCTGCCAGTTTGGCTACCAGATGTGCTGGGCATTGGTGCTGGAGCTGGTGGAGTGGAGACAGGCTGATCCATGGGGGCTGGTCTACCTCAGTGTGCTATATAGCATTTAGTGATATGGTACACATGGATAACATGGAGAGTTTCTGATGACACATAATATAAAATAAAAAAGAGAGATAAGGGTTAGGGTGAGAGAACAACAAATAAAATTAGTACCATCATATTTGACTTGAAATGCATTAATAGTAATATACAACTAATTTATCTGAAGTATTACATTTAAGTATACATCCTAACAAATACACACTATAACTACAGATTGTTGAAAGTAATCTTTGAAATGTGCATATGTTGAACATATGCATGTTCCAATTATACAGATTAGAGTTAACAGCAGGGCATTTATGCCACTTGTGCAGAGTTTAATTTAATGTAAATATTTATTAAACAAATCCAGTACTGCATATTGCAGTACTGCAGAACCTGTGACTACAGTCTTGACTCTGAAAGTTGATTTGTGCTACAGACTAATGCATGCAACTTACTGTTACAGTTAGAATATGCATACTCAATTTGCTACAACTGTATAAAAAACCCAAAAATCTATCTTTCACTTTCAAAGCTATAATAATGCTTCTCTTGTCCTGCATATATACCACTTGCTTCTCTTAGTCTCTTCAATCAAGCAACATGAGCCTGTCTGTTGAACTCTATGCCAGTGTTAGCTGGGGAAAGAAGAGAAAAGAACAGAAGAGTATCATGCATACCAGTCTTGCCTACATTTAGCTTTCTAAGTATTATAAAATCTCTCTTATTATCATATTTACACAGCCCACAGCTGTCCACAGTCTTAAATTCATTCAACCAATGGTTGAGTGTATCCCTACATGTGTACATATGTCATTAAAATGATATCTACACTGTTCTCCAGTGCATGGGATGCCAGCAGCTCTGGATACAGCCTAAGCTAAACTACTACACACCTCAGACTTGTAGTGGGAGCCAGAATAGTTCCCCATGCAGAAGCCTTTGGCTGTGGCCCCCTACTAGGAGTCCAATAAATATCCTCACTTCCCACTTCTGTGCCCTAAGCTTAGCGGCTTCCCCACTAACTCCAGCCATGTCTAACATCCAACTTAGAACAGTGGAAAATGATGCTTTCATGTCAGTTTCAGTTATCGCATTTACTGATAGTGCGCAAACCCGAGAAACGATGCCAACCACATTTGTGCAATGTTAAAAGGAGAGCAGCAGTGCCAAGCAAGGAGGACATAAATACTTGAAATTGGAAGGTTAATCTTATACTTGGCCTTAGTATGAGGGGTGTCTGGTGATGTAGCTTGGAAATTGGGAGGTAACTGTTAGGTGAGTTAAAATTGCAGACATGCACTGGGGACATAGATGTCATGATCTGAAACATTTGTTTTTGCCTTTATGCAATGATAAAATTGATTTTTACACTGTGAGATTCAAACCTAGGTATAAGGGACAAAACATTTTCTTCCACAGAATTGATTTTCCATTTTTGCCACAAAAGAAGTGCTGCTCAGACATAGACAGGAATCTTTCAAAAATACAAGTGATAGTTTGAGGTGTTACACATGTATGTTCATGACCTGACAAGCAATTTGTATATAGATCCAGCTGGGTATGCGTGTTACATAATTGTGAAGGTCATGCAAGTAAGGATAGCATAATTATACTTACAGAAATGTAGTAGACAGTATACCCTCAGTCATACATCTGGAAAGACAATTGGGGTGTCATCCCTCATACATATAATTCATATTAGCTACACTATCTTAAGTGTTGTGAGTGAGAGTGAATATAATGGGTAGTGAAACAACTGTAAAAATGTATGGAATATCTTGTATTAGTGCACATGACCATGTGTATGGCAGTCCTACACTTAGTCCTGTTGCCACAAGACTGTTGAATTAATACTTGTCTATATTTCAGCTCATTGCTATAAACTGCACTGTCACAACAGTAAAAATAGGTTGCAAACTCACTACTAGATCCCAGGACTATCTGTACTCCAGCCCTACACTTACACCTGTTGCCACAGGACAAGCTCCGTAACATTTCCATAATTTCCTACTCATTCTTAAGTTCTCTGTGTTAACTGCTGAGCAACACCACTTAGCTTGTTTGTGTGGTGCCCAGCACAATTAATTGAATGTATCCATTTTCAATTACTGGTTGTCAGAGTCCTATCTGTAGGTGGTGCATGATGAAAAACAAGAATTGCAACATTTTAATGTTTTTTAACCTTTCCACATTTACAGACAATCTGTCTTCATGTGTTTTGTCTGCTTCCCATGTGGCTTACTAGTGCAGTTTGCACACTGCTATGTGTTGCACAAACGGGATAGGTACAGTCAAACCTGATATTTATTTTTCTGCATTTCTCTTGTTTGCACACCACGCAAACACTGGCATTAAAAAATTAAATAAAAGAGAAAAGCAGTTAAAATGGAAAAAGCAATCTATGAAATTAACACTACAAAATGTTTGTTAGTGCACATGACATATTTCTACATAGGTCTGGATTTGAACTCTAACTCCATTGAACCTTCAGAACACAGTAAGGGTGCCTCTCTTTGCCACACAAACATCTTTGGATCAGGGAACTGAAATCATTCTGCACACAACCAACTGCAACATCATCTACAGTACTAACAAACTGTATAACACTTATTAGTACATGTAATAATTTCATTTGTAGAGCACTGAGTGATCACACAGCCATTTATGACTATTGCTTGAAAAAATGCAGCTCCGTCTTACCTCTCTGTTTTGTTGCACATTCTTGTCTTATCTGACCAATAATCTGAAACATGCAGCCTGTAAAGCATTTTATATCCTTGTCCTTAAAATGATTGAGAATATTATATGGCAATAATATACAATTCTCAACAAATGATGGGAAGGTTGAGTGTTAATGCTACTTACTTACAATTCCAACCTTGATAAAATTACTTCTATACACTTTGTAAGTCTAACCTGACATACCCACTGGAGGTAGTGCAGTCTGCATTACTGTTGTGTTTTCATTCTCCCTACCAGTAATCATTCACATTTGCAGTCCATTAGCAACAAATGCTGAAGGACTGTCTACACTATTTTTACATCTCCTACATGGCGCCAAGTATTTGACATTCAGAAATTCTAATGAGTTCACACCTCATTTGCATGTTCACCATGCTGACAGCCCTGAATCTACACCATAAAAAGGCAAGCATGTAGCTAGTGAACCTGATCATGAGGAGACCTGTTTATGTGGAAACCACAGAAAAGAGGCTATTACTTTGGGATATATCTGCACAGAGGGTTATTAAACATGAAAAGGTCTGCTTGCATTTTTCTGCTATATACTGCATATGCTGAAATGTCATTCAGAAAAATCTGTTTAACATTGTATATATATATATATATATATATATATATATATATATATATATATTTATGGCATTTGCATGTTTGTCAGGGCATGTCACATGTATACATGATTGGCAATGCCTTAAAATGGAATGTTCTGTGTAAAATCTGTAGACGTTTCAGGGACATTGTATTTTATAGCACTTTTAGCATTTCAGTGATGTTTTGTTAGCAAAATGTGTCATTTGCCTGTTCTTTTGGGGTGAGGGAGCAAAGCTGCATTTCTGTTATGACACAGACAAGGATATGTTGCTTTGTTACTCTCCCTTTTTTTGGCATCCAGCCTGTTGTTCATATTTAAAATTTCTACACTGTTTTATGTTTCTCCAGTGGGTAATACTGAAATGCTACCTTTTGGATTCAGGGATATATAAGCTTTATGAAGAAATGGGAAGAAAGGGAAAAGAGATATGTTCTGCAGAATATGCATAAGTACAAATATACAATTATAGAAGAAAGTGGTAAAGTGAAATATATAAGAAAGATAAAAATGACATTTGGAAATATTATATTCTACATATTATCTAGCTTGAAAAAAAAGTTAGATATGTGAATTTGACAAGGTATATATGGCAGAAGTAATAAAGTGGTCCACAATAAAATGCAACATGAATTTTGTTTTGGGGAGGAGGGGGTGATGTTTCACAGACAAAACCCAGTAATGGTAGAAATGAACTATAAAGGAAAGGAACTAAAATTCATTTTTTTTAGGATATGATGTGTGGGAAACATGATCACTCATTTAATTTTTGTATTTAAGATTGTAACATGATTTTACAATCTGATAGCCAGGAAAGTGGAATGCAAGATTTGGAAATTTAAATGAAGAAAATTTGCTAATATGATAATTTTCCTGTAGAAAAAAATGCTTCTCATAGATAAGATAGTAATGAAATGTATGTTCGCTATTTGGAAAGGAGAGATATAGACCAAGTTAATAAAGTAAGCTTCAAAATGTGTACTACAAAACTATTCCTCTATTGCAGATGTTATACACAGTTCATATTTATGTAGCAGATAAATGATAAAGCCCATGATTAGAACCATAATTAAATGTCCGCTTGTATCTTAGAGATGACTGACTTTGCTGATTAGTTCTTATGCATGCAATTAAGATTCTCAGGTTAACCTACACAACCTATCATGTACACTTCCTAGAATTCATTACTAGTCTATACATTATTGTTCAAGCTACTTGCCTAGCACTAACCTATGAAATTTACAACTGGTGAACAATTTAAACACTACTGTTTTTGAAATCCTAATCACTACGTTGACTAAATGGAGTCATCATTCATGCTGAAAAGAAGTGGCTCATTGGTAACTTTTAGGTTGAAAGTTTGTTGGCTTTTCATTGCAGGTATGTTGACTGGACAGTGCGACAGTTAGCAAATGAGCAGAGAACATAAAGATTATGAAGAAGCCATGATGTAGGACATGAGTAACACAGTGCCAAAAACAAACAAATCACGCAGGCATAATTTAAAGCTGCCAAAGAAAACAAATCTTACAATTGAAAGATTCTGTTTCTCTGCACTTGAAGGTTGGAGTAAACTTTGTTATAGGTGAAAAGTGAGGATGAGAATGACAAGCAGGATATAAAAATGAGGACAGAAAAAGAAAGGAGGACAGGAATGATCATGATAATGCTTCCAAGCTTCCTTATGTGATGCAGGTTGGCAGATTCAAAGATAAACAGTGACAGATAGATCAGGCTTTCAACCTGACATTTACAGTGATTATTATTTTTTTTTAATTATAAATGAGTTAATAGAAAAACAGCGATAATTTTCTAAGTACATTCTCAGTGAAACCTCTTCAGTTGCATGACTTAGGCACAGCATCACTCTTTTTTATTTTTGAGAAGATATGTCTTATGTAAAAAAAAAAAAAAAACAGGTAATGAAGAAGGTTTAGTATGGTTGCAACTGCATTACTCTGATGTTGGTTGTTTAGCTCAGAGACTTGTCTACACTGCATGGCAGAATGACCTATGCAGTTATAGTATGTGTGGTTGATGAATCAGAACTAGTTCTACTGTATTGATTACAAAAGGAAGGCTAATAGGTCTCTTTGCAATTGGCTATGATTTGCTGGACTGCATGCTGCATGCAGGTGTATAAGATGGTTTGTCACTGACCACGTTAGAGCTCGTGATTATTTTGTTTGATGCATGATAATATGAACCTACTTATATAGTCTTTGAAGTTGACACCTGTTTTGTCAACACACTTTAGTCTAGAAAACAGATAGTTAACAGCTGAATGAGACAGCTTGCTATCCAGGAGTAAGGAATACACCCTTTCCCCCATATGGGGGTGCAGTGGGATTATTCCCTATAAATAACACAGTATTGAAGTTGCATGCTCCAAGGTTATCTGTCATACCATATGAAATGGGTTGTCAATGCCATTTTTTCCATTATATTGTGCCAACACTCGGGACATCAAAGTTTGGGTTTTCATTTTTTTAAAAGTACACAGGCATATATGTGTGTGTGTTTTTGCACCATCTTACTTTTTTTTCCACCTACTTAAATTGTTGATTGTCCTTATTTAATGACCTCATGATACTATGCACATTACATCTTTTACATCACATAAGTATGTATTGTATACCTTTGTAGATATTTGTATTGCATTTATTTGGTTTTATTGATTGTAGTATTGCTATACATTTTTGTAACTTTTTTCTTTATATTGGAGTTTTTCTCCTCAGGTCCCCACTGAAAATGGGCCACCAACCCAGTGGACCAACCCGGTTAACAAAAGATAAATAAATAAAATAAAATAAATAAAATTGCATGTGTGTGTGTGTGTGTGTGTGTGTGTGTGTGTGTGTGTGTGTGTGTGTGAGCGTATGTATATAGATAGATAGACAGATAGATAGATAGATAGATAGATAGATAGATAGATAGATAGATAGAGAGAGAGATAGATATGATGCTTTTATGAAAGATAAAAAATTCAAAACAGTGAATCACAAATGGCCAGAAAAGGAGAGAATTACAAAATACTGAAACACCACTAAGAACAAATGACAAAATATTGAACACTTCTTTCCCATTTTAAAAAAATGAAAACCCAAACTTTGATGTCCCGAGTATTGGCACAATATAATGGAAAAAATGGCATTGACAACCCATTTCATATGGTATGACAGATAACCTTGGAGCATGCAACTTCAATACCATCATACTAGGTGATTTCAACTACCCTAATATAGACTGGGAACACTATTCAAGCCCAAACACTCTAGCCCAAAGGTTCCTGGAGTTCATAAACTCAAATGCCATGGAACAACTAGTCACCATCCCCACAAGAGGAGAAAACATACTTGATCTCATCATCACGAACATGGGATCACAATGTTCAACACCGGAAGTATACCCCTCACTGGTGAGATCAGATCATAAACTAATCTCGCTGGAGGTCCTCATCCCACCCCCACCTGAAATAAAAAAGACCACAGTGAAAAACTTCTCAAAAGCCGACTTCACACTTCTAAAAACTAGTGTGGTCTCCTTTAAGGCCCCTGAGCCAGTGGTAAACATTACTCAAACCGCTGAATCACTTACAAATGCCTTCTACCAGCACCTACAGGACTGCATGGATCAGGCAATCCCAAACAAAACTAAGACTCTTTGTACCAAAGGCAAGCATCCAGTCTGGTGGACCCCAGCCATAAACAAGCTCTACAACAAAAGGAGGAAGCTACTACAAGATAGAGCAAAATCCTTGAAAGGTAAGACACCTTTGATCATTATAAGTAAAAAACTAAGAGCTCTCATAAAATCATCCAAGGCAAACTTTGAGAGAAAAATTGCCAAGGACTCAAAAGACAATCATAAGGCCTTCTTTAGCTATGTTAGAAACCTAGGAGGAAACTCCCAGATATGCTCGGAATTAGTTCAAAATGATGTGAAGATTACTGAACCTACACACATTGCCAACATACTGGCTGACAGGTTCAGTGCAAACTCCCCAAAGGAGAGATATCTATACCAGAGGATTGTAGCCCCCCAAACATCTCCAACGCCCAGGTGAGAACTGCTCTCTCCAAGGCAAAAAACACAGCATCCATGGGACCGGATGGTGTCCCCGGCTGTGTGCTCCACGAACTCAATGAGGAATTAAACCTGCAGTTAGGACAGCTGTTTAATCTTAGCCTCACCTCAGGTTACGTACCCAAGGAGTGGCGCATGGCGACTGTGGTCCCACTTCATAAGGGCGGTGCCTCCACCGACCCTGGAAATTACCGTCCCATTAGCTTGACAAGCCTTATCTGCAAAGCCATGGAGAGGATCATAATGGAACTCATAAATAAAGACATAGGGAACTTGCAGACTTTGGATCCATCCCAGTTTGGCTTTGTCAAAGGCAGATCATGCCTCTTAAACTTGGTTGACTTTTGCGAAACAGTCACCAAGGCCATTGATGAGGGCAAGGAAGTCCATACAGCCTACCTCGACCTGGCAAAGGCCTTCGACACAATACCCCACTCAGGTATCATCGAAAAACTCATCGGCTTAAATGTAAACCCATACATCACAAGATGGGTTGCAAACTGGCTAAGTGACAGAACCCACAGGGTCAGAGTTGCTGGCGCCATGTCAGACTCAAAGCCTGTCACAAGTGGTGTCCCACAGGGCTCAGTCCTGGGACCACACTTGTTCGGCATCTACTTTTCTGAAGTACAAGCAAACACAGGAGGGTTATGGCTGACAAAGTTTGCAGATGACTGCAAACTGGGCGCCATAGTCGAAAACACATCTGACACAGATATCCTTCAGAAGGGCCTCACAGAAACAGATAACTGGTGCCAGTGCCATGGCCTAAAGTTAAACGCCAAGAAATGCATAGTCATACCCTTCGGGAAAAACAAGGTTACCCCTAGCTACCATATAGGTGGCAATCCACTGAGCACAAAAGAAGTCATCAGGGATCTGGGGACCCAGGTTGACAGTAACCTTTCGTTTGACACTCATGTTGCCAAAGTAGTTAGGAAAACCTTCTACATTGCCCACCTGATCATGAAAGGATTCACATCTAGATCTAGGGAGGTCATCGTCCCCCTGTACTCATCACTCATTAGACCTATGATTGAGTACAATGCCCCATTCGGAATGTATCTGACCCGACACCTGCAGCAGCTGGAAAGGCCCCAAAAGTTCCTCACCAAAAGGATAAAGGGTCTCAAAAATATGTCTCATGCTGCCAGACTGAAAGAACTCCAGCTCTATTCAGTCGCATACCGCTTGCTCAGAGGTGACCTGTGCCTGACATATAAGGCCATGTCAAACCCAGATTTGATGAATATGCTTCACCTCAAAAAATCTAGATCCCTCAGAACCACAAGGACGGGAGACTTAAACCTTGACATGGTTATTAATAGAACATGCTGGAGGGACAGATTCATCACCCAGAGACTCCCTATGCTGTGGAACAAAATCCCAGTACATGTGAGGCAGAGCACCTCGCTGGCCTTGTTCAAGAGGAATCTTGACCAATGGATGGGAGATCGCAGATATACCCCTGGGATTACTTCAGTGTCACTGCTTGACAGAGGCACAGCAAAATAATAGGCATAGTTTTCTTCAAACTAAAGGTGTGGCGAAAGCCACATAACTATGGGCTAGGCTTATAAATGCCCTTGGGCAGATAGCCTAGTATGAACCTATGAACCTATGAACCTATGAACTAAAAAAGTCCTATATCATTAAACTCCAGAGGCAAAAAAATCAAGTGTTGGTGTGTAATTGTTCTTTTATGGAAAAGTGTTTATTAATGTAATGAATAAGATGATGCAGGTGGGCTTTGAAAACCTTAGCCCCGCCTGCAACCCAAATCATACATGTTATGTTACTAAAACCCCTTTCTCTAACAGTACCGTTACACAAGACCAAAAGACACAGAATGTACACACCACAAAACATACAAAACAGTACATATATCCTCTAAAATAATCCATGGACACTCACAAATACACAGTCACTGCTTTAACCTTTTCATAGGTTCATAACTTCATAGGTGTGTACTAGGCTAATGGCCCTGGGGCCTTTACAAGCCTAGCCATATAATTACCTTGGCATCGTGCCACCTGACCTTAGTTCCCAGTGCCTCTGTCAAGTAGAGCCACTGGAGTTATCCCTGGAGTGAATTTTCTATTTCCAATCCACTCATCAAGATTTCTCTTGAAGAGGGTCAGTGAGGTGCTCTGCTTGACATATATGGGAAGTCTATTACATAGCATGGGTAGTCTCTGGGTTATGAACCTGTCCCTCCAGTATGTTCTGTTGATTGTGGCAATGAGGTTGAAGCCTCTGGAGTGTGTGGTGTAGAGGGATTGTGATTTCTTTAGATATAGCATTTCTAACAGAGCTGGGTCAGACATGGCTTGGTAAGTCAAGCAGATATGAGAAAGAGAATAGTTGGAGTTTTTTGAGTCTATCCACATAGGACATGTGTTTAAGGCCTAGGATCCTCTTTGTGATGTACTTTTGTGGCCTCTCCAGTTGTTGCAGGTGTCTAGTGAGGTACATGCCAAATGGGGCACTGTACTCAATGACTGGCCTAATGAGGGAAGAGTAGAGAGAGACAATGACCTCTTTCTTCCTGGATGCAAACCCTTAGTAATGAGATGTGCCACACAGAAGGACTTTCTGACCACAGTGGCAATGTGGTGATCAAACAAGAAGTTGGTGTCAACCTGTGTTCCCAGATCTCTTATAATGCCTTCTGCGTTCAGTGGACTACCATCAATGTGGGAATTCATGGGAACTGGGTTTTCCCAAAGGGGATAATGACACATTTTTTGGCATTGAGCTTAAGTCCATGGTTCTGACACCAGTCATTGGTCTTAGTGTGACCATTCTGGAAGATGTCAATATCACTTAGGGAGTTAATAATAGCTCCCAACTTGCAATCATCTGTGAACTTTGTCAGCCAGAGACCCTTTGTGTTGGCCTCGACTTCAGAGAAGTATATACGAAACAGGGGAGGACCCAGGACCAAACCCTGTGGGACTCCACTCGTGACTAGTCAGCAGTCTGACTTGGAGTCAGCTACTTTCGCACTGTGGGTTCTATGTGTGAGCCAGTTTGCAACCCACCTAGTGATATAGGGGTTGATGCCTAGCTTAGTGAGTTTTTCTATGATTCCTGAGTGGGGAATGGTATCAAAGGCCTTGGCCAGATCAAGGTAGGCTGCATGAACCACCATGCCTTCATCTACAGCTCTGGTGACTGACTCAAAGAAGTCAACCAAGTTGAGCAGGCATGATCTACCCTTCACAAAACCAAACTGTGTGGAAACCAGAATTTGGAGATTCCCTATATCCTTGTTTATTAGGTCCATGATGATGTAGTCCATAGCTCTGCATATCAGACTCGGCAAACATTAATTTACCTACACTATATACATAAGTGTTCAGTCATTTGCAAAATGAGTCTTTTTATACCCCACTAAAGCTTTTAAGTTAAATGTATATTAAGTCTCTTTAACTGTAACTATAGATGTATAATATATACATATATGTATATATATATATATATATATATATATATATATATATATATATATATGTGTGTGTGTGTGTGTGTGTGTGTGTGTGTGTGTGTGTATATAAAAATACACACACACTCATACACACAAACATGTGTGTGTGTGTGTGTGTGTGTGTGTGTGTGTGTGTGTGTGTGTGTGTGTGTGTGTGTGTATACACCCATTGGGGGGTTTGGTGGGCGTAGCCTCCCACCTAGCTGGCTTTTAACAAATAATGTAAAACAAAGCAAAACAACATAAAGCCAAAATAAGTGGGGGGCTGTGCCCCCCACAGCCCCCCTAACTATATATACTTACACCAGGATTGCACTATAGTGGGGAAAAGGACATATACCTTTGACTTGCCTTATTGTATTACTTGCCAGTGAAATTAATTTTAGGTGAAATGAACTTTAGGTGATTTGGTCTCAGTGAAATGAGTTTAGGTGAAATGAGTTTTAGGTGAAGTGATACATCCCCTTATATATATATATATATATATATATATATATATATATATATATATATATATACTATTGTGCAAATGGCAGTTTCATCAAAAGTGAAATGACCGTCACACTTTTGCGAAAGTGCTTTTCACCAAAAAAGTACTTTTGCGAAAGTGTGGACAAGTAAGGGTGAAAATGTGGGAGATGGCTGTTGTTGAGATCGTAGCAAACTAGGGATAAGGGAATATTCCCCTTTTCCCACTGTAGTGCGATCTCAGAGTGAGAATATTAAAGTAGGGGGGTGTGGGGGGCACAGGGGGGCTTGCACCCTGCCTAAACATGAGTTCTGGGTTTTTTTTTATTTTGCTATTTTTTAGATTTTGTTTAACACACTTTAGCAAAAGTTTTTTTACGGTGAAAAGCACTTTCGCTAAAGTGTGTTTAGCTGGTGTGGTTTCAGTTGTTTGAGCTTTCGCTCAATAGTACGAAATCCACACATATATATTCACTTGTGTGTGTGTGTGTGTGTGTGTGTGTGTGTGTGTGTGTGTGTGTGTGTGTGTGTGTGTGTGTGTGTGTGTATTCACATGTACACACACATATATATATATATATATATATATATATATATATATATATATATATATATATATATATATATATATATATATAAAATCAACATGCAAGTTTCACATATAAATAAACAAATTAGGAACAGAACACTAAAGCCCTTGAAAGAAGTAATGATGGACAGCAAGTGAGTAGTAAAAATTAGGTAGTATCTCACATGATTTTAAGTATGCATCATTACTTACCTCTTTAAAGCAGGAAGAAAAAACTTGAAATAAATGTGTGTGTTTAAGGGGAGGCAAATTGGTTACATAAATTTGGCTTGTACAGAATAATGTACACAAAAGATAACTTTCTTGCCAGTTCATCACAATAAATTTTACAGCAATTGCTTGCTAATATACTTCATTTTGTAGTCCTGGGTTTGATTTCCTCAGTTTCTATTTTCCACTTGAGTTATTCTGCATAGTTAACCAGGCTATACTCCCATGTCTACATGAACAGAGGAGTATGTTCCTAGTGAGTTTAGCAGTTAAACAAAAAGCAAAAACAAAAAAAAAAAAAATCAAGTAAACAAAATGTGAAAATCTTTATGGAAACTCATGTGAAGAGTGATCAAGTTTCCCATCCCTCTGTATCTGTAAGCAAAATTAGCCTCTTAGAACATATTAGGTAGGTGCTTATCATTTGCAGTTTGGAAGAGGGGTATAATAAGAGTTAGAAAAATTGGTCATTTGAGGTGAAGGAGTGAGCAGAATAATTATATTCTGATGACAAATTCTGTATTTATAGCTGTCTGTCAGTCTGACTAAATATTTGTTTATATGTCTAGCCATCTGTCTGTTTGTCATTCTGTCTATTTATTTATCTTTCAGACATCTGCTGTATTTGTTTACTGATAGAAATAGTTGTACTGGAGCACAAATCCATCTATTTCACCAAATTTAAATATATTTATTCCACAAGCTTAACAATATTCTAAAGAAATAGGCCAATTTTCATCTTATTTGCATAAATGATGAGATATGAAATTAATACAGTGGTTAACACCTTAGAGTAGAATGGCATGGGTTAATAAAAAATAGTTTGCTAAATGTACTCATCAATTTGACTTTGACATTTAAAACATAGAAAATGCATTTCATTAAACTCTATGGAATGTAAAACAGCATGTAATATAATGTACACCAATCCAGTCTAGTCCAGATCACTTTCTACTATAAATACCAGCTTAGATTAAACTGTTTCATACTTGACATATGATTAAAAGATGAAAGCAGAATATTTCAGTTTCTTTTTTAGAAGCAGATGTATAGAATTATACTGTGTGTGAGTGAAAATTAGTTTATCTAACCTGTCATGGACATGATATCCTCCTCCATTCATTTTCCAGTTTGTATCCTGTGGATTGGAAATTTTTGCAGTCTTTGCAATAAGATGTTGTACATCTCTCCATGTGACACTGGGACTAAAACAGAAAGAATTGTTTCAGTACATATTACTAGATATTTATTATTTCCTAGTGATGACACATGCATTTTATTTATCAGAACTGCACATGATACCAGAAGTTGTTCATATATTAAATTAATACAGCAGACAACAGCAGTAAGTTTAAGACTATATATGAATTTGGGCATGTTGGATCACAGTTGGGCATGATGGGCTATTTTTTCCTTTTTTATGGTTGATATAATTTAGTGAAGAATATATGTTTCATATTATCACATGTTCTACATAATAAAACATTTTGTCTGCTTGTCAGTTTTGTGGAATAGAAGGAGAAAACCTGATTATATGGTAGGTGACCCACATTTGGTAAGTGGCTTGGGTGCCTATAGAAGCTGACCATGGAGGGCAGCAGTGAGTAGCCACAGCTGGCATACCCATTCTGGGAGAAAGGAAGAAAATCTGTCTCACCTCATGGATGACTCCTAGTAGGAGCACTGGGTGTGGAGCTCAAAGCAGGATAAGTTCAAACCACCATTGTACATTCACACTGAGTAACTGAGGGGAAACTAGCATGTGGAGATGCACTTCTCCTCAGTATATACCCCCTAAGGATTTAGATCCACCACCAAGGGAGAAATATAACCCCGGGGAAAGGGAAGATGAACTCCTAACACCAGCAAACAGGTTCACTTTATAGAGCCAACTCTTGTTGGAGAACAGAGAGCTGTTGGGGGTTTCCTGACAGAAATGAATGGGTTGTAAGGCTGTTAGCTAGCTATGGAATATCCAGCTTCCATTATTCCTGAACAAACGAGTTAACTGAGTGAAGGTGAAGGAGCCATTTGACATTATCTTGGGGAAACAAAAGCAAAACTGAAAAACTGCCCACCATATAGTGATATCACACTGAGAACACCATACTAAATACTGTGTCCAGTGAATGCAATTCTGTAGATGATGCTACAGTGTGGAAAATTTAAACATGAATTTCAAGTAGGTCAGACTCCTCTTCTACTTGTCTACTTGCATATATGCATGCATGTGCCCACGCACACATACATGCACACACACACGACATAAATCACATTCACAGACATGTGAAAACAATTATATAATCATGTGCACACCAACATGTGCACATTTTATTTTATGAAAATGAGATTAGTTTTATCCTAGTGTTCAGAATCAGTTTATTCTTAGCTAGTTTAGCTAATTGTATTCTACTTTAGGTGTAACAATCTCTGTGTTGCGTCTGTAAACCAGACCATTGAATGTTTACAGGTCCTACATATCTTTACTAAGACATTAGCACTAATGGTAATAGAAATAATTTTTTTCTGGACTACCATAACTGAAATTTGCATATCATTCCATTATCAGATTTCATCTACACAGCACTGCTGAGATATGTGCCCATCTTAAAGTCTTTTCTAAGCTTCATAACTAGTAAATGGTTGCTTATGTGTAACAAAAGTACATTGACACTGCAATCTTGCAATCTCATCGCACTTTCTACGTACACATGCTGTGAGTTCAGATCAGTTGCAATAGGAAATGCTTTATTGTTTTTATTGTTTTGCTATTTAGTCATGTCTGACTATCTGTGATGTCAAGGAGGTGAGCATTCCAAGCCTGTCTGTCAACAACTTGTTCTTTAAGTACTTGTGATTTCATATTCATTTTATCTTCAGCCAGTGCATGGAATTCTAACATGCTTTCTGCAACACAACTGTATAAAAGTACTGATTTTTATAGTCAAAAGTCATTGTTGAGAAAAACATATATCTGTCTACTAGGGCTGTAAATAGCAGGCCAAATAGTCTATTCACATTCGGCCGAATAGTGGCACTCAGACCAAATATGAATAGTGGTCACATGTCCAACTGGTGGAGTTTTTACCGTAAGATTTTACCTACCTTAACATTGAATCTATTGAAGGGGACTGGCATCATGTAAGATCTTTTATGCCTGTGCATGCTAGGCCGTGGTTGCACCAGTGAGCTTACCGACGTACAGGAAAGTCATCAGTATATTACTGACACTGTGTTACCTTGTAGCCTGTTTCAAAGTCCAGTTTGGAATTATTTCAAGATATGTGATGATGAAACAAAAGCAATGTGCCAGTTGTGCAAAGCAGTCATCCCTCATGGAGGTGGATCAACAAAGTCATTACAACATCTCCACTAAATAATCATTTGTCCTATAAGTATCCTGAGGAATGCAAAGAAGTAGTAAACAAGAAGAAAGCAGCAACAGCAAGTGGGACAGCTGACAGCAGACTGGCAAGGTTCAGCAAACACTGAGCAACATGACTGGCAAGAAAAAAACATGGTCCATTCATAGTCCTGAGGTGAACAAAATACATTGTGCCATCGCAAAAATGATTGCCACTGACATCCAGCCATACTCAATTGTTGATGACAGAGGCTTTAACAAATTGATTGGTGTACTTGAGCCTAGATACGTGCTACCAAGGTGCAAATACTTCACTGAAAAAATCATACCAGAGATGTACAACACAGTGCGGGGACATGTCCAGACTGCTACCAGTGAAGCATAATTTCTCTGTCTAACCACAGGCACATGGACGGCACAGTCAACAACAGAATATTTCATGAGCTTAACTGCACATTGGATTGATGACACATTTGCATGCAGATCTGCCATCCTTCATTGTCAAAAATTTGATGGACAGTATACTTGGTCTCGACTAGCTGATGCTCTACTTGACATGATGAATCGCTGGAATATTGACAAAGAACACATCCACTTGGTCTTACCTGATGGAGGTGCCAACGTGGTCAAAGCGTTATGGGATGCAGATTTTCCCAGTGTCAGTTGTTTTGCCCACACTCTGCAGCTGGCTCTGAATGATGCAGTTCTGACACAGCCATCTGTTGCTGACTTGATAGCCTGTCACAGAAAATTGTGGGACATTTTCAACACTCTTCAAGTGCTACCTCATGTCTTCATGCCATCCAAGAAGAACTTGGTGTACTAAAATATCAGCTTCATCAGGACATTGTCACCAGGTGGAATTCAACGTATCAGGTATTGGATCGGTTGTTGGAGCAAAAGAGATCTGTGTCTGTCAGCCAATGTCAATTAATCCTACAATTCAGGCATCTGAAGTTCTTTCTGAAGTGACTAAAGTGAATGAACAACCACCAACAAAAAAAGACAAAGACAGCAGCAGAAGACTTTTGGTCATCTTGGGATGAGTTGCAGCCTGTTCAGGCACTGAACAGTGATAATTTTGTCTCCATAGAAACAGAACCGAACAACTTTCTGACAGAGCCCTGTGTTCTGAGAGACACTGATTAATTGAATTGGTGGAAAATGAGCATGTCCAGATTTCCAACATTGTGTCATATGGCTAAGCACTACCTTTCTGCATCACCTACAAGGGTACCAAGTGAACGTCTTTTTAGTACGGCTGGTGATACCTTCAATGAAACAAGAAACTGTCTTAATGCTGACAACATGGAATGATTGGTGTTTTTAAAAGCTAATGCAGTAGTCCCGAGTTAAATGTACATCAGTAAAAAGCTTTGACAGCTATTTGGTAACATCAGCAAAAAGGTTTGACAGCTATTTGGTCATGTCTCTGTTGTGGTTTTTTAGTTTAGATTTGCTTTTTGATTTTGTGGTGAGTTAAATGTATGTATATGTACAATAACAATTTCTTACTTTTAGCCCTCGTCGTAGTGCACAGACAGCAGAACACAGCACAGAACAGTTTGCAAAACTTGACTTGCCATTTAACTATTTTGTTTAGTGCTTAGTTTACCTCATGACTTGACTAAAACAACTATTCGTATTTGTATTCGTAGTCATCTGAATAGCTGGTACAACTATTTGTATTCGGTGTAACCCTACTGTCTACATGGACCTTTGCTGATAATGTCATGTCTTTATTCTTTATTCTTTTATATTTTATTCAATTTTGCCATTGCTTTCCTTATATGAAGCAATTGCCTTTTAATTTCATGGCTGTAACCAACAGCTATATGGGTAGGAAAATAAAATCTGCCACTGCCTTTTTCTCTTTTTTCTGCAAAGATTTGGTTGGGCTTGGTAAGATGATTGTATTTATTTATGTATTGGCACTGGGCAGCAAACTAGCTTTTGTAGTTTCTACTTTCACCAAAATTAATGGGCTCTTCAACTCTTTAGACTTCCATAATCTATATATTGGAAGTTGTTAATATTTCTCTCAACAATTCTGATTCCAGTGTTAGATTAATATAATCTAGAGTTTTGCATGATATATTCAACATATAAATTATATAGGTAGCATAACAATATATAGCCTTGTTACACTCCTTTCCAAATCTTTGCAGTTATTACATAATTGGTTCTAAGTACTGCTTTTAGTACTGCATAAATATTCCTCAGAAGCAAGCAAGGTGATAAGGCATGCCCATTTCAATAAGAAATTGCCACATGTTTGTTATGGTCCCTGTGATGACCGTGCCCAGGCCCAGCACTCAAGGAGCCTCAATCCTCATCACTAACACCAGGGAGGGTGTCTCATATAGGAGGAAAGGATAACTAATACACACAGTAAAGTACAATTTCCCTTAAGTGCACACAGAGATCACAGTCAGTCTGGGGCTGGTTGCTCCCTTGCTCTCCAGGTCCCAAATAAGACTCCCCACTGGCACAGCTATAGGGTCCAGATCTCAGCCTAGCTGGCAAGCTAACCTCCAGTACCCTCTCTGTCCCACCAGTGCTTCGTGTCCCTGCCCAGGTAGCTGACACACACACCCACACTTTGAAATAAGTATTTATACAACTTCACGGACACCCCTGGGAAAGGTTGACCCAGATTCTCTAGCTGTGCCCCTTTACCCAGACTATATGGTAGTAATTCCTGCCACCACCAGATAAATCATTATCAGCTACCCAAAGGCCCTTAAAGGGTGCCCAATTATTACTGTGCAATATTATTATCCAATTAGTAATGGGACTATGCAGTCTAAAGCTTATTAGAGTGGCCTATTACGATAACCTCTATAAATATGCAATGTACTCTAGAGACTAACTTGTCTCTACGCAAACCAGCCACAGGTAAAGGTTTTTAAAATATTTAATAATAAATAATTAAAACACAATACATTAGTACTACTACACCACAGAGATATCTAAGAGTTGAGAGATCACACAGAAACTTAAAATAATAAGGTTGGACAGGTATGATGTCAAAGAAAAACACTTAATCTAACTTTCTAATCTTTAGCTAATCTTAAGAGAAAACACAGTGCTAAAATCTTACTTACATACATGAAGAGCATAAGCAGTACTGGGGTTGATGGTCCAAGACAAATGCTTTTAGTCTCTCAATGAACAATAGTTTTTAAAACACTAACAAACAGTTCTGCTAAGGCCCTCCCAAATTACATCATTTTGACACTTAGGTTTTCCCAGTATTCATATTACATCATTTTGACACTTAGTCTGGAGTTCCCAGGCAAACAAACTGCATTATTTAGCAAGCTAACACCTGCTTAGGAAACTACAACAATGAAAGACATTTCACATGTATACTCTAACAATTATTCCTTAAGTTAAGACAATAGAAAGAATGTGTTCAGCCAGATGCTTCAGCACCACTTTTTTAGATAATTGTAACTTTAAAGAACATTTGAAATGCTTGGCTTGGTTTTCCTTACAGCAGATGGCAATGTTGCAACACTCCTGAGGTTTACATTTTACAGTATTTTCTTTCATTTAAGAACACAAACCTGTATTTTACATTTATTTATACAAATGATAGAATTATGTATCAAATTCTATTTGACTAGGCTAGCAGCCTTCACCCATCTTTCCCCAATCTTCACCATCCCCATGGCCAAGAACTTGTTAACATTGCAGAAGTAAATATTTTTCTGCAACTCCCTTGCCAGGAACATTTTAACAATGTGGTCCTTCATGCTTCTGCCTCTTCTAAAACTTGCTTGTACATCTTCAGGGTGAATATTCTGCTGGAGTTTAAGTTGCAGCATCTCATGCATTACCTGGCTAACATGTGAAACAGGTGGAATTGTTTGAAACTGTGTACACTTTTTAGCACTATCCCTTTTTGGGTATTGGAATATAAATTGATCTTGTCTAAGCCAATGATCATTCATGTGTTTTCCAAATTTTCTGGCAGATTACCTGTAATATTGTTACCAGCAATTGTTCAAAGTTTTAAACAAATCAGCTGCAATTCCATCATTTCCTTCAACATTGCTTTTATCAAGGATTTCTAGTGATCTGTAGAGCAGAGAAAATATATTTGTAGGCACCATTGATGTTAAGGCCCTTTCTGTTTACTTCTTCTGTATATACTTAACATCAGTTATTGATATCACGTGTTTCTGCATGGTCTATCTCATCTTTGTTTTATATTATGCCCATTATTAGTTGGACATTTCACAACTTTTTCTTGAAGAGATCTTTTTTGTCTTTCCCATTTTAATATCTTCTAATTCATTTCACTATTCTTTTAAATATGTTTCCTTATCTAGTCTTGTAATTCTTTGAAACTCAGCATTCTCTGAGGTAGATTTCACTAGTTCTATTACCTTTGGTCACCTTTCTTTAACCACTTCTAAAATCCCACAGACTTATAAACATTTTGCCATCCTAATGCTATGTTTGAAATATTTCTTGATGTAACCTCCTGGATAATATTACAAACTTCTCCCCATAGTTGTTCTGGTATTCTACCACTATATATTTATTTCAAATATTGGCATGCTTCCATCTAGTTGACCTGGATGTTTTTCTTGAGTTTTTTAAATTTAAGTCTAAAATTTGTAATACGAAGTTGATGCTTTGATCTTCAGTCAGCCTGAGGTCTTATTTTTGCAGACTATATATAAATTTTCCTTCTCTCATTGCTAAATAATAGTACTGACCATTTGGTGATAGCTATGGATAATATAATTTCTTATGCTGTCGAAAGGGTGTGGTTGCATTGTCCAATTTGTGTCTTGGCAGAATTTTACTGGTTTGTGGCTTGCTTCATTTCATATTCCAAGGCCAAACCTGTCCATTATTCCAGTTGTGCTTTGGCTACCAGCTTTAACAATGCAATTTTTGCTATTCTTTGCAGAAAGTGCTGCAGATCATTATAGAACCAACTGACTTCCTCATCCTTGGAATTTGTAGTTGGAACATAAACTTAATATCACTGTAACATAGAACTGCTAGTAATATAATTTAAATGAAATCATTCTATCATTTTTGGGAGTTGTAACCAAGTACTGCTTTTTAACCATTTAATTAATTATACACTAATTATTTACCTTTAATTAACTCTGCACTAATATGCACAGCTTCATCCTTCCAACAACTTCAAGACATAACACAAAAATCATTTACTGAAATTGAAAAATGGCTGGCCAATTCACAGCTCATACTCAATCCTAAAATAACCAATCTTATGATTTTTCAACCCACTAGGACTCTACACCCCAACAACTTCCATATCACTGCACTCAATAATACAAAAATGTTGCCTGTCACTCAAACTAAACTACTTGGCGTCCTAATCGATAACAGAATGAGAATGATCTGCACATATCACATATTATCAAGAGAACACATAATAAAATGGGTATGCAATACAGAAATAAAAATAAATTCTAACTGACAGTTCAAGAGTAGCCATTGCAAGAACCCAACTCCTCTCAAAACCACACTATGCTTCTCCCATATTTACTAACTTAAAGAAATCAGATCTGGATAAGCTAGAAACATGCTTTAATAAAATAGCAAAATTTGCCACAGATTCCTCACACATCACACACCACTGTATTGTTCTTAGAAAACTCTCCTGGCTAGAATGTTCACATCTCTTGACATTTAATCAACTAACTATGGCCCATAAATTAATCAATCAGTCAGACAAAATCCCTGCCCTACATAACCTAATACAACCATATTCTAATAACCGCACTCTTTGCTCAACCATTAAGCTGCTAATGCAAGTTGGTAAATCTTCAAACTTAGCAGGTGACTCCTTATATTCCTGCTACATAGCAAAAATATGGAATTCATTACATCATACCATTAGAACAATAAGCAACATGGCTCAATTTAAAAAAAAACATCTCAAACAATATTTAACAGATACATGGTGATACCACCTAAACTTACATGTTATGCTCTGCACAGCTTGTACTAATCTCCTTTTCAATTTTTAAAACTTATTGCAGTAGCTCTCATACTTTCTAATAATTTCTCTCCCACCTACATCCTCCTATCCTGCACCATCTTTCTTCTATACTCCACCCACTCTAAGTAAAAACTTAACACATAACACATGTATCCCCCACCCTACCTGCCTCTATCATCTTTGTTTTGTATCTCCCTATACCAAAACTTGCACAAGAAGAATATCATCATGTTGAGTCCTATCCTAATTTAGGTATCTTTACTTACAAGTCTATGCCTGCTGTTTTTATCTTGTTTATTAATCTACACATATGTCTGTATTATTGTTGTATAGATGGATGGAACCTAAGGTGTTTGTTTTGAACTTATTGTAATTATTCTATTTTACTTATTTCTGTGTGGAGCTTTTCTACTATGGTCTCTGCTGAAAATGGGCTCTTCTCAGTTAGACTTTCCCAGTAAACAAATATAAAATAAAATAAAATAAAAATAAACTATAAGGACCACTCCATTTGTTTTGCCAAAATTGTGTCTAAAGTGGAAGATCTAATGATTTCTGATGTAATATGACTATTTCAATCCATTTAGTGATTAATTACCTGTAAATCCATCCATCCATACACAACCCCATTTCCCATTTTTGCACATGGGGTCATGGTGTCACTTCAGTAGTGACAATCATCTACAGCCAAGGTGTATACTGCTGGGTGGGCAGCCCTTCCAGCATTCAATACATACTGCATATATCCATGCTAACTCTAGTAATAGAATCAATTGGCATCTACATTTTTTGAACTATGCTTTTGTTTCCATTGAAAAAGATAATTTTCTTACCTTAGAATAAGTAAGAGCCCTCTTTGTGACACAGTCAGACACAAAAAGGAAGCAATGTAAAACTGTTTATACGGAAGTTTCTTTTTGGCTGTTTTAAGGCATTTAGTGTCATGTTCTCAGAAATGGTTCAACAAAAAAAGTATTTCAGAATGCATGTTGGAATTTGGTGGCCATGAAAAACATCAAACTGAATGACTTGTGTCTCAGATCCATAAGCAGAAACCAACTAATTAATCTCTCCCTCTCTCTCTCTATGTATATATATATATATATATATATATATAGAGAGAGAGAGAGAGAGAGATAAAGATAAAGATAAAGATACAGAAAAAGATATACCCCCGGTTTAATAAAATCCATGTAGGCATACTGTAAAGCCTACACAGACGGTACCAACCATAGCTGTGTTCGAGGTACCCCCTCGGTAGAGCACCATGCATATTAATGAAGGTGTGCTACTTTAGGGAGTCATGCAACATGGTTATTGAATCAGTGTAGGAAGTGTGTTACTGTGTCCAGAGATTAGTAACACACCCCCTGCACTGTGAAAGTTCAGTATATCAATGTATGCATACGTATTAAATTAATTTTTTTATGTTTGCATGGCATGGCACAGTAGACAGCAATTTTCACATGGCAGGCATCTAAAAATAGAAACTGGATACATTTAATTATGGAACGCAGAGGTCAATTTTAAACATAGCTGACCGGGTTTGTGTGGCTCGCTGTGGTGTTCAGTGTTGCTTAAATGTAGTAGAGAGGTATATATAAAAGTATAGCAGAATTCTACACACCCAAATAGCAAAATTCTTAGAGTAACAGCCTTATGTGCAGTAGGTGCACATCTAAGCCTTGTCAAGCACTGATTAAACAAGGTATGTTTTAGCAAAGCTTAGCTAGATTGCGCACTGTTAAACAGCACAAAGCACTGCTTAGCATTTGATAGTCTAAGCACTGCTCAACTTAGCTAAGCTGGTTTGTGTACCACTAAGCATTTCTAAGCATTGGCAGTTTAAGCACTGCTGAGCTCAGTTAAGCTGGTTTGCAAGGTGCCAAGCAACACACCACATTTTTAAAAATGGCCCACTGATGTGTAAGAGTGGGAAATAGGCTTATTTAAGTGTAACAGGTGGAAATATAGCATAACCTGTTGGAGATTGAACTGTGCAGGAACTATGGCAGGTGTTGGACAGGGTGTGCACTTCCAGGCACAGTGGTGGGGCATTCTGGATTCCAGGGTCATGGTTGGATTCCTAGTGAAATACCATGATGTCCATCTGCTCCAGTGCCAGTACCAAGTATTGCAGTATAAGCCGGAGGCCTGGGAATGGCTGGCATATGTGATCTCACCAGTGCAACAGGTATCCCCACATAGGTGAGCAGGTCCAATAACATTTTGATGATGTGAAGTGGTGGAAGAGGGAACTTCTGGACACCTAGGTCCAGGATGCTTGGGATGGAAATGCCCCACAAGTTTGCATGCACTGTTAGCATTGTTTTACCAATACCTAATCTGAATGTTTGCTAGACAGTAAGGCATAATGGTGTGTTTCTCTCCTTGGAGCTGCAGAGGGGAGAGTTCACAACCTAGAGGCCCATGCAGGACACCTGGCCAGGTTGCGCTGTGAGTTTTGTCAGTATAGATTAATTTGCAATCTATAGTCAAATACACAAACTAGAGTAATTCAGTCATTGCCAGTATGTACATAGTGTACAGATTTGTGTAATGCAATAAATGTGGACATAGGGTTGTACTGCAATAACTGTCTACTGCAAAATATAGTGCAATAAAGGTTAAATACTAAACCTGATAATGTTAATGAAATAAAGAGTCTACTACAATGATTGTGGAATTGCAGCTGTATTGTAACACCTGCATTATCCCAAATGTTGTTTAATCTTCTTCTCTTTCAGCTGTTCCCATTAAGGGTTGCCACAGCAGATCATCTGTTTCTATTTCTTCCTGTCCTCTGCATATTGCTCTGTCACACCAACCACCTTCATGTCCCTCTCACCACATCCATAAACCTTATCTTAGGCCTTCCTCTTTTCCTCTTATCTGGCAGCTCCATCCTTAGCATCCTTTTCCCAATATAACCATCATCCCTCCTCAGCACATGTCCAAACCAGTGCAATCTTGCCTCTCTGACTTTGTCTCCAAACCGTCCAACCTGAGCTGACCCTCTAATATACTGATTCCTAATCCTGTCCATCCTTGTCACACCCAATGCAAATCTTAACATCTTTAACTCTGCAACTTCCAGCTCTGACACCTGCCTTTTTGTTAATGCCACCATCTTCAACCCATAAGATATAGCTGGTCTCACTACCCTCTTGTAGATCTTCCCTTTCACTCTTACTGGTTCCTGTCTGTCACAAATCACTCCTGACACTCTTCTCCACCCATTCCACCCTCCCTGTACTCTCTTCTTCACCTCTCTTCCACACTCACGATTACTCTGAACTGTTGATCCCAAGTACTTAAACTCATTCACCTTCACAAACTCTACTCCCTGCATCCTCACCATTTATCTATCCTCCCTCTCATTCACACACACATATTCTGTCTTAGTCCTGCTGACCTTCATTCCTCTCCTCTCTAGAACATATCTCTACCTCTCCAGGGTCTCCTCAACCTGGTCCCTACTCTTACTGCAGATCACAATGTCATCTACAAACATCATAGTGTATGGGGCCTCCTGTGTGATCTCGTCTGTCAACCTGTCCATCACCATTGCAAATAAGAAAGGGCTCAGAGCTAATCCTTGATGTAATCCCACCTCCACATTAAATGGATCTGTCACTCCCACTGCAGACCTGACCACTGTCACACAACCCTCGTACATATCCTGTACCACTCTTAAATATTTCTCTGCCACTCCTGGCTTCCTCATACAATACCACAACTCCTCTCTAGGCACCCTATCATATGTTTTCTCCAGGTCCACAAAGACACAATGCAACTCCTTATGACCTTCTCTATATTTCTCCATCAACAGTCTCAGAGCAAACATCGCATCTGTAGTGCTCTTTCCCGGCATGAAACCATACTGCTGATCGCTAATCATCACCTCCCTTCTTAACCTAGCTTCCACTACTCTTTCCCATAACTTCAAGCTGTGACTGATCAGTTTTATCCCTCTGTAGTTACTACAACTCTGCACATCACCCTTATTCTTAAAAATCGGTACCAAAACACTTTTTCTCCACTCCTCAGACATCCTCTGACTTTAATAAAGACTCATAAATATGACAACAACTGCTGTGTTGTGCAATATGTGTGTAAGTAGGGCTGTTGTTCATGAAATCAAGTATGACATCTGCTCTGAAATAACAACATAAAGAATACCACTAACTGACTCAATGTTAATTAAGAAAGAGTGTTATGCTAAACTGTAGATTTAGAGCTGTACTACAAGATATATGTATTATGAAATTTTCTGCACTAACATCTGAAGCAATACCGGGAACACTCAAGGTTTATTGTGTATATCAGGACTGTCTTGTGTTAAACATTGCATTTCAGCTATATGCATTCTTGCTCCGAGGTGCAGTGCTGTAGACAAGTATGAAACTGTAATAGCTGTAGACTGCAAATATACTATCTGCAACTGTATACGGGTCACATAGCCAAACCAATACTCTGATATGGTTCTTACACATCACAGATATTTCCAGCCAATAAGAGTTTATTGTGTATACCTGCATTCTATGTATTAATGGACAGTTTACCTCATATCTCTGTCATACATGAATCTCATGCATGTGTATTCAACTGTCACTGTAGTATTGTATAAAGCTATACTACTATTACAAGGACATATTTTGTTTTCAGGTGAGCTCTAGACAAATATCAGGCAATTAATACTCAGCAGTAGCTCAGTTCATTAAATGCTGGGTTTGATGTACATTTTGTCACACACAGACCAGAATTCATATCTAATGACAAGTACTAATAAAAATTACCAAATCAGTTATGTATTGTTAACAAATTTTCTCCCCACAGGAACTACAGGTAAATGGGTGCAGTAGCCCTTATTATAAGTTAATAATATTTGTGTTCAGAAGTAACAGACTGTTAACAGTACTGATCAGGAATGTGATAAGACATCAGAAAATAAAGGCAACAAGTACAATACTACTAAAAGATATTACAATAAATAAAATGTGTAATCTTGGTATGGCTGTGTGCTTGGTGTGTCTGTGTACATTTGCTGACAGTCTACCCCATGCCGTCCAAGGACGGCATAATAGTTGTTTTCACTCTGTATGTACTGTACATGATACATGCCTCTCAAGTGTCACACTGTCATGGACTGTAATCACTGTCACCTAATCCCTCTGTCACAGATCTGTCATTGACATGATTATGTCAGTAGCACAGTCACACTACATCAGGCCACAGTACACCTTGGTAGTCATATAGGTCCACCTGACATGTAATAGTCCTCTGTAGTTGTGCACCTGTAGGTGTTATATCTTGGCCCATACTGTCCCATGTGGATAGCTTGGGAGGAATGTACGTGCTACGGCAGCTATAGGGCACTGTTATGCATTAAAAAGGGAGACCTTTAGAGTAGTTAACAGTACTGTTGCAAATTATATAGCCTATACAGGTACTAATGAACTGTATTTCTCTCTCCTGCCACCCCTTATCTTCATCATAATTTATTATTGTTATACACTGGTTATGGTTTACTATTAACAAATGTTGTTCTCTAAATGCTATGTTGGGCCTTGTGCGTTATTATTGTTATGTAATACAACGATTGTAAGAAACTTCTCTGTGTGGAAGATTTTCAGTCCATATATTTCTAGTTAATCACTGTATATTAATCAGATCAGACAATAGTAGTAGAAGTAGATAACTTATACTCGTCTTAAGTCAAAACAAAACAAAACAAAACAAAAAATAATAATAGAAAATATATAATTGTACAGCATTACTAAGTATTCAAAAATAATCCAAGTAAGGCAGTCTGTTTCCAGTTGAAAATCCTTTATTAAGTACACAGACAAGCAATCCAAGTAAAACAAAAATAGAGTAATAATTTCCTCACAAGCTTTCTAAATATATATATATATATATATATATATATATATATATATATATATATTTATACTTTTTATCAGGCATGGGAGTGGTTTATTGTGCTGTAAAAGAAAGTGTTATTGGTACACATGTTAAATTCACATCCCTTCTCAAAAGTAATTTACAGGGCACAGTGCAATGAATGTGATGCATTCTATGTGGGCAAGACTGTAAATAAACTCAAGCGTAGGATTTCATGTCATCTGTCAGAAATCCGCTCTGGATGTAAAAATAATGCACTAGCCAAACACCTTTCACTTCATAAAAGACACACAGGTTTTAAGTTGCAGATCCTGGATCACATAGACATGGGTGATCTTGAAGGAGACATCCTGAATATTCTGGAGAAACATGAACTCATGTGGCAATTAAAGCTGAACTCTTTTAGGAAGCCTGGACTATACTACTACTGTTCAATTAAAAGTGCACTGGAACTTAAAAAATTGCCACATTGTTTACATGACTAATTGTATTTTATTTTATTTTATTCTACCAGATGGTTTTAAATACCATTTTAAATCAGTGGTAATTTAAGTGTACACTTTGTTTCCATCATCATACTACATTTTTTCTTATTTTTATTTTATATTTTTTTCTGGTTCTTTTTTCCACTTTATTCAAAATGATGTGTAATAACAATACTAACTAATTATACAATTATATATATATTTTATAGATTGTTTTTAGGGTTCTTGTGCACAGACCTGAAGAAGTCTAGAAGGACGAAAGTGATCTTTGTTAACAATAGGTTATGAAAATAGAAATTGATTTTTACATGCAAAATGTATATGTATATATTTATATATATTTTTGATTGCCAAATGAACTAAGGTTGATATATTTCCAGCCATGTAGTATATTGTCTTGGATAAAATCACAGACTTAATAATATACTTAATAATCTGTAAAAATAAAACCCAGCAGGACAGAAGATCCACAAAAGATGTTTATTGAGCACTTTCGTTTGGTATAATACAAAACCTCATCAGAATATCTAGTAGAAAAACAAACAGACAACTGACTCAACAAAATTGGAATATATTTAATATTGATCCTGAATTTAATGAGCTGATGGGTTTTAATCCTAAGATAGTTTATAAAAAGGATTTGTGTTTCAAAAACATGTTGGAGAAGAACATTAAAGGGTGTTTGGAGATAGGAAAAATGTCGAAATGTGTTTTTTGTTTGCAATGTAAATACATTTTAGAAGGGACTAGTGTCTCAATACCTAATTATGGAAAAATTTTCTATAAACAGAAGTTTTCCTGTAGTACAAAAGGTGTGGTATATCTTGCCCTGTGTAACTTTTGTAAAAGTTTCTATATATGTAAAACTATTATTGCACTAAGAACGAGAATATATCAGCATTACTATGACATTAAAAAGAAGGCTGCAAAAACGCCCTTGCCTCACATATCATGGAAAATGAAGGGCATTATTTTAGATTTACCATTTTGGAACAGGTGTTTTTGAATGACAGAGGGGGTCATAAAATGATTTTTTAGAATTATTAGAGTTGAGCTGGCAATTGAGAACTAATGCCACCCAACAACCAGGGCTAAATAAGAATGTATCAACTGGTTCTATTCTTAGGTTAAAAGCTGATGGCTTCATATAGTTATTTGTTTATTTATTTAATCATTTAAATGTATGTTAGAAATGTGTATATATATATATATATATATATATATATATATATATATAGATATATATATAGATATATATCTATACATATATATATATATATATATATATATATATATATATATATATACACACACACACATATGTTTTAGTTTCGATAGGATTTTATGAAGTTTTAAGCCTTTTTATGTTTTATCAAATGTATTATCTATATTTATAGGTATTTATTTACTAATTTTGACAATATTCCTTTAAGTAGGAAGGATAGGCATAATTGTTTGATTAATTTGTGCATGATGGGATATATATATATATATATATATATATATATATATATATATATATATATATATATATAGATAGATAGCTATATATCTATATACATATAAATTTTGTTGAGTCAGTTTTCTGTTTTTCTAATAGATCTTCTGATGAAGTTTTGTATTATACCAAAGGAAAGGGCTCAATAAACATCTTTTGTGGATCTTCTGTCCTGCTGGGGTTTATTTTTACTGGTTTGCTTTTCAATCGTTTTTATACTTAATGATTTGGTTAAATAAAAGGTACCACATCCTTATAAATTTTATTTAAAGTACATAAGGGTTATATTATTATGACAGCTACTAAGTAGGGCAGGACCAGCTCGAATGTCACACTGATGGGGGAAAGGATGTGAATTTAACATGCGTACCAATAACACTTTGTTTTACAGCACAATAAACCACTCCCATGCCTGATAAAAAGTATATATATATATTTAGAAAGCTTGTGAGGAAATTACTACTCTATTTTTGTTTTACTTGGATCGCTTGTCTGTGTACTTAATAAAGGATTTTCGACTGGAAACAGACTGCCAGCCTTACTTGGATTACTTTCGAATACTTAGTAATGCTGTACAATTATATATTTTCTATTATTATTTTTTGTTTTGTTTTGACTTAAGACGAGTTTAAGTTTGCTACTTCTACTACTGTTGTCTGATCTGATTAATATACAGTGATTAACTAGAAATATATGGACTGAAAATCTTCCACACAGAGAAGTTTCTTACACTGTTTTGTTTTTGGACCCACTACACTTGTTTAGTGGGTTGTTTTGAGACTTCTGGGCTACCACGGAGATTACTTGTAATACAATGATTGCATATTAGCATGTTGAATTACCTGTGCTGTTGGCCTTATGCCATAACTGTTACTGGCTTGCTGTTACTATACTGACTGTTATCTCACTTATTATTGTTTTCCATATACTATGCAATGTTATGTTATTGGGTTATTTTCCATGTTATGGAATGCTGTTATAACTAATTAAATGTTATGTTCATTACCCAGCCTCCAGTACAGCCACTTCAGGGCAGTGCTGATTGCCAAAATGTGGGGAGCCCAGTCACACTGCTGCTGTCTGGGGGCACATGGATCTCTGGTTCCACAACACCTTCCCTCTCCAAGGTGTTTACCCCCTCATGTGTCACACACTGCCCCTGTATGCTGTCTTGTCTGTCTTGTCTCTCTGCAAATGCAACCTCTCCTACCCAACTTATCTCCCCACATGTACCTATATCTCTTCCCCAACATTCCACTCTCTCCTTAAAAAAAAGTGTGCCTGTTCCACAAAAAAAAATAAAAATATCGCCCTATACACAGCTCTCCATTTCGCACCCGTGTTCCCTGGACACAATTAATTATTACATGAATGAATTAACACAGTTATGATGCCCTCATCTCGCTATCTGGGGTTTGAGGCTCCAAATTCCAAATTCTGTGCAACCTGCACAGCCGTTGGTCTACAGGAAATGGAGAGCTATGGTCCTTTCCTACACCCATCCTGTACATCCCTACCTGCCTTTCAGTTTGTTTTCCCTCTGCTTGTCCTCATTTTACCACTTTCCTATCACCCTTTTTTTTTCTTTTGTTATAAGTAGCATGGGTTTAAGTGGAGCTAAGTGCTTTGCAAACCTGCGCAAACCCACTTAAAACTACTTAAAAGTGCCTTAATCATCTTATGTATTTCTGAGAGTGTTAGGTACATCTACAAAATAATCCCCCTGGCTATGTCTCAAACCCAGGCCCATGTCAACTATACCACAGTGCATTATCCCACTAAGCCACTCAGCTCTGAAATTAAACAGGTGTTTCCACCAACATATCCTTATTGCCACGGACATACTGCAAGTACATATAATGGGGAAATTAGCAGTGTACATGAAACTGTGATGCAAACACTGCATCAGTACACAGTCAAATAAATAATAATGGATGCATGTGAGTCATGGGATAGCTGTCAACTGTACAGACTGTTGCAGAATGTCCACAACTGTTCCCCCAAGGTTTGGTATGGTTTTCACAAAAAGAATATGTGTCTGCTAAACTACTGTCAAGGCATTAAAGATTGATGTTAGAAGATCATGACAGACATTTCAGGGTCATACCTCATATCCATCAGAAAGCACTTGCTAAATTCTGGTGCCACAGACTGTATGTATGCCCATATATCTTGCAAATACACTTGCAGCAGGAAAGGCTTGGCAGCGCAGTCTGTTAAATGCCTTGCATACAGTACATTTTGCCACCCACAGTCCTGGGTTTGAATCCAGTGCGTTGCACTTCAGTTACATTCTTGAGAATGCAGCAAATAATGACTGAGTCATGCAATTTTCACCAAAACAGGTTGCTGCTACTGAATTAACTGCTACCCATGTCAGCAAGTCAGATGCCTGTAGGTAGGGAAAAAATGCACATATTCGTATAGCCTATCAATATTTCACTTACTACTCTTTGATTGGCACTGTTACATAACAGATGTACCTTAACCACATGCCTCAACAGGACTGTTATGGGTACCCCCACCCTGGTTGTGCTGTAACAACAGAGCTGACACTGCTCCCTCAGTGACATATACAGCTTGCTGTCCTCCAAAGTGTTCATAATCCCCCTATGAGTACTAGACAAAAAGCAGCAGCTTGCAGATTGCAACATATGCAGCTGTATGCAGCTGTATGTTAAGTTTCCTGCCACAGACCTACTTTACCTCACAACCCATTAGAACAAGGGATCCACACAAGACAAATGGGTGGGGGCAAAGGTCAAGCAACAGGGACATGAGTCACAGTCTGTCCTACAAACATTCAGAGCTGATAGACCATCAGCTACTGCAGCAGCATGCATATTCTGATAGGTATGATGTCTGATACTCACATGTATCTTCCCCCTTACTGACCACAGCCCACAATGTTTAACACTGAACTGCCAGATAATCACAAAGTCAACTGACAATGGCCAAACATAGCGTGCAAAACTGTGGACATACCTCATAAATCTCAACAGTGGACACTTTTTCTACCTACCCTTTGTGATGCTGCAGTCTCCAAACATCACTAATGTCCATCTCACAGACTAACACAGGGGCCAAGGCCTACATGAAGGCTTTAAATATTGCACTGTTGTGTCATGTCATTGGCTAATGAAAGTGCTACCCAGCTGTTCTGGATGCCAATTAGCAAGTCTGAGCCATGGACTGGTGCACAGGCAATCACCTATTATTGAGCATTATCTACAAAAGGCAAACAACTGCGTATGGTAAACAGGTCTGTAACTTGCTTTAGCAAGACAGACTGATTTAAGCAGCAATTCTCTTGAGGATTTGTGCACAAAAGATTACATCACTCTACCAGGTATGTAATACAAGTCCTCTTATAATGGAATGCAGATGGGAGGATGCACTTATGGGGGAATAGGGATTACAACAGTAGGCCTGTAGTAAATCTCTGGGAATGACATGTTGGTGATACTCTGCTGTCCAACAGCTGCATGCATGACTCTCAACTGTGTCTGCTGTAAATTACATCACAGCTGTGGCCCTCTCACTCCCTCCTACAATGGTTGGCTCCTGTACAAATTCTACTGCATTATGTGTTAGACATACAGACAGTAAGTAAAGGTGGATACAGCTGTCATATCACATGATGTGCAGTTATAGAGGTGCTTTCAGTCTGTGAATGTCACACAAGCATAGTTCAGATATTGTAAAGGTGTCCCTGACTGCCCCAGATATACTCTGGCTAGGTCACAGTTTAGTCGACATTCACATGCCAGTGCTTGAGAGCTATGGCTAACATACTTGGCAACCCCCTACAGCAGGGCATCAGGTCATAGCCATCATTACTGGGGGGACACAGGCCAATCCTCAGTAACAGACTGTACATATTGGTCATCTAAAGTAAGAGTATTAATAGAGTAACAGATATTAGGGTAGCATAACTGTTTTATGAGGGTTCTGGCATGTGATAGCCAGATTCTCTATATTCTGAGAACAAGATCAATTATTGGCCAACTGCTGCCCAGACATCCACAAGGTTGCGCCAAAAGGACCACATATATCAGGCACACATACACATTCAGGAAACATCTATGTACTGGAGAGGTATGACATCTACAGGGAGGATATACTACAGCAGGTTTGCATTGCTGTCTGTCACTGTGGCACACTGATGTTGCTGGACTGTCCCCATATAATTGTAATAACACACACTAATGTGTCTGATAGTGGCCATAGGACATAGCAGTGGCACTTTGCCCACAGGGGACACATCACAGTAGATGGCATTGATAGGTATGGAGACATCCATCTGTCACAGCACACAGGAACATAACCAGTATTGCTACTAGGTTGGTGATAGTGGCATACATAGCGTGTTGACAGACTGAGAGGGGTGGCATGGAAGGTAGCAGTGGACAGTGCAGGCCAATTTGGATGTGCAGGGTCTGTACATAGGGGTTATCAACATATCTGGCCCAGTGATGTGTTGCTCTTTGTTGTCTTTCAGAAAGGATGTCTTGATGGAGGCACCCGCCAATTTCAGAGGCTGAAAATAATGTCATCCTGGATGGCCTCAGACTGCATCACAATGTTCGGCTGTTCAAGACTCATCAGCATCATGTCCAATGTGCAGCACTGTGGGGTGACCTCATTGCAGCAGTCAACCAAGTAGGCCTACAGGACAGAACGTACTAGCAGGTCCAATTCCAGCCAACAGATATGGACAGTGCTGCATGGCAAAGGGCTGCTGATGTGGCCAGAGACCATGCTGCCACTGGTGGAGAGCCTGCAGCAGAACAGAACAGGACTTCCGGGCAAACCTGGAACAACCACATGCTCCCTAGCCTCCATCACCCCATACATTGTAGAGGTGGGTGCTACAGCATTCACAGCAGAGGGGTGTCCAGGTAAGCTTCATGTGTCCATCACTGTAATACTGTATCAGTCAATGTGGTAGCCTCTGCATACCAGTACACAGGTGTCAGGTCTATCTGCATTGTGGGCTGGTTTGGTTTTAACACATAGTTGTGCACACACACACACACACACACACACACACACACACACACACACACACACACACACACACACACACACACACAATGTCAGCAATGTAGGCAGTATTACATTAGGTACTGTACATGTTGATATACCCACATATTACCCTGTAACAATGCCACATTTGCTATTGCTGACAATACCTCTCCCACACATTTCCATAGGTACATAAGATGTGGCCAGAGTCCAGGTTTCTGTACCTGGAAAGTATGATACTGTTATTGTATGGATCATATATACCTTAAGAATGTTAACAGCTGACATTTTTTCCCTAGTCACAACTGTTATGCTTAGCCAGAGTACGATACTTGTATGTTCAATTTCAGAGGGATTAACTGATGTGCATTGAATGGGTAATCACGTTGTGTATTTGCAGGACCAGTAACACATTTGCACTTATTTTTGAGAAGGTCTATGCAGTCTGCTATACAGGAGGCAATCACTGACAGATGCCTGTTCACATACAATATGGAGATGGGACATACCTGAGGTAGTGATACTAGAACTGGCAGTGTATGCTCAGGATGGTTGCACTGTGTTTTAGGTGTAGATCTATGACATATACTGACATATTGCTTATCACACAGGTGTTTATTGCTTCCAGCATTAACCAGACATAGCTGCAGTGCATATTATAAAAAGCCTGTCTTGTCTGTGTATGTTGTAGTCTGCTTGTCTGTTGTGCATGGGATTAGAAATAACATGTGGTATGTGTAATGCAGTTGCAGCTTCTCACCTGTAGGTGTATGTGTGTGGATAACAATACATAGTAGTGCAGGTAGTAATGTACTTATTTTATTTTCCTCCACACAGATAAACATGGGGGTTGGAGTCTGTCCCCCTCACAACCTGATGTCAGTGTCTCATCAGACTGTGATGATGATGGTGGTCATAGTGAGGCACAGGTGAGGTTATTGGGGGCTGAATCTGTCCTAATGGTTGACATCCCTCTTCCTCCCCTAGTGTCCCCACACACAGTCAGTATGCCCACACATACCCAGTCCTCTGCAGCCACAGATATGGGACAGTCAGAATGTGGGGACATCGAACAGGAGAGTGTGGCAACTATGGCATCAGTGAGTGTAGACATTAGCCATAGCCAGAGAGCTAGTAAGGTCTCACACAAGCAGATTGACAGGGATGCTGCAAGGAGGACTTCTGCCCATCCACCACCTGTCACAGGTGTTACATCATGGGTTACTCAACACATGTTTTGGTCCATCATGGAAGCACAAGCACATTCAGAATGCAACACCAGATGGATGCTCAGGGTCATGGATGCATCACTGTCTGGCATCTGTGACTCCCTCCACCATATTGGTGATGCCATGCATTGTTTCACTGATGTAGTGGACAGACCTTGGGGTGAGACATTGTCAGTTCTTGACTGCAGATTGTGCTAGAACATATGGTGAGAGAAGGGTGTTGGACATGTGGACATAGTTCAGCAACAACATCTGCAGAGAGTCCAAGTGGCCATGCACACTCATGCTGCCATAGTTGAAGTACCTCCAGCACTACAGAAGGGAAGGTGCTGTCCACACCATGATGTGGCAGACCATGGGCACTTGGTCCTTGGTGGTCCCATGAGGGACATGGGCCCAGCAGATGCTAATCACTGTCAGCGACTAGTACTGCATCTGACCCTGGGCATGGTGATGCCAGTGCCACACCTGGCAGAGCCAGTTCCCGTGTTCATGTCTGGAGATGGTGAACTGTCCATTCTATCATGCACTGTCCACAGCTGTCCAACATACCCATGTGTAGGGCTAGAACATGGCATGACTGTGTACGTGCATACACTCAAACATCACTGTCACATGCAGGTCACCAACAGACATGCACGGCACCTCTCCATGATACAGCTGACCAGCACCACTTCCTGACACACACATACAATATCAATTGTTTGTCACAGCCTAGGCCTCTGGCACCCTCACACCACACCCCACCCTGTGCACATTATGATGCCTGTGCTGCATACTTGCCATCCATACCGTCAATGCAGGGACATGCAAATATATGTCTGATGCACAGGGTGACTACATTACATTACATGACATTTTGTAGTGTGGTAGTGTTATGCCATGACAGGTGCTGTATGCTGGCATGTGTCATGACTACACATCAAAGTGTTTTTACCTTTGTTGCATGATGTTAGGTTGGCAGTAGTGTTGCAGACTGACAGGATGTCACTCAGAACTTTGTCTGTTTGGCTACACTATTTAGGTTTGGCTGCAATACAGAGGTTCAGGATGGCATGGCAGCAAAGCAGAA